>NC_133537.1:154211057-154575223 GCF_048544455.1 Silene latifolia
AAGACAGAGGGGTAGTCTCCTCTAACAAACACCAATAAATCATCCGCAAAAATCAAATGGGACAGTTCCAGCTTTACACATTTAGGATGAGGACTAAATTGAGGAACTTGTTTCATTTTCTTTAAAAGCCTAGTAAGTACTTCCATACAAAGAACAAAGAGCAAGGGTGAGAGAGGATCCCCTTGCCTTAGCCCTCTCCTACCTTCAAAAAAACCTTCAGTACTACCATTTATTTTTAGGGAAAATCTCGAGCTAGTAACAAGAGTAGAAATCCAATGACAAAATTTAGGCGGGAGACCAAAAAGAGGTAAAATATGCTTCAGGAACTTCCAACTCACGGAATCAAAAGCTTTTCGAATATCCACCTTGACCACACACCTAGGAGTTTTATACTTCCTACCATAGCCATTAACAAGCTCATTAGCCAGCATGGTATTATCAAAAATAGATCTGTCAGAAATAAACGCAGCCTGCTCAATCCCCACCAGAGAGGGCATGACTCTTTTAAGTCTGGCAGTCAGAATCTTACTGATTGTCTTGTAGAGAATGGTGCAACAAGAAATGGGTCGAAAATCCAATACAGTGTTTGGGGCATTTCCTTTTGGAATGAGCGAGATAAGAGTTGAATTTACCTCTTTTAGCAGCTTACCCGTAGCAAAGAAGTCAAGAATAGCAGCTGTAAAGTTCCCTTGAATAATATCCCAGGCATCACGAAAAAAACCAGAGGTGTAACCATCTGGACCCGGACTCTTGTTGGGGTCAATTGAGAAAAGGGCAGCTTTTACCTCTGCAGGTGTGACAGGCTCCAGAAGAGAAAGACCCTCAGAAGTACTTAGACAAGGTCCAAATTGCATAACTCTATCATCAAAATCTGCCACTGGTTCATCAGTACCAAGGAGACTTATGTAATATTCCAGGAAGGCCTTTGAAATATCACCAAACTCAGTGCAAACATTACCATTCATACCCATAACCTTGCTAATACTGGCTGAGTTCCTTCTAGCAGCAATTTTAGAGAAAAAGTACGAAGTACTAGCATCCCCCATTTTAATATCAAACTCCTTTGCTCTTTGGTAAGCAATGCTGATCTCCACATTTTTAAGCCTGCAGTACTCTTGACTAAGGGACTTCTCTTCTTGATGAAGAAAAGAGTTGCTAGGATTCTGTTGCAATTGTTGTTGGCAGGTAAACAGCAGTTGTTCCACTTCCAGGACTTTGGCCTGGATACTACTATAATTGACTTTGTGAAGCCCCCTTAACTGCTTCTTCAAATTACGCAAATGCTGAACCATTTGGTACATTGCACACCCTTTAATAGAAGTTTTCCATTCTTTGCAGACAAGATCCTTAAACTGCCTGTGCTGGCCCCAGCAGTTAAGATAATTGAAAGAGAATTTCTTGGGGTGAAGACTTGTCCCAAAGGAGACAACCAGAGGCGAGTGGTCAGAAATCCCAGGTGCAAGAGCCTCCACAAACGTAGTAGGGAAAGCCAAGAACCAGGGGACATTTGCCAGAGCTCTATCCAAACGCATCCACTTTCTATCATTTTGATCTTGCTTATTTGTCCAAGTGAACCAACACCCTTGAGATTTAAGCTCCTCCAAACCAGCAACATCAATAGCCAAATTAAAATCCTCCATAGCAATAAGATTAGGAGGGTCAGAACTGATTCTCTCATCAATAGTACGGACACAGTTAATATCTCCCAAGACAAGCCAAGGAGTAGGGCAAGTGACTCTAGTAGAAAGAAAATCCCATAATGGAACCCTTTGTGCAGGGTGGTTGAACCCATACACACAGGTAATATCCACAAGAAACGAACCATAGGAAATTTGAAGATGAATCCATTGACTGGTGCTTTGCTGACAATGAACACTTATAGCAGAATTTCTCCACATAACCCAAATTCTACCGTTTGAGTGAGAAGAGTAATTATCTAGAATGAAAAAATGCTTAAACTTCCTCTTTTGAATAGAGACAGCCTTATTGATCCTAATCCGAGTTTCAACTATACACATAACATCCAACTCGTTCTTATTGAAAAAAGAAATAACCTCTGATTGCTTAATAAGCTTATTCATGCCTCTGATATTCCAAGCACCTATCTTCATGGGGAATGAAGTGGGGGTGGTTCCTCTTCCCTACTGACCTCTTGTTCAGCCCAACTAGTAGTATTGTGTATCGAATTTTTGAACCATTTTGGAAGCTAGCCTGGCCACGAGAGTAACAAATGGACCCCTCACTATCATCCATTGTAACTAGAGGACCAAATTGGTTTAATGACACGGGGATTGAGAGGCGAGGTCGCCGCTCATTCTCCCCCTGGGTATTAAGAGCCAATCCGTGACTGGAGGTCCTGAGGCTATTAGGCAGAGCATGAGCTGGGCTAATGGTCCCTGACCCACCATACTCATGTTGATCTAAGGAAGCCCTATCTCCAGCCACCAAGGGAACAGACTCACTGACCAATGAAATAGGCTGACCACCCCCACCTAAGTCAGTGACAGTGACCTGCGTCCCAAGGGTCCCATCCTCCACTATTTTTGAAATAGGCTTATTATTATTATTATTATTATTATTATTATTATTATTATTATTATTATTATTATTATTATTATTATTATTATTATTATTATTATTATTATTATTATTATTATTATTATTATTATTATTATTATTATTATTATTATTATTATTATTATAATAATAAAACGCTTCCTTAACAATAGCAAAGCTAAGTCTTTTACTATTATTACTATTATTATTATTATTATTATTATTATTATTATTATTATTATTATTATTATTATTATTATTATTATTAATTTTATTAATTTTATAGCAATAAAATCTAATAAGATAGAAAAGAATAAATCAAATAATATAAGGAAATAATATATCTCTTAACAAATACTATTTTTGAAATTTTCCTAATCTTATCCTTCTAATTTTAATGCCATAATATCTAAGAAGATGAGAAAGAATAAATCTAATAATATATGAGATAACAAATCTCTAATAAAATATTATCTTAAAGATTTACTCAATTTTATCCTTCTATCCTTACAACAATCAATATATATATATATATATATATATATATATATACTTCAGGCTTTTTTTGATGTTTTTCTATTAGAATTAGAAAACTATACACTTATTATTATTATTATTATTATTATTATTATTATTATTATTATTATTATTATTATTATTATTATTATTATTATTATTATTATTATTAATATTATTATTATTTTATAATAAAACGCAAACTTTTTTAATTAGTCAAAAGTTTACAAGAAATTGGTGGGCAGTCGGTATACAATCTGGGCGCCCACTCCCTTAGCAATAGCAAAGCTAAATCTACTACTATTACTACTACTACTATTATTATTATTATTATTATTATTATTATTATTATTATTATTATTATTATTATTATTATTATTATTATTATTATTATTATTATTATTATTATTATTATTATTATTATTATTATTATTATTATTATTATTATTATTATTATTATTAATTTTATAACAATAAAATCTTATAAGATAGAAAAGAATAAATCAAATAATATAAGGAGATAATATATCTGTTAACAAATACTCCCTCCAAATAACAATGTTTGCCCCATTTCTCTAATATACGGGTGGAGTATTTTATTGAAATTGGGCAAACATAGGTATTGGGAGGGAGTACTATTTTTGAAATTTACCTAATCTTATCCTTCTAATTTTAATGCCATAATATCTAAGAAGATGAGAAAGAATAAATCTAATAATATATGAGATAACAAATCTTTAATAAAATATTATCTTAAAGATTTACTCAATCTTATCCTTCTATCCTTACAACAATCAATATATATACTTCAGGCTTTTTTTGATGTTTTTCTATTAGAATTAGAAAACTATACACTTATTATTATTTATTAGTTATTATTATTATTATTATTATTATTATTATTATTATTATTATTATTATTATTATTATTATTATTATTATTATTATTATTATTATTATTATTATTATTATTATTATTATTATTATTATTATTATTATTATTATTATTATTATTATTATTATTATTATTATAATTAATTTTTTAAATAAAACGCTCCCTTGACAATAGCAAATCTAAGTCTATTATTATTATTATTATTATTATTATTATTATTATTAATTTTATTAATTTTATAGCAATAAAATCTAATAAGATAGAAAAGAACAAATCAAATAATATAAGGAAATAATATATCTCTTTACAAATACTATTTTTGAAATTTACCTAATCTTATCCTTCTAATTTTAATGCCATAATATCTAAGAAGATGAGAAAGAATAAATGTAATAATATATGAGATAACAAATCTCTAATAAAATATTATCTTAAAGATTTACTCAATTTTATCCTTCTATCCTTACAACAATCAATATATATATATATATATATACTTCAGGCTTTTTTTGATGTTTTTCTATTAGAATTAGAAAACTATACACTTATTATTATTATTATTATTATTATTATTATTATTATTATTATTATTATTATTATTATTATTATTATTATTATTATTATTATTATTATTATTATTATTATTATTATTATTATTATTATTATTATTATTATTATTATTATTATTATTATTATTATTATTATTATTATTATTATTATTATTATTATTATTATTATAAAACGCTTCCTTAACAATAGCAAAGCTAAGTCTATTACTATTATTACTATTATTATTATTATTATTATTATTATTATTATTATTATTATTATTATTATTATTATTATTATTATTATTAATTTTATAGCAATAAATTCTAATAAGATAGAAAAGAATAAATCAAATAATATAAGGAAATAATATATCTCTTAACAAATACTATTTTTGAAATTTTCCTAATCTTATCCTTCTAATTTTAATGCCATAATATCTAAGAAGATGAGAAAGAATAAATCTAATAATATATGAGATAACAAATCTCTAATAAAATATTATCTTAAAGATTTACTCAATTTTATCCTTCTATCCTTACAACAATCAATATATATATATACTTCAGGCTTTTTTTGATGTTTTTCTATTAGAATTAGAAAACTATACACTTAGTATTATTATTATTATTATTATTATTATTATTATTATTATTATTATTATTATTATTATTATTATTATTATTATTATTATAATAAAACGCTTCCTTAAGAATAGCAAAGCTAAGTCTTTTACTATTATTACTATTACTATTATTATTATTATTATTATTATTATTATTAATTTTATCAATTTTATAGCAATAAAATCTAATAAGATAGAAAAGAATAAATCAAATAATATAAGGAAATAATATATCTCTTAACAAATACTATTTTTGAAATTTTCCTAATCTTATCCTTCTAATTTTAATGCCATAATATCTAAGAAGATGAGAAAGAATAAATCTAATAATATATGAGATAAAAAATCTCTAATAAAATATTATCTTAAAGATTTACTCAATTTTATCCTTCTATCCTTACAACAATCAATATATATATATACTTCAGGCTTTTTTTGATGTTTTTCTATTAGAATTAGAAAACTATACACTTATTATTATTATTATTATTATTATTATTATTATTATTATTATTATTATTATTATTATTATTATTATTATTATTATTATTATTATTATTATTATTATTATTATTATTATTATTATTATTATTATTATTATTATTATTATTATTATTATTATTATTATTATTATTATTATTATTATAATAAAACGCTTCCTTAAGAATAGCAAAGCTAAGTCTTTTACTATTATTACTATTATTATTATTATTATTATTATTATTATTATTATTATTATTATTATTATTATTAATTTTATTAATTTTATAGCAATAAAATCTAATAAGATAGAAAAGAATAAATCAAATAATATAAGGAAATAATATATCTCTTAACAAATACTATTTTTGAAACTTTCCTAATCTTATCCTTCTAATTTTAATGCCATAATATCTAAGAAGATGAGAAAGAATAAATCTAATAATATATGAGATAACAAATCTCTAATAAAATATTATCTTAAAGATTTACTCAATTTTATCCTTCTATCCTTACAACAATCAATATATATATATACTTCAGGCTTTTTTTGATGTTTTTCTATTAGAATTAGAAAACTATACACTTATTATTATTATTATTATTATTATTATTATTATTATTATTATTATTATTATTAATATTATTATTATTTTATAATAAAACGCAAACTTTTTTAATTAGTCAAAAGTTTACAAGAAATTGGTGGCAATCGCTATACAACTGGCGCCCACTCCCTTAGCAATAGCAAAGCTAAATCTACTACTATTACTACTATTATTATTATTATTATTATTATTATTATTATTATTATTATTATTATTATTATTATTATTATTATTATTATTATTATTATTATTATTATTATTATTATTATTATTATTATTATTATTATTATTATTATTATTATTATTAATTTTATAGCAATAAAATCTTATAAGATAGAAAAGAATAAATCAAATAATATAAGGAGATAATATATCTGTTAACAAATACTCCCTCCAAATAACAATGTTTGCCCCATTTCTCTAATATACGGGTGGAGTATTTTATTGAAATGGGGCAAACATAGGTATTGGGAGGGAGTACTATTTTTGAAATTTACCTAATCTTATCCTTCTAATTTTAATGCCATAATATCTAAGAAGATGAGAAAGAATAAATCTAATAATATATGAGATAACAAATCTTTAATAAAATATTATCTTAAAGATTTACTCAATCTTATCCTTCTATCCTTACAACAATCAATATATATACTTCAGGCTTTTTTTGATGTTTTTCTATTAGAATTAGAAAACTATACACTTATTATTATTTATTAGTTATTATTATTATTATTATTATTATTATTATTATTATTATTATTATTAATATTATTATTATTATTATTATTATTATTATTATTATTATTATTATTATTATTATTATTATTATTATTATTATTATTATTATTATTATTATTATTATAAAACGCTTCCTTAACAATAGCAAAGCTAAGTCTATTACTATTATTACTATTATTATTATTATTATTATTATTATTATTATTCTTAATTTTATAGCAATAAATTCTAATAAGATAGAAAAGAATAAATCAAATAATATAAGGAAATAATATATCTCTTAACAAATACTATTTTTGAAATTTTCCTAATCTTATCCTTCTAATTTTAATGCCATAATATCTAAGAAGATGAGAAAGAATAAATCTAATAATATATGAGATAACAAATCTCTAATAAAATATTATCTTAAAGATTTACTCAATTTTATCCTTCTATCCTTACAACAATCAATATATATATATACTTCAGGCTTTTTTTGATGTTTTTCTATTAGAATTAGAAAACTATACACTTATTATTATTATTATTATTATTATTATTATTATTATTATTATTATTATTATTATTATTATTATTATTATTATTATTATTATTATTATTATTATTATTATTATTATTATTATTATTATTATTATTATTTTATAATAAAACGCAAACTTTTTTAATTAGTCAAAAGTTTACAAGAAATTGGTGGGCAGTCGCTATACAATCTGGGCGCCCACTCTCTTAGCAATAGCAAAGCTAAATCTACTACTATTACTATTATTATTATTATTATTATTATTATTATTATTATTATTATTATTATTATTATTATTATTATTATTATTATTATTATTATTATTATTATTATTATTATTATTATTATTATTATTATTATTATTATTATTATTATTATTATTATTATTATTATTATTATTATTATTATTAATATTATTATTATTTTATAATAAAACGCAAACTTTTTTAATTAGTCAAAAGTTTACAAGAAATTGGTGGGCAGTCGCTATACAATCTGGGCGCCCACTCCCTTAGCAATAGCAAAGCTAAATCTACTACTATTACTACTATTATTATTATTATTATTATTATTATTATTATTATTATTATTATTATTATTATTATTATTATTATTATTATTATTATTATTATTATTATTATTATTATTATTATTATTATTATTATTATTATTATTATCATTATTATTATTAATTTTATAGCAATAAAATCTTATAAGATAGAAAAGAATAAATCAAATAATATAAGGAGATAATATATCTGTTAACAAATACTCCCTCCAAATAACAATGTTTGCCCCATTTCTCTAATATACGGGTGGAGTATTTTATTGAAATGGGGCAAACATAGGTATTGGGAGGGAGTACTATTTTTGAAATTTACCTAATCTTATCCTTCTAATTTTAATGCCATAATATCTAAGAAGATGAGAAAGAATAAATCTAATAATATATGAGATAACAAATCTTTAATAAAATATTATCTTAAAGATTTACTCAATCTTATCCTTCTATCCTTACAACAATCAATATATATAATTCAGGCTTTTTTTGATGTTTTTCTATTAGAATTAGAAAACTATACACTTATTATTATTTATTAGTTATTATTATTATTATTATTATTATTATTATTATTATTATTATTATTATTATTATTATTATTATTATTGTTATTATTATTGTTATTATTATTGTTATTATTATTGTTATTATTATTGTTATTGTTATTGTTATTATTATTATTGTTATTATTATTATTATTATTATTATTATTATTATTATTATTATTATTATTATTATTATTATTATTATTATTATTATTATTATTATTATTATTATTATTATTATTATTATAATAAAACACAAATTTTTTTAATTAGTCAAAAGTTTACAAGAAATTGGTGGGCAGCCGCGATACAATCTGGGCGCCCACTCCCTTATCAATAGCAAAGCTAAATCTACTACTATTATTATTATTTTTTGCAAGAAGGGTAGTTCTCATATATTCAAAAAAGGATACATGAGTGATCTTACAAAAGCATATCCTCTATAAGGGAAAAGTAGGAACACTACTACTAATAGAAGACTCAATGATCTCATGATTGATCATAGGAGACCTGAAAAGTAGCGCAGCACTTACTACTGACTGAATGTCCCTCAAAAGAGTACTAATAGGCCTGCCAAGGCCACAAAAAATTCTGCGATTCCGTTCAGCCCAAATAGTATAAACCGTAGCTACAATGCTACCATACGCCCATCTCTTCCTCCATCTGCACACCTTACTTTGATGAACCCAGGTTAAGATGCCCCTAAGCTGAGAGCTAGGAGAAGATATACTAGACCAAGAATTAACACGCAAGAGTAGAGCCTTAGAGTAAGAACACTGGAAAAACAAGTGACGAGAACTCTCAGCAGCCTCCCTACAAAGGGAGCATCTATTAGGAATAGGTATACCTCGTGCCATTAGTAGATCAGTCGTGGCAAGTTTCCTCTGAACGGCTAACATGAGAACGACCTTATGCCTTGGTAGAAGACACCCAGAATTGACAGCTTTATAACACTGCAGAGGAGGAAGCTTAGGTCTAAGGACCTCATAAGCTTTACTGATGCAAAACCCACGAGGAGTTGAACAGGAAAGCAACAGATCCTGCACCTTGTGAATACCTCCCAGCTGTTCAGCACACATATCTCTAACCTTGAGAATACTGCGAAGACTTTCAGGATGAAACTCCTTAATTTGCAGGGACCAAATGGGAGTATCAACAAGAAAATAGCTCCTAATCCAGTTGCACCAAATAGAACCAGTCCCTCTATCAATATGCCAGAGCCATTTCAGGAGAGTAGCCTTATTCCAGGAAGAAATATCCTTAATCTGAAATCCTCTCTCAGACCAAGGAACACAGATGGAAGACCAACTCTTAAAAGACATTCTCCTGGAACTGCCAGCACCCCAAAGGAATTGTCTGCAAGCTTTATTTATAAAAAGGCAGACATGCTTGGGAAGAAAGATGCTGCAACTCCAGAAATTACCCAAACCAAAAATCATAGTTTATAATTTGGATTTTTCCAGCATAAGAGAGAAACTTATTGGAGCATTTATGCAAAACATCAGTAATTCTAAGGGAGAGGCCCTTATACATGCTGCAAGTCAATCTGGCATGATTGACAGGCATGCCAAGATATCTAAAAGGGAACAAGCCCTCATTTAGACCAATGGCAGAAAGAATATGCTGCTTCAAGCAACTAGGGACACCACCAAAATAAGCTTCAGTTTTTTCAAAATTTGCAACAAGACCAGACCAGGTAGAGAAAAGATAAAGAACATCAGCAGCTTTTTGAACAGAAGGCAAGTCTCCTCTTGTAAAGATCATAAGATGATCGGCAAAGATCAGATGATTAAGGCTCAGCTTAACACACTTAGGATGATAGGAGACATTATGTTCCTTGTTCATAACTCTAAGGCATCTGGACAAAATCTCCATACTTAGAACAAAAAGACTAGGTGAGAGAGGATCACCTTGCCTAACACCACTTTTGCCTTTGAAGAATCCAAAGTTAGAACCATTAACCTTGAGAGTAAACCACGAGCCAGTTATACACCCCATTATCCATTTTATGAAGAGAGCAGGAAATTTTAGAGACTCTAACATAATTTGGATAAACCCCCACTATAAAGAATCAAAGGCCTTACTGATATCAACCTTTAGCATGCATCTGGGAGTCAAATTCTTCCTGTCATATCCTTTAAGCAACCTCTGAGTAAGCATGATATTTTCAAACAAGCTCCTATCTCTAACAAAAGTTGCTTGTTCAGCACCAATCAACTTAGGTAAGATAGTTTGGAGTCTGTTGGTTAAAATTTTGCTGATGGTTTTATAGATAATAGAGCAGCAGGAGATGGGCCTAAAGTCCTTAACAGTTTGCACAGTAGCCTTCTTAGGAATCAAGGAGAGAATAGTGACATTGGCCTGCTTAGACATAAAACCCTTTCTGAAAAAATCTTCAACTGCAGTGCAAAAGTCATGTTCTACTACACACCAGGCTGCTTTAAAAAACCCAGCAGAAAATCCATCCAAACCAGGACTCTTATTAGAGCCCATAGAAAAAAGTGCATTCTTAATTTCCACCCTAGTAATGGGAGCAATTAAGGACTCATGATCCTGATTCTCCACACAACAACCAGTATAGATAATAGCAGGATCAATAGCATGAGTTTGGACAGAAGATCCAAGAAGCTTCTCATAATATTCCACAAAAGCAGCACCAACATCCTGAGGACCATAGCAGGGAACACCATTTATATCCTGAATGGTACCAATCATGTGACATTGTTCTCTCTCTTTTATCTTAGCAAAAAAAATAAGCAGAACAAAAATCATTGTGCTTGATATCATGAAGTTTAGCTTTCTGAATTAAGATACTTGTCTCAGCCTCCTTAAGCTTAAGGAAATCATCAGAAATCAACTTTTCCTTGTTAATATGGGCCTCAGACAAGGGATACTTCTGAAGATCCTCAAAACATTGAGCTAGTTCCACTTTTTTATCTTTAATCCTCTGACCAATATTGGAAAACTCAACATTATGTAAATTCTTTAGGCCAAGTCTAACCTTATTAAGTTTCTCCATCAATCTAAACATAGGATTACCCCGAACCCTGCAGCTCCATGCATCAGAAACAATAGAAAGAAAGTCAGGATGAGTAGCCTAACAATTCAAGAATTTTAATTGCTTTTTGGGGAGAGGATCATTGTGAAAAGACAGGATAACAGGGCAATGATCAGAAACTCCAGGTGGTTTAAACTGAGCAGAAGTTTGGGGGTAATGCTGAAACCAATCAGAATTCACCATAACCCGATCCAGTTTAGAATAAACCTTGGAGGAGATGTCATGCTTATTGAACCAAGTAAAATCAGCACCAGTGCCTTGAAGATCATCTAGACCACAATCCAAAAGGCAGTTATTGAACTCAGCTAGTTCAGAGAAAACAGGAGGAGTATCACTGATTTTTTCAGTGAAATGCCTAACCACATTAAAATCCCCCATAGTGACCCAAGGACCACCAGTTACAGCAAAATCAGACAAGGACTGCCATAACTGCTGCCTTAAACTAGCATTTTTGGAACCATAGACAACTGATAGATGAAAAGTCCTACCAGTAGCAAAATGTCTCACTTGACAGTGAACAACCTGAGCATGCTCCTCAACAATACTAACAGAAGTAGTGACAGGATTCCAGAGAATCCAAATTCTACCATTATAATGAGCATTATAGTTGGTAAAGGAGTTCATCCTCCTGAATCTAGACTGCAAAATCCTATGGGCTTTATTTTTCTTTACCCTAGTTTCCAATAAACCAAGAACATCAATGTTATTTTCCTTAATAAAAGAAAGAACCTCTAAATGCTTAACAGGCTTGTTGAACCCTCTTATATTCCAAGTGGATATGATCATGTGACTTGCTTATCAGGGGGATCCACCTCTATAAGAGCCTCATTGACAGAAACCATAGTAGTATCCAAAGCTATTACTTGAGAACTAGCAGAGGAAAGAATAGCAGGGATCACAATAAAATCCTCACAAATCTCCCCCACTGAAGTATTAACCTTAGTAACAAAGAAAGATCCCGCATGGGAGGAGGCCCGAGTCACAAAGATTCTCGAATGCATTACACCCTCATCAGAGGAGATGACAGTAGACTTAAACAGAGCATCTGGGCCTAGCACAGTGCATTCTGAGCCAATAGACTCTTCCAAGTCACCTGAAATCTCTTGAGAGGGTGAGGTACCACCTAGCATGTGACAATCAGAGCCAACATCCTCACAAATCTCCACCTCTGAATCATTAACCTCGAATGCAGGATCCCCGCACATGATCGTGCCCAAGGTCACAAAGATTCTCGAGTGCTTTACACCCTCATCAGAAGAGATGACAGAAGACTTAGACAAAGCTTCTAGGCCTAGCACAGTGCTTCTAATTTAATTTAGGAATTAAGAACTAAATTACATATTAACCAATACAATTAATGCATATATTAAGAATTTATTTCCTCTTTTGGTTTCTTAAATACAACCCACTGGGTTGTATTTAAGCATTATCCAATACAAATTTGTTTAAAGTTGCTATTAGAACAAGATTGGCATAATCATCAACATTTAAATTAATGAATCATGATCCTTAAACAACAATTTAATCATCATGTGTGCCAAAAACTATATAGCAAAAACAAATAATCATCATAAATCAAAACTATTCCATTTACATTTCAATTTAATGCTTATTAAATCAAAACATCTACAAAATTATCATATTATCATCTTAACCTATTAAAACAATAATATGAATAAATCAAAATGGAACAAAGCATGAAAAAACAGAAATCATTTCGGCAAAAAGCAAAAAAAAAAAAAAAATTGCTCACGGCAAAAAAAAAAAAAAACATTTCGGCCGAAATGAACTTTTTTTTTTTTCAAATTGATTTTGTTTAAATTCATTTATGAAAAACATATAAAATAATTTCGTGGCCTATGCTCTGATACCACTTGTGGGAAATATCGGTATACTTCCTCTATAAAATTTCGGATTATAACGAAATTATAATTATGTAATACAAGTCATAAATGAAAGTGCATAAACAAAAAGATTAGAGATTTAGAATTGACCTTTAGTCCTAGCAAATATGGCCTAAGAACAAATATCGAATTGATATTCTCCTAATTGTTGCACCCAAGATGCTAAGAGAAATGCCCCTCAATTTGCTAGAATGAGATCCCCAAAATTGATGATTAATTTTTAGGTTTTTTGTTATTTTGATGAAAGAATTTAGGTCAAAAATTAAGTCCAAAAATGATCTCCCTACTCACCTCTTATAACCGAAATAGGAGAGATTGAGGGAAGATCTTTTTTTCTTGTTTTTCTTGTTTGACCGAGTGACTCCAAATAAGGAGAGAAATCTCCTTATTTTCGGTTCATTTTGTATTGTATAAAATGCGTATATTTTCTCAATTGTCATTTATTTCATCACGTATTTAATAAGTCCACACACAACAGCTTGTAGTCGAATTATTAATACCGGTCTGTAATAATTTATTATGACAATCTCGTATAATATATACTTCAACTATAAATATCGCATATTTATAATTTGCTAATTAAATATAACCGATTACGTTTAATTACGAATTAACATCTTAATTCGTTTAAGCTAACATTATATACAATAATTAAATATAACTGTTTATATTCAATTTACGAATTAACAGTTAATTCGTCTCAGCTAATATTATTTAATTGAATTAAATAATCGTCTCATCATCCCATTGACTAACTGTTTAATCAAATACATGGACTAACCTTTTAGTCATATAAGGCATCAATGTGATTATATTTTCATACAATCACATCTCTCAAACACATCCTTTAGGTGTGACTTTTAGGGACCAGTTGATCACCGCCATCAGTATGATAATAACGTCAAACTTCTAGTAGCAAGCCAACCGTTATTAAGTAATCGTTAATCAACTGATAAAATACGAAGTATACCCTTGTGAACCTATAAGAGATTTATATACGTTATCACACTAACCGTGGAGGACACAAGCTCCAACACCTATGACCCGTAAGACATAAACTAACTCGGTTCCTCTACAACTATAATTGCTTGCAACTATAGAAACATGTTTGTATGATCACCATCATGAACCCCCTATGAATCCATGACATCCTAGTGTTTTTAATCATTTGTTTACATCTTTTATTGCTTGCTTTACTTTATTGCTTTCACTAGTTTAGACTCATCAACTTCAAACCCCAACAATTGTGACACTAGCATGAATTGAGATAGATAGACTTAAAACCCAAAGCACACCGTCCCGTGGATCGACCTCAACGTAACCACTAACTAGTTGTTTGTTTAGAAATATAAATGTGTTTGATTAGGCGTGTGACGATAACGCTTCATCATATGTTCGCGTTTGATGAGTTCTTTGGCTAGGTGAGGTGGGTAGTCACTCAAGTAAAATTCCTCATATTCGTACAGAATTGCGTTGCAGTTAAATTGAGACGAGTCGTAAGAAAACTTAGCATTCATTAAGTCGATCTGAGTAAAAAGCTCTGATAGGACAAACATCTCATGGGGAGTCAGAGGCGACGCAGTAGAGGAAATGGTCCCTGGAATATGCTCCAGGTTGCTACCTTCTGCTGGAGTAGGAGTGACTTTAGTTGACTCAGCCTCTCAAACAACCACGAGCTTGTGATAAGACAGTGGAATGGGGACTTTGGCAGGGATGTCGGGAGTATTTAGACCTAAGATAAACTCTAACTCAGACTTGTCATCAGACTCAGACTCGGACTCAGTCTCGTCTTCACTTCCCTCCTTGAACATGGGGCCTTCTCCAGTTGTGATCTTGAGAATGCGCCCTTGATGATCATTCCACTAAAAGGTCTTCATCCAGCCTTGGATAGCTTTCTCTGGGTTAGCGTCTGAGATCAAGGCAGTAGGGTCGGACTGGTTGTCTTTGAGAGAAATGTTTATGATGTCCTCGTAGTTGAGGTGCTTGATGTCGTCTTCTCCGAAAAGGAGGCTCGCAGCTTTCCCGTCTAGGTATGGGGTCGATTTATATTTGATCGATGCAACATTAGTGTTGTTGTCAGGGATGAAATAGTAGTCTTGAAAGAACTCTTTACCCGGGTGCTTGACCTATGTTAGGGGGTCGTAGATTGGCTCGGGAAAGCCGTTGTAAAGTGGTAGGGGCGGAGGATAACTCCTTGCTTTTTTGCGCTTCCTTACGAGAAGACCCATTTCCCGAATGTGTTCATCGGTCGACTCGTAGCTTAGTCTGAATGGGATGATGAGGACCTTGGCCTGTTTCAGGGGAGGCAAGGCGCTTTTCAGTGGGTTAAGGGGCATGCCCAGGAAGTACCCCTGGCTTGATGCGGTTGATCGTGAGGTTTGGGAACGAATCACAATCAAAAGGTGTTCATTCGTCGGTTAGGGCATTCACATCTCAGAATCCCCACATGTCGTTGTCGATCTCCTCAATGACTTATGAGGCTATCCCCTTTTACATGACAGCTTTGCTGGGGGATGCAGGAATTCTGACTGTTTTCCCGTTGAAGGGGACCCGTATTTTCTGGTGAATGGTAGATGTGACGGCTTTGGCAGCATAGATACAAGGGCGCTCTAGAAGTATAATGAATGATCCGTCGATGTCTACTACTTGGAAACTGGCTTGTCTCTCGAAGGGTCTTGTTGCGATGGTTAGGGTGATAAGACCTGCGACCTTACGGCGAGTGCCATCATAGGCGCGAACTCCATAATTGGTTGGGACTAGGTCAGCTTTCTTAATCCCTAGTTTATTAGCCGTTTTGAAAGGAATGACGTTGACTGCAGATCCGTCATCCACCAGGACCATGGGTATGTTCTTTTTCAAGCAAAACCTTGATTGCTGGCGGATCCGTCATCCGTCGTCCCTAGTTAGAAGGCACTGTTAGCTTCCCTAAGGCTTGAAGCAAAGTCTGTCGGTGTTTAAAGGATGTGGCGATTAGTTGCCAGATGGATATCTAGGCCTTGGCCCTCTGGAGTTGCTTGAGAATTGAATTCTCTGGAACCCTAGGTTGAATGTCAACGTCTAGGACGATTTGGTCATTGATTGCTGGCGGATTGGTTGTTGTGTTGTTTAGGTTCTGGTAAGGGCGTCCAGATCGAGTAAGGTGATCAATATCTTTGGTTTGCTTGCCCTTTCCCGAGACAATGTAGACGTCATCTACGTGATCTCTCCAGATGTCGTTCGTTTCAGGGTCGCGAGTGTACCTTGAAGGGGTATTCCTCGGAGGATAGTTTTTGTAGGGGAAGTTTTTGTGCGGGTATTTTTTTGTGAAGTGATTATTGTGAGGTTGATTATTGTGAGTTATGTTGTGAGGTGCGTGCCCGAATGGTCGCGGAAGCAGTCCATTTTGGAATTAGGAGTTTTGGGTGTTTGAGGGACCCTCCCTTGGATGTGGTGCAGGTGTTGGTGGGTTGAATACTAGTCGGTGATAAGCATCCTTGAGTCGGGTGATCCTCTCCGAGAGACTAGCAATGGTTTTCTCGACTTGTTGAAACATGGAGATCATGGACGTGGCGTTGAATACGAACATCTAGTCCAGGGTTTCCTTTTCCAAGGCATTGATCTCGTCTTCAATAGGCAAGATGAGATGCGAGCAATCCAGAGTTGGTTCATTATCTGAAATGGCGTGAATTCCCAAAGGGTTTGTTTTGTTGTTTGGTTTTGCTGGCGGAGGTAGGGGTAGTTCTCCTTTCTCGATCATGTCCTGGATAGCGTGCTTCAGCTTGAAGCAAGTTTCTGTGTCATGGCCCTTGCCTTGGTGATATTGGCAATAGGCTTTAGGGTTCCAAAAGCGGGTTTTCTTTACTTCAGGCGGGTCCGGAGTGGGCCAGAATTGTTGCAGTTTCCCTTGTTCCATGAGCCTCTTCAGGGCACTTGCATAGGTCAATCCCAGATTGGTGAAAATCCTTCGGGGACGTTCGGGTTTCTTAGCAGTATGCTCGAGAAGGTTGACCTCATCAATTTTGTTTGCTTGACCGTAGGGACGAGATGCAGTTGATGTAGACCCCTGATAGCCTCTACTCGTGGTTTTGACCAAGACGCCCTTGCACAGGTCATCCTCGATACGAGTCCCGAGGATCTTCATAATGCATAAACTGGACGGAGATTGTTAACGAATTTCTCCGCCAAGGTTGATTCGCTTGGTTTGCTGACCAATTGGGTGCTCACCCTTCTCCAGCGGGTTACGAATTCGGTGAATCCTTCTTTGTCATTTTGGGTTAGGACCTCAAGGTTGCGGGTGTTGGCTCGAATTTCGACATTGTCGGCGTATTGCTTAGTGAATTCAACAGAGACTTCATCCTAAGGGGTAATGCTCTTGGGGTCGAGGGAATAGTACCATTGATGGGGAATTGGTTCCAAGGGCGATGGAAAGATCCGGGTAAAGAGCTCTTGCTTGACCCCTTTGATGGACATAAAATCCTTGAAGGCCCGGATTTGATTGAGTGGGTCCTCCACTCCTTTGAACTTAGGCACATCAGTCAAGGTGAAGTTGTCAGATAGTTGATCCCCGACGGGCTCGAACCTTCGATTGTTGTCGAGGCAAATGTTGTTTCCACGGGCCAAGAGTTACTCTTCCAAGAGCTTAAGCCTTTTCTCAGTTTCGGTTAATGGCGGAGTGTTATGCTCTCCGGTTTCCTTGTTTTCCAGAGTGTCGATACGGGTCTCGACACGGTCCAGAGTGACCTTAAGGTCTATGAGCAGGCTAGCTAGCTGAGCAGTTGTGAGATCTTTGTTGTCATCATTGTTGTTGTTGGACGAAACTGAAGATAAGGCCATGGTTCTGAGGCAGAAAATGGCTCACATTACATCCCAATATGACACGATTTAATGATTAAACATAAACAACACAAAGGCCGGAGAGACACTTCGGACTCAACGAGACGAGGGCAACCGTGTGTGGTGCCTCGGTGCTAACTCGATTGATGGTGCGACAGTGTTGACTAGACTTTGACTCGCGTTCAACGTAATGGCGTGATGTCGTTGAACGACTCTAGAGGTGAGACGACTCATAAGTAAAGACCCATAAGTATGCTTGCTTTGACTCGGTTGACACGAGGCGGAATTTGAGCGGTGAACTGAAATTTTCGAAAAAAAAAAAATTTCAAAAAGATACATTTGTTGCTTTATGGATGGCTTTCGAAGAGTAGGGATCTTCAAAGAGTCGGCCAGTTGAAAGGATCGTCTTAGGTTTTTTTTTCAAAAGACGGTTTGAGTTAAAGTTGTGGCGGCTTTGAAAATAAAGAGATGTTTCCGAAGACGGCTTTTTTTTTCGAAATTCAAAATCGTGTATTTTGAAAATCGAAATTTGCAATGTTTGAAATTATTGTTATCTCGAGAACGGTGTGTCATCCTCGGGATTTAAAAAGTCCTCGAAAATGGTGTGTCATTTTCGGGTTTTGAAAGGGCCATTATGTCGGCGCAAAAGTTCATTATGTCGGTGCAAAACGGTTCAAAATCCATGTTTCAAAAATTGTCATTATGACGGCGTGAAAATGGTATGCAATGGTCGGCGAAAGACCGAGGTTTGAAATGGCCATTATAACTGCGCAAAAAGGTGCTTTTGTTGAAACGGTTGTAAAAACTGGGTTTGAAAATCGTCGTTACGACGACATGAAAAAGGGTCTGCAACGGTCGGCGAAAGATCGACGTTTGAAATGGCCATTATGACGATGCAAAAAGGTGTTTTGAAGGTTCAAAAATGACACGAAAGGACTTATGATCACATAGCACATAAGCACTCACAGTTCATTATATTATGCATAATGCTGACACGGGTTTTGGCTTAATAAAGTTGGTTACACACCAAGGAATTAACCCCCGATTTTCGAGAGAGATGCCAATCTAAACAAACTGTGTAAGGTTGGTGCCCTAGGCTCGTGCACGTGGGAAGTGAATGCTCTTTGGAGAAACAAAATGGTGTAACGCCAATGGTATGCTTGACGTAATCGGTATTCAAAACGCAGGGATGAGAGAACTCACGCCGACGGGACGAGCCAATTGGTCGATAAAGGTTAGGTTATGGGCCCGGACAAGGAACCCGACTCATGACCGTAATATCAATTAATGCACTTCAACCAAGACCTCGTTGGAGTTTCACCATCTAAGGATTGTAAAGACACAAGTGTCCTAGTTCTCCCCAGCGGAGTCGCCAATCTATGGACATGGGCCACCTACACGCCAAGCCAATCTATGGACGTATAACAGTCGGAAAGCCACGCTCGGCGGCGTAGAAATACTTTCGACCGGATCGCTTTAGATCGGTCGGTTTCGTCTCGGTGAAGGTCTCGAAATGATGCAAAGATGTTCCGAGTCGCCACCAAACAATTATAGAATGCCTGGAAACCGTTCAAATCCAATCTATACCTAGGTCAATCAACGCAAAAAGCGATGTTTGACATGGGTACTAAAGATAAGCAATCGTCCTTCTTTAGCATCACATCGCTAGAATGACTCTCGTTCGCCCTGGATAAGGTCGTCCACTATCAAAGTTTCTGAGTAAGAGGTGAGAGTACGTATTGGGAAGCCTTTTAATCATACACCCACTCCCGCCTGTGGCAGTGGCCTCTACTGATCGATCTTGGTTGGTTAAGTGCAAAAGTTGATAAAACGGGTTAAATGCATGAATACGCATCCACAAGTTTAAACCTAACATATGAGATTTACAATGTCGGTTATCTATCGAAGTATCAAGTTATTGATGTCGAGTTGGATTCAGTGTTGATTTGCATGCAAAACAGAAATTAAACATCCATTTACCAAGTTAGGTTTGTGGTGCATAACATGTTCAATTTGTCTTAAAAAGTGTTTCAAAGTGTAAAATGTAAACTCATCAATCTAATCTGGCCTATATTCGAGTTAACCGAAGTCGGAATCGTCCTAGACGAGTGCTGGAAATAAAGCCGAAGCAATGCCAGACAGCCATTGAGGCGCGAGCCTGTTGGCGATGCAAGGAGGCTTGTCCAGGTTTGAAAACTGGAAATCAGAGAGCCTGTACAGGCGCGAGTCAGGTGACGACCCCAAGGGGTGTCTCCTAGATGTTGAAAGTGTGTGTGAAATCATTTGTAAAACCATTTGTAAAAGGGTGTTATAACCCGCTTTTGTTGAAAAGGTCGTTAAGACCGTTTTTGTGCTAATATGGAGAACGGGACTCGGAATAATTATCATTGTCTTGATAATCTTCGATGTCGGGTTCGGTTTTGCAAGCTTGACATGGATAGTTTTCTAAAAAAGGATGTAAAAATGCTTGATATGAATTAATTATATTAAGTTCATTGCTTTGTAATTAAAGTGTAAAAAAAAGTGCTTGATATGAACTAATTATGTTGAGTTCATTGCTTTGTAACTAGTAAGGTTTATCAACCAAAGTTGGCTGGTGTGAGTGGTAAGGGCTCTCATCTCTTAAACAAGTGGTCAGGGGTTCGATTCCTGACTCTTGCGAATGAAAAAACCAAACTTTGGAGGGGTCAACCCATTAAATTGCCTTCAGTACCCCGAAGGAGATTGCCCCTCCTGGTCAACACCAAAAAAAAAAACTAGCAAGGTTTATCATCGTACTCGGGTTGAACCAACATGTTAAGGAGAACCAAGGATGATTATTTGTGTATGACAAATATGATTTTTGCAAATGTAAACAATTGAAAAAAAGGGCTTTAAAATACCCTTTAAAATGTAATTAACCAAATAACGTCACCGAGTCACGGATTAAACCGTCATGGCATGAAGAGCCAAGGATGAATATAATTCATGGTTAAAATGCTTGTAGTAAAAATGATTTGAAATATTTGAAATTGTAAAAACCGATTACAAATAAGAAATAAAAATAGAGGAAAGATGAACTCAAACACGTTTGAGCTCTGACCTGCAGTGCCAGAAGAGGCGCGAGTGACCTAGTTGTGACTAGGGGCTTCTGTTTTAGGTCAAACATCGGTTTTGGCTCGATCAATCCGTATTTTGGCTCATGTTATCCATGTTTTATCATGTTAAAGTCATAAAAACAGATAAAAATAACATGGAAGAAGAGGATTAATTACACCCTCATACTTACATGCTAGGTTGCTTGACGAGAAATCGACAAAGAGTTAAACCTCGTGAGTCGGAAAATTCGATTTAATACCGTTTTTGTAAAGAATGGAGGGTTGCTTTGCTTTAGTGATGGTGTACTTGGTCGAAGTGGTAAGTCAAGTGATTTAATGCACGATGACAGTACCACACAATGTGTAAGGCTCGTATTTTCAATCGGTAGGTCGAAAATACGTGTCGTTTGTTGACTCGGGAAGTCGAGGTCTAGAATTTTAAGGGAGAAAAGAAGGGGCAGACTCTCGCGTATCTTCAAATGGTGGCATTTGAGGTGTATTTATAGAGGATTGTGTGGTTGTGTGCATTTTTGGGCGACGTGGCCACATGAGCTGTTTGAAGAGGCGCGAGCATGTCCGCGGGTCTTCGAGTTATTTTATCACTATCACGCATTTTGATTTGTGGTTTGTTCTATCCTAGGTTTTGTAGGACATGATTGTTGTACTTGACCATCAAGTATATCGTGTATACTTAGCATGCAAGCATTTTTGGGTTTGCTTTTTTTTATTTGACTCGTTGTTGGAGTCAGGATTTGAATTTTGAGTCGGTTTTTGGTCCGGTGTCGGTTTTGACTCTAGTTAGTGTCATTGCGACTCCGTCGTCATGCATTGAATATTCTATGTGTATTTGAAATGTTTTGAAAATGTTTTTGGAATCATTTTTGAGTTTTTCGACGCGTAGTTATACAAATTGTCGATCAAACGTAGCGATTCCTAAGCATGTTGTAGTCCGATAATCATTTGGTGTTTGTTGGGGATTCAACAGATACTGGGTTTCTACACGTTTTAAATTATTCTTTACTCATTTGTTCGCACTACATGCTTGGTAAACCAAGTCTTGTGACGCCTCCGTGTGTTGGGATTGCCTTGAGAAAGGGTCCCGACTTATGGGGGTGTTACACTTAAACTTTACACCGACTCAGCGCGACTAACCCGTGATTGAACCAAACATGATCCATAGGCTATGAAAAACGTCTTGGTGGCCTATTGGACGTTTTTTTTGTTATGACTCTGACTAACTGGTCGACATGCATGACTTGGACCCAAGAGTGAGCTTTGGTGACCCAACTGGGTCGTGTTCTAGACTAAACCTGGTTCACATATACCTTAGACAAGGCTAGACATGACTAACATAGACAACCATAAGCCTAACTAGGCTATACTTGGCCCGACTGACTCAAACTCTATTCTAGGTTTAGGTTAGGTTCGGAACATGGTTCATTTGAATTTCAAAATCGAAGAGGATTGAATTAAAAACGAGCTTTTAAATGGGCAACACGCTGGCTATAAAAGGCTTATTTTGGTCAAAATTATAATCCTAATTCGGCAGCATTTCGACTTAAAAACATAATTTTTACAAAAGAAGTAAGTTTAAAAGTTCTGGTTTGAAAAGAGGCTTAGAATTTTCGAAAAATTGGGTTGAACTCGACTCAAATTTCGAAAAAGAAAAGAGTTTTATCTTTTTTCTAAAAAAAATGTGACTTTTTTTTTTAAAAAAAAACAAGAAAAAAAGATATGACACATGATTCACATAACAAGTAGTCATTTGCATACGAGCATGAATGCATGAACATAGAGTCGACTAAGTCTCGGTCGGTCTTCTAAATTGGGTCTATGCCAATGATCCTACTTCATCAAAGAAGCTAAGCCCCCCATAAGCCCGTAGCAATATGGTAGAACAAGTACTTGAAGATTCACTGAAGACCACCTGATACTTAAACCGGGCATAGTGGACGTCATCTCTTTACCTTAAAATCGATCCAAGGAGGAGATGGTCCGAACCTAAAGTCTCAATTGGGTTTATGCATGAAAATGTAGACAAATACTAATTCAATTTATTGGCCACAATTTAATTTTTCAAGTTACACTATTCCCCAGTGGAGTCCCAAAATGCAAAGAAACAAATAACTATTTATTTCAAAACATTCAAATTGTCAATTTAAATAACTATTTAAATTAACTAAAACCGTCGACGTAACCTTGCTTGACATCTATATGACGTATCCATATCACGAGCACGTCATTTGAGATTACACGTGTCCTACAGTCATCGGGTGGCTGGCGGCATTTCTGTAAATTCCAATATCGACAGATACGGGTATCTACAAGTATATTTTATATTTAATCAATGTTCTCTTATTTATTTACATACTTGTGAGATGCATGTGGATATGGTTGACGTATTATTAGATTTGTTTTTGCGATATTTTCTTATTTAATTGATGATGTTAATATATTTTGATTTCTTAGTGTGATAATGTTTTTATTCATGGGATTTTTTTAAAACACATGTATCTTGATCTGAATGAAGGTTGATTTAATTTTCATGATTTTTGGTTTAATTAAAATTACTAATGAGTCCAATATATCTATATCATTACATGTTGATTTAACACTGTAATATTATTTTGAGTGATGATTTTAATACTCGTAGTTAGCTATGAGTTACAGTAACTAATTGCATTATTTTGAGCAAATCCTTATTTTCAAGTCTGGTTACTTTTCTTTAGATGATAAATTTTGATTTGATCTAATTTTTTTTAATATGACGACAATTTGTGTGATTCTATATTTTAATTTTATTGTTAAAACTGATGTAATTTAATGTTAAATTTTGATTTGATCTAAAAAAGTATCAATTGTTGTAATTTAATGAACTTCATAATTATTGTTATTGTAATTTATTATTGAACTAAAAATTTGGACCGAATTATATTTTGTTTTAAATTATTCGTTATTCGCTATTCATTAATATTACGTATAAAAATAAACGTAAACATTTACGTACGAAATATTAAAATAGACGGTTTGTCATTAATTAATTCCTTAATCTTTATTGTGGGTCCCACGTTCAATGTTTATAAAAAAAACTGGATTTGATTATGTGGCTTCACAAAATTGCAGGAAATGTTTCAGTATTTATATATACTAGTTTTATTCCCGTGCAAAAATTGCACGGTTTTTTTAAAACTATGATATGCAAAATATGTTAACTTATATGAATAAATTTTTTATGTCTTTTTGCATTTTGCATTGGTACAACTACCTAAAATATTTTTTTTTTAATTGATATGATATATCAAAATTAAAAAATTAATAATTAAGTTAATGACAAATTTTAAAACTGATAAAAAAAAATGCAAAGTACATATGCAACTTTAATGGATCTGATTTACAGTTATCGTTCTATATTTTATTCATGGCATTGGTAAGGGTTAATTAATCCGATAATATGAGTCATATAAATTTTGGAGTCAAGTGAATAGATGAAATAAAATTATGGTTATTTATAATTAAGTTATTTAATTAATCTAAGAGATCTATCATATCATATACTACCAAACATTCCTATCATATGCTAAAAAAATTAAATTCACTTAAAGAAGTGGGTTAAGCACTTTAGCAGAAAAGACGACTCTTTAGAAGATTTGAAAATTTAAATTTTATTAAAGAAGGATGAAATAAATATTATTAAAATTTTGGAGTCAAGTGAATAGATGAAATAAAATTATGGTTATTTATAATTAAGTTATTTAATTAATCTAAGAGATCTATCATATCATATACTACCAAACATTCCTATCATATGCTAAAAAAATTAAATTCACTTAAAGAAGTGGGTTAAGCACTTTAGCAGAAAAGACGACTCTTTAGAAGATTTGAAAATTTAAATTTTATTAAAGAAGGATGAAATAAATATCATTAAAATATAAAAAAACGGTAATCTAATTTGGTGAAAAAAATTGACATTAAATAATTCCACATTAATATAAATTTGATTGTTGATGTGGAAGTAAAAATAAATTTAATTGTTTTAGAAATGAGAAAATAGATAGTGGGGTGATGTCACCATGACATCATTACATGGTTGAACAATGAGGTGGCTTTACCAAAATACAAGAAAATGTTCTTGTAATAATAAAAGTAAGATAACATTTATTTTACAAGGAAAATATTTCATTCTTCTCATTCCTTTAGTGTATCGGACTATGGGAGATGTGCCAAAATATATCAAATTATTTTTGTTTGTGACGTTCTGATATCTCAAAACATCTTTCCTTTACTAACATTATTTTAACCTTTGTGAGATGTTACAAGCCTATGACGCGTTACCCATAAGATTTTGGACCATATAAACACCTATATAAAATAAACATAGCGAATTATTGTGAATAGACGAAAAAAGAAATATGAGATATATATATATATATATATATATATATATATATATATATATATATATATATATATATATATATACATAATATATATGTATATATATACATATATATATATATATATATATATATATATATATATATATATATATATATATATATATATATAAGTGCAACACCCCTATTTATCTAAGAGCCTTTAGCAAGACATTCCTAAATAAATAGAACTGTTACCATGTCGGTTTCCCGAGGTAGTGAATAGCAAAGTCCAACTCACCAAAGTACTTTAATTAAAACTTTAGCGATTACATATTATTACAACTTATTCAAACTAGACGTAACATAAAATTTGATACAACTCACAGTGGAAATAAATAAGTGATCAAATAATCTATGTGGTCTAGACTTCTAGGTAAACTGGCCAAGTCCTCACGCATTCCCATAAGCTCCCAAATCAGCTAATCTTTAGTATCTGTCAAATCTCCTCCCCATTATGGTTCATCACAGGTGTTCACGAATACACTGTTAACCACGAGGTTGAGTAGGAATAGCCAAACAACAACAATAAATGAATACAAGACAATATTAAATGCAAATGCAATGCATGCTCATGACCAATCCTCCGATGCTCCCGTTCATCCCGCCAATCCCTGGCCGGGGTAATCTCAATAACATCCTAGAGACAAGTCCTGCAGAACCAGCCTGGGGAAACCGATGCAAGTGCTCATGATATGAAATGCAAACAATATTATACTTACCATCCCAGACACGAGGCTGGGGAAACCAAATCATAATATAGTCATCTCAGACACGAGGCGGAGGAATCCAATCCAATAATCAATATAATCATCTCATTCACGAGATAAGGTAGTCAATAATTAAATCATCTCAATGCAACCAACCAACAACCATATATCATTAAATCATCACAATTCCAAATAATTCAACCAATACGATAAGATAATATCATTCAAGTAAACATTAAAGTGATTAAGTAGTTATCCTACCTTGATAGCAAATTTCCAACTGAGCAGGTCAACAAGAATCTGAATAATTAAAGCTAAAGCAACCGAACCCGATTATAATTTCTTCACAAATCGTCACCTAACATAAATAATGATTTATCCAATATTAATTATTTATACTTTATTTATAATTCAATATCAATTATACATTAATTATTTATTATTAATTATTACCTTGATAATATTCCAAAACCCGATTAAATTACAAAACCCGAGTCAACACCCCAAATAAACCTGTCTAACAATAATTAAACAAATCAACTCACCACACATTCCCATGCATTCTCGTGAAAACAACCAATAGACTACACGTACTACCCGTGTCCAACACCTTCCCCAAACACCCACTATTCCTGACACCACCTACCACCTATCGACACCACTCACCTAACCGCCACCATCCTGCACCACCATGACCCCCGACGACCTCTAACTACCAACCCAACCGTCCCTTATAACCCACAAATTCATGCCCTAACAACAACAACAACCACAAATATTACCAATTACCGAAAACCCGACATCGACAAACACCGTGTTCAAGCTATTACCTACGACCACCAACACCACCATTACAGGTCACCATCATCCTCCACCTTACCCAATACCACCAGCAACCCTTAACCACCAGCCAAACCACCCCCACAACCCTCAACACTTCACACCATGACCTCCCTTCTAAACTCGACATTAACCACCAAACCACCATCCTAATAGCCAGTGGCCACCACCGTAGGCTCCCTTGACCCACGGTGGTCCCACCACTGCTCACGACCTCTCACGATACCCCAGAACCAACTAGAAACGAGGCATAGCCCATATATTACACAAACACGCAAACCATCACCTCCCTCGGTAGCCACCGCACCAACCACCACGGCTCACTACATCAACACCACCAATAGGACTGCCTACAGCCGACCTCACCAACCACCCAAGTCCCGTGCTCATACGACAAACACGCAAGCTACACTCTTCATCTTAAATTCCATGACAACCTCCCTTTAGACACCAATTCCGCCATCCACGGTGGTTGACAAAGGTCATGGTTGGTCCCACTATAATCACTACGGTCAGAGGTAACTATTAAGGTCTAGGACACTGTTCACGGTGGTCTATACGGTATATAAACGTTAACTTAATATATTAAGACGATATAAACATAAATTACGACGATCTTTACCTTTTATCGCTAATTGCTCCTTCCGTCTCTTAAATCTCCTTCTTCTTTCTTTGTGAATTATATTTTCAGATATCATGGTATTTATAGTCTGAACTTAGAGAGTATATGAGGCCAATTAGGAAACTATTGCCTTATTCTGATTATTATTAGGAATTACCATATTATTATTATTCTTATTATATTATTATTAAATCCCGCTTCAAAACTCGACAACTATTCATACTAGGCCTAATATAATCAGCCCATATCTATTTCACACGGCCCAAGGTTTAATTGGCTTTAAGTCTAATTCCTGACTCGCTTGCTTACTTTATTATTAAATTAACATCTTATATGCAATTATTATTAGCAATGCCTTTAATTAATTATTTAAATTACATAAATTATTCTCATAAATTATTATTAAATTACGGGGTATTACAATAAGTGGCTTTTTTCGAGCGATATTAGAGCAACCACATCATTTTTTTTAAATTTTAGAAAAGTATATTTTAAGATCTTCCAAGATTATTACAAAGATACTATGTAATAGTTTTTTATATCAAAGCTATATTTTACATAAAAGAATTGTTTGATTATCAATCTAACCAAAAAGTATAATGCAAAACATTTAGAAACATATATATTTGGATTCGTAACGGAAAATGCTTTCATGTGAGTATAAATTTCGTATTATTTACTACTTCCTCCTTTCCATTAAATTGTTTACATTTACTTTTTGCACAAATATTAAGTAAATGGGGGTATCTCTACTTTTCATATGTTTACTTACAAAACTATCCTCATGTAAGCTCCTCATATTTTGGCACTCACCCACTGAAAGGTATAAAAGTAAACAAGGATATGTGAGTCATTTAATTGATAAAAAAAATATTCATATATAGAAACGTAGATAGTAAAGCGAAATGGGGTAAAATAGAAAACGTAAACAATTCAATGTATGAATGAAATATTATTATTTTCTCATATTTTAATTATGATAAAATATGTTGTATTTCTTAATATGTTATTTGTCGAACATTGAAGAATTATGTAGCTGTAGTAAATATATTACATATAAATAATAGAATTGTCCCATATTGGAAGATTACCAATAGGGGGTGATGCTATTGTAACAATTCGGGAATTAAGGAGAGAGAAATTACGGAATGTAAGGAAGTAATGAGAGTTGAACAAAGAACTTTGGGATGAGTGTGATGTTTATAAAGGAGCGTATACGGTAGACGAGCATGTGAGACGAGAAAGAGTGCATGAAAATCAGTGATGAGACTTGAGGAAAGGAGAGAGTGGGACGAACTTCGGGGACGAAGTTCATTTTAAGGGGGGAAAGACTGTAATATCTCGTATTTTATAATTATATATTTTATATTATTTATACGAATTATGTTGCGACGGAATAATAAAATAATTATTATTATATAAGACGGTAATGATGATAATAAAAATAATTAGTTGTTACGATAATAATATGATACGCGTACACATATACATATACTACACCTCACCTCATATATTCCACCTTTATCCACCCACCAACCTTATCCTTTCATAATCTCACAAAATCCACCCATCAAATTAGAAGAGAGAAAGAGAGATTAGAAGAAAATGGAGATTTTGTCCCTCCGCCTCGAGATCGTAAGGTAATACCTCCTTAAACTAGTTTATATATTATTTAATTTACACCGTTGAAATGCCTTGACCCCAACTCACCACTGACAGTCATTGACCACTCCATTGACCACCAAAAACCGTGTTTGACCGTGTATTTATATGGGTATTTGTTGTTGTTGTGTGACCGTCCTAAGACGAATTTTTGACCCTTATTTCGTAGACGACTTGGGTCGGCCTTGGGTGGATATGGTCGTGGGTTGAGAGGGGAGTCTAGTGGTTGTCATGGGTGGCGGTAAGGGCTGTTTTACACCGTATTTACAGGGTGTACGAGGTTGTGTCGACTTCATTGTTGTTAATGTTGGCTGTTGTTGTGGTCGCGTTTCTGGCCTCATTAGGAGGGGTATGGGTGTTGGGTTGTGGCCGTGACCACCGTGGCTAGGAGGGGGTAGTGGTGGCTTACGGTGGTGGTAGTTTTGGTGATGTTTGGCGGTGTTTAGATGGGTGTAAGGGTTGGTTGTTGTTTCGCGTTGTGTTATTGCTTGTTGCTTTTGTGGCTGCTGTTTGAGGTCTCGTTGGTGGTTGATTGTGGGTGTGGTGGTTAGCTATGGTGAGGAAGGTCCACGGTGGTGATGGGTGGTGGTGTTGGACATGAATGTGGCCGTTGTAAGGACTGTTTTGAGAGTGTTTCGGAGGCGGTGCAAACATGGTTTAACCATGTGTGTTGTGTATATGTTACGAATTTTGGGTAGGAATTAAAGACTGGTTTTTAATTATTGCATTATGGGTTGAGTCGGGATTCGAACCATGTAGTTAGCGGATAATTGAGTCGGGATTTGATTTTAACTATATTAAATTATTTAGTTATATTAGTAATTAGATTAGTTAGTAATTAAATGTATTTAATTGAATTTATTTAGGTGACGGTTTTGTGAGACGGTTTTACGAGACGGATCTTGCTTGTGTCGAGTAGCTTATAGAGATTTTCTAAAAGGTAGGTTTATCCTACTCAGTTTCAATATTGTGTTTATTTGCTAAATGAGTCATTAGTCATCAATTGCATTAAATGAGTCGGTAATTGGCATGCTTTACGGTATCTTGCATTTATTGTATTGTCTTGTATGTTGGAGGACATGGTGGATTACTTGTTGTTATAGAGATGTAAGGCGGTTGGGATACCCTCTTACGCTTGAGTCGCCTCTTGGTGATTCCCACACCAAGAAGGATATGCACATTAATGGCTTGAGTTACGGAGGGACTCGTGTGGTTGAGATACAACGTCAGGTAGGGGATCCGGTTGACTTCCGAACCCGGTACGTCTGGGCATGTCCCGGTACCTGTTTGTGGTTGTCGGTATGTCTGGGCGTTGTCCCGGTATCGTCGTGGTGGTGGTTTAATAACATGTCATTCATATCGTAGTCATGTTGTATATTCACACACTCGTGTCGTGTCACACTTTATTTATTTATTAAAACTGACGTTTGTGTGTCTGTGTAATTGTCACCTATTTCCGGGGTGGCCTGTGTCGATCCATATGATATTTCCGATGATATGGGGAGCAGGTTGAGTACAGGTTTGCTTGTTGATGTGATCGGGATTTGTGCCGCGCCTTGGACTTGGAGCCGAGTAGTGTAGCATGGATGATATAGTCATAGACGAGTTGTATTTCATTAATTCATTAGTTTATGTTTGTAATAACTAAATTTGTTATTTATTTAAAGAGTTTCTTAATTGTAATTCCGATTTCACTGCCTCGAACAACCGAGACGGTAATATCTCCCAATTACCTTGGCCGTTTAAGAAGGGGGTGTTACACCTTTGATTATAAATATGAGTCGTCTTTGAAACTTAGGTATCAAGCAAAAATCTTTTGAGTCTTAGAGGGCTCTTAAGAGTTTGTATTATCTAAAATTAATTAATTAATAAATTTAGGAAAGTATCCTAAATAATATTTTTGATATAAAAAATATAGTGGAAAATATTTTAATTATTATTATAATTTAACTTTAATATATATTTCCTATATTATATTTAATATAAAAAAATTTACATTTCATTTGACAAAAAGGTATCGTAAAAAAAATTACGAAAATAATATAATTACATTGGTGATAAAAAAATGTTATTATTAAAGTATAAAATTCATATTATTTACATATATTTTATTTATGATAAAAGTAGCAAAAAAAACATACGAATATTAATAGATGATATATATCTATATAATTATTACATATATTGAAGTAGCGATTGCCCGTATTCGGAATTTGGGCTGGATATCTAACTTGGTGCGAAAAAGATGATGTATTTCTTAGCATGTTATTGTCCCAAAACGAAAAATTAACATAAGATGGGTTGTTTCTATGTTTATAAACAGGACACATCATTCGAACTTAGGTATCAACCCAAAATCTTTTGAGACTCTTAAGTATTGTCTTAGAGAGTTCTTAAGAGTTTATATATTATATTGAAGCGACGATGTTTATAATTTTTTATTTATATAAAAACTTATACACTTCATTTGAAAAATTTAAAAAGTATCGTAAAACAATTATGAAAATTATATAATTAAATTCATGGTAAAAAAAATGCTATAATTAAAGTATAGATTTCATATCATTTGCACATATTATAATTACGATAAAAAATAGAAAAAAAAATGTACGAATATTAGTAGATAGTATAGTACTTGCTCATTATTGAATCGGATTTGATGTCGAATTAAGTGCGAAAAATATGGTGTACTTCTAAGTATATTATTTATCCCACATTGAAAAATAATGTAGATGTGATGAATACATTACGTATAAATAGTTGAATTGTCCCACATCAAAAGATTATCATAAGGTGGTGCTCCCATGACTATAAATAAGAGTCTCATTGAACTTAGATATCAATCGAAAATCTTTTGAGTCTCTCAACTATTATCTTAGAGAGATCTTATAAGAGTTTGTATTAACGGCAGACGTTAGTTACAACAACATAAAAATATTAAGCCTTACAATCTTTTTTCATTAACAAAGTGTTTTATCTTTTATTTTAATCTTTCATTTTATTGGAAAAAAATATTTAATCATATGTAAACAAATAATCTATAAAATATAATTAAAAGGCAAATGTGACATGACAAATTAATTGTGACGTGGCAAATGTGACATGGCAAATTAAATTATGACATTGCATGTGACATGGCAAATTAATCTGACATTATTATTATTATTATTATTATTCTCTCTCTTACTTTCATTTACAACCACATATCACCATACCACTAAATTCTACCCCAAAATAAATATGGAAGAACTTAGTCAATAGGAGGGAGTATATGTTCATTAAATACTCCATATGACATTATTATTATTATTTATTTATTTATTTATTATTATTATTTTGCAGAAAATGCAAGGATCTATAATATAAAAATAGGAGAGAATAGTACAGACGCTGGACCAACTTCTACAAGGGAAAACCAATTAGGCTACCCAAACAAAAAAAAACGACCGACCAAATTACCAACAAAGGGAAAAAAACCCAAACTAGGACATCGATATTCTAGTACATACAATTCTCTGGATAGATATGCCTAGAGTCTTGGAAGGGCGTTTGATCTCTTGAAAACTCGAATATTCCTTTCTTGCCACAAGCAATAGATAGTGGCCAAGTAGAACAACTCATCATGCTTCTAGTCAATTGACCTGCCCCCGAAGTTGCATTTGCCAACTAAAAACAGTCTGGAGATCTTCTGATATGTCCTGAATGTTTTGCCCCCTGATATTATTATTATTATTGTTGTTGTTGTTGTTGTTGTTGTTGTTGTTGTTGTTGTTGTTGTTGTTGTTGTTGTTGTTGTTGTTGTTGTTGTTGTTGTTGTTGTTGTTGTTGTTATTATTATTAGTATTATCATTATTATTATTATTATTATTATTATTATTATTATTATTATTATTATTATTATTATTATTATTATTATTATTATTATTATTATTATTATTATTATTATTATTATTATTATTATTATTATTATTATTATTATTATTATTATTATTATTATTATTATTATTATTATTATTATTATTATTATTATTATTATTATTATTATTATTATTATTATTATTATTATTATTATTATTATTATTATTATTATTATTATTATTATTATTATTATTATTATTATTATTATTATTATTATTATTATTATTATTATTATTATTATTATTATTATTATTATTATTATTATTATTATTATTATTATTATTATTATTATTATTATTATTATTATTATTATTATTATTATTATTATTATTATTATTGTTTGTTAAATATATGATATGATTAAATAAAAAATTAGAAAAGTGATGCTACAAATTCACCTATAAGTTTCATATTCTATCTATCTATCTATCTGTCTATCTATCTATCTATCTATCTATCTATCTATCTATCTATCTATCTATACAATATAATCAAAAAGACAACTTGAGTGTAATTTTTACTCCATATGACATTGCTAACAAACATAAAAAAACTTCAATAAGTAGCTTATTTTTTCAATTCCACAATCAAAACTTAGTCTCATAATTAATGGTAAAATAAATTTAGAAAATTGAATGAAAAACCTTTTAAAATTTCACAATTTACTTTTTTTGAACCATCATGGAATAATTAATTTTTACAATTTAAAATATAAATTAAAAGGCAACTTGAATGTCATTTTACTCCATATAGCATTGCTAATACATAAAAAAAATTAAATAAGTAGCTTATGTTCTCAATTCCACAATAAAAATTTACTCTCATAATTAATGGTAAAATAAATTTAGAAAATTGAAGAAAAATCTTTTAGAATTCCAGAATTTATTTTTTAAACCATCATGAAATTAATCTTTTCAATTATGTCATCTGTTTTTCCCCAATTCCCACTATTTGTCTTTCAATGTGCTTTTTTATATCATTTACGTTACTACTTTTTTTAAGGTGATTGATGGTCTTTAATCATTATTAATTTGTTATCAAATATATAATGTTGTGTACTTGTGCCATTACAACACAACGAAAACGTGGGAAACTGACGGAAAAAATCCGTCAGTAACGCGAAAATACAGTCAGTATTTTCATTTCCTGACGGAAATTTCGTCAGGAATCCGTGTCAGCGATTTTCGTCACTAAAATTGCTGTCTTGACGGAATTTCCGTCAGTAAAATGCAATTACTGACGGATCACTAACGGAATAACCGTCGTCCAGTAGCTGCAGGTGACTGACGGAAATTCCGTCAGTACATTGTATTACTGACGGATTTTCCGTCAGGACGAGGACACGTGGCAATTTTTGCGGATGATTTGAAATTCTGAAAAATTGGCCTCTAACGGAAATTCCGTCAGGAAAGTCAAACATTCTTTGACTTTCCTGACGGAAATTCCGTTAGGAGCATGACACGTGGCACTAAATTGGAAACCCAAATTTTATGCCTCTGACGGAAATTCCGCAGGAAAGTCAATTGAGGTTTGACTTTCCTGACGGAATTTCCGTGAGGATTATTAAAATGCAGTGGCTAGAAACAGCAGCTTGCTGCCCAGCCACGATGCGTATTTGCTTTGTTTCAAATACAGCCACGATGCCTATTTGCATCGTTTCAAATACAACCAAAACCTGCAAAACACATATACAATCATCGACCGCCAAGCAGGAATCCATTTTCACATCGAGGGAATCAAGAGAGGCAAGAAAAGAAAATTGAACGCAAATTTTTTACATAAAAAATCGGTCAAATTCTTACATTGCCTTACTTATAAAACACAAATCACCAATGTTTTTTCATACACCCTAGTACTAGACGACAATAGTAATCTAGCTAAAGGCTCTAACCTAAAGACTGAACAAAACTACCACCTCCAAACCCGTGTCCGTCATCCGCAAAGTCGTCTCGACCATGTGGATTAAAACGTGAGCACGTGTTTGGGGGTTGAGATGCTTGCATATCAGCCCAAGCCTTTTACATTGCCGCCATTTGTTCGGCATGTTGACGAACAGTTTCTTCAAGAGCTAGTCGAGCGGCTCGCTCATCATTCATTTGGGTGAAAAACTGTGAAATCATGCTAGGAGCATAAGAAAAAGATCGGCGACCACTTTTGTTAGAAGCAGGATCATACCATACATCAGCCCCTTTTTCTCCGGTCCCAAATAGCCGGTTCTTCTTGTCAAAGCCTTGACAGCCTTGTAGTACGACCGGATCTCGTCGGGAGACTGTCCAGGTGGCAATGGTTGACTCATCTCCTCATTGTAAGCACTATGAAAATAGAGACAAAACCGTTGTTTTTAAGAAAGATATTACCGTTCTTTTTAATAAAAATAAACATTAAATTGAATACAATAACTTACGTCTATCTCAGCAGCTCGAGGATTAACCCACTCGCCCTTCTTATTTTTCTTTGTCTTCTGAAACAGCTTGTACGAAGTGGCCTCTACACCCTGAAAGTAGCATTAAAACAAGTAAAATCAAGTATATTCGCCAATCATTTATATTAACCACTTTTCAAAAGCAATATAAATAATACTTACCAATTCCTTAAAAGCATCGGAGCAACTCTTCCGACCAAGAGTGTGGGTGCCCAATGCTTTCCCATCTTTAGCACCCGACCTCCGATTTACCTTGTTTTTTTTCGAGTATTTGGCAAAATCGGGATCAGTTTCTTCCCTTGTCTTAAAGTTCTCCCTCCAAGTATCAGGCACCTAATTTGGCTTTTTCTTAATATACTTCAATCCATTAATAAGAGAGGTAGTACGCCTTGTTACCCTAGTCTGCCACTCAGGCCTAGGATCATAGCCACGATCGACGGATCTTACATGAGTCTGTTTCAAAAGCAATTGTCAAATTAGTTATATAAAACTTAAGAAAATTATTATTGAAATACATAATCATAGATAAGTGTCAAATTAATTACCGCAAAATAATTCCACATCTTCATACGTTGTGCTTGGCTCGCTTCACCCCACCGAGTGAAGTACTCATCTCCGAGGTTACGGGTGAACGACCAAGTAACATATTGCTTGATCTCCGAGTCATCCCACCTGAAAAACACATAAATATTTGAAACTAAAATATTATTATGTAAAGATATATATATATATTAGAGCTGATCAAAAGCGGGCTTGGGCCGAACATGGGCCGGGCCTAGCCGCTAAAAAAGTGTCCGACGGGCCGTATTTTATAGCCCGAGCCCGCTCAGCGGGCCATTTTTCATTGTCCGTACCCGCCCACTTCAAGATAGCGGGCGGCCCGCGGGCCTGACTAAAATAAAATACAAAAATTAGTGTTTCTATTAAAACACGAGTTTGTTATCGCTACATCCCCTAAATCTTAACAATTGTCTTTAAAAGCTTACCCTTAAAAAAGTATACTAATTTTCAAAAGATAAGGTTACTAGATTTTGGAAAAAATACAAGTTTGGCAATGTTCTGCTACAAACATCAAAAGTTCATTTTTGCCTCGGTAATTGTGCGGCACTGTTAGCGGTTACATACACTCCCGTGTAAATACTTGAAGATAGTATATTTATACAACAATCCCGTTAGTATGTCCATTCTCGGAGAATCTTTATACAACAAGTGTAAATACTGACAATCTCCCACTTATACGTAAGATATAAGTATTCATTTGCGTTACCTAATTGGTTTAGAGTGTACAAATTGCAAATGAAATGAGCAGAGAAAGTCCGAGGATTGAGGGTTTTTATGAGGTCACTATTAATAGCGGGCCTAGCGGGCCGCCCATGGGCAATTTTGCTTAGTCCAAGCCCGTCCATTTATTCTAGCGGGCCTAGTTTTCTTGTCCGTTACCCGTTTAATTTTTGATTTTTCTTGTCCAAGCCCGCTATTTTAGCGGGCGAACGGCCGGGCCAAACGGGTCACCCGCACTTGATCACTCTAATATATATATATATATATATATATATATATATATATATATATATATATATATATATATATATATATAATTCATAAATTTTTTTTAAAAAAATTAACATAAACTTACCGATAACGACCTCGCCGAGAACGATTCTCTGAGAGATTCACGTGCATGCCCTCCTGCTCCTTTGTTGGAGCCCCAGGATCGTCATGCTAAGCGTCCTCGTTCTCCTGATCACGACGAGATCCACCACTACTCCCTATAATGCGTCGAAAAAAATTCGGCATAGTCATTGCTTAAAAACAATGCAAATTGTTAGTCCAAAGTAAAATCGGTTGTGCAAATCAACCATTTCTACAGGCTATATATAAACAATGGAAATAAACACTAACTATATATAAACAATGCAAATTTTATTGAATGTTTAAAATTCAAACTTTTTTACAAATGGATTAATAATTGTACAATTAGAACTAGTCCTCCTCACTATCACTGTCACTACAAATCAAAAGAAGTTCATCATCTGAAAAAAGCACTCCTACTTCTTCCTCTTCTTCCTCATTTTCGTCTCTAATAAGTTCTTAAACTTCATCTTCATCCCCTTCTTCACCGACGTCCCGGTCATATTCCCCTTGACCTCTTTCCACAAACACTTCGTATTTATCTTCATCCTCTATATCTTCCACCAAAATTGGTGAAATTGAGTGATCATTCACAACCACATCTTCTTGAAAGACACTTTCTTCAACAGGAGCATTAACTTGTGATCTTGCCTTGGTTTTAAAAACCGCGGACCACTGAATACCTTGATTACCTTTCTTAATGGTTGGATAAGGAGCATAAGAAACTTGATAGACTTGAAAAGCTGCCACAAATGGGTTATGTCCACGAAGTTTCTTTTTCTTGTTTACATCTACAAGTCCGTAAACCTTATGGATACTAAGTCCTTGTGGGGAATTATCAAACCAATCACATTTAAACAATATGACTCTATAAACCCTTTGCTCGGTATAACAAGAAAGCTCAATTACTTCATTAAGGGTTCCATCGTAGTCCAACTCTTCAGTTAAATTCACAGAAACTCCATTGTTTAAGTTAGATTTCGAAACATCAAATCCCTCCTTAAAAGCTCGAAATTTATAGCCAATGATGGAATACCTTCTCCAAGACTTCACCATGTTACTAGGACCCAATGCTAAAGCTATTATTAGAGAATCCTTCCATCTATGAACCTATGAATAAAACAAAATGTTAATTAAGGTGTTATATTCTTTTCAATGTTTTATAAGAAATTCAAATGTGTAGTTTAATTTCAAAGAAAATGTATCATCACTTACTTCATTTCGGAACCATTTCGGAAAACTTTTGTCATGTTTTGTCCAAACATCATCAGAGGATGTGACATCAGGAAATCTGAGTTTGATATGTGTCTCAAATTCCCTATAAGTACCAAAAGCATGTTTTAGTTATGTATTACCAATAACTTTGATCTAATTTGATAATTAAAAAACAATTGAGTAATGATGAAGTACTAACTTACTTTTCATAAGACTCTAAAAATTCTCAGTTCCTTAGCACATAAAAATGAGCTTCTTCATACTCTTTCCCAGTCAAGTACCTCTGAATACATTTTCCGGTTGTAGTTCCCATGTCATCATTGAATAACTCGGGTAACTTAGAATTTAACTGGTCATCGGAATTTACACCAACATCTAAGTCTTTTGCTTTTATGTCAATGTGATCTTCAAAATAAAAGGAACAAAAATTTGAAATTTCCTCTAACAAAAAAGCGTTGCATATTGAACCCTCCACCCGAGCTTTATTGCCAATTTTTTTATAAATTATTGATAAATCTCTCAAATGGATATATCCATCGATATTGAACAGGCCCTCCAACTTTGGCTTCATAAAGTAGGTGAAGAGGCAAATGCTCCATGGAACTGAAGAAAGATGGGGGAAATATCTTCTCTAACTTGTATATTATCTCCGCAATGTTTCAATCTAGACGTTCCATAGAATCAACCCTAATCGTAGAAGTACACAGGTCTCTACAAAATTCGCTTATCTCAGTTATTGCATTCCAAGAACCTGTCGAGAGCAACTGTTTCAAGGCAACAGGGAGTAGCCGTTCCATAAAGACATGAAAATCATGACTTTTCATGGAATGCACCACCATCTTTTTATGGTCAACACACGAACTTAAATTTGAAGCATAACCATCCGGGAATTTCAAATTTGCAACGCAGTCACATAGAGCCTTTTTCTCCGCGGCTTCTAAAACAAACTAGATGATATGGACCGTTTGTAGCAAAGTTCATTAAAGTTGTCTTTACCCTTAGGGTCAAATTTAGCTTTACCTGGTACATCCATCATCATGTTGATAAGTTGTTCAAAAAAAAAAAAACTTCTCAATGTGCATAACGTCTAAGTTGTGTCGAATCAACAACGTTTTCCAGTAGGGAAGTTCCCAGAATATGCTTTGTTTCCACCAACCTTTATTCTTGTCATTCAAACTTTTCAATTCTTGATCAGAAGCATCAACTATTTTTGGCAAGTCTTTTATGGAATCCCACACTTTATCACCCGTTAATTTCGATGCGGTTATGCGATTCTCAGTTTTTCCGTTCTTTAGAAAATGCTTACAATTGTTGCGGAAAGGATGATCAGGTCTTACGAACTCACAGTGACAATCAAACCAACAATTTTTTTTTGCTATTTTTAAGCCAAAAAATCTATGGTCATTTTCTGGACAATAAGGACAAGCACGGTACCCACTTGTGGACCAACCGAAAAGCATGCCATATGCCGGGAAATCGTTGATCGTCCACATTAATGCAGCCTTTAATTGAAAATTTTGTTCCTTAGAGACATCGTAGGTGTCCACGTCGGTTTCCCAAAAGTTTTTTAACTCTTTGATCAATTGTTGGAGGTAGACATCTAAATTTGACTTAGGGTTCTTAGGACCAGGAATGAGCACAGATAAGAACATGTCTCTTCATGCATAACCAAGGAGGTAAGTTGTACGGAGTCACAATCACGAGCCAACAGGAGTATTTCGTCCCGAATTGCACAAAAGGTTGAAATCCATCCGTACACAACCCTAGCCGAACATTTCGGGGCTCATTTGCAAAATATGGATGCTCTCTATCGAATTGTTTCCACGCTTCCCCATCACTTGGATGTGCCATTGTCCCCCTTTCTCTTTATCGGGAGTTTTTGTAGTGCCAACTCATCTCGCCTGCTATGTGCTTGGTTGCATATAGTCGTTGCAACCTTGGCACAAGCGGGAAATAAGTTAATGGTTTACAAGGAATTCGCCTCCCACTTGAATTCTTTTTACCTTTATACCGAGATGCACGACGCTTTGTACATTCCTCAAGATTAGCATTTTCCTCCCAGAAAAGCATGCATCCATTGAGACATGCATCAATCTTCTCAGGGGGTAGTTGGAGTCCCTTGAGAACTTTCTTAATCTCATTAAAATTGCGCGCCATTTGATTTTGCTTTGGAATTAGGTCACCAACGAATGGCACAAAACCATTAGCGTATCTAAGTGATATGTTGTTCTCACATTTGAGTGCTAACAACCTAGAAGCCGCTTGCAACAAACTCATATTACTTCCCTCATACACTGGTTGTTCGGCTTGCTCTAACATTTTAAAGAAGGAAGAAACTTAGGGGTCCGAGGTTTCATAACGCACTTCGTCATCGTTAAGGTCATTGGGATTGAGTCGATCCTCCAAAATTTGGTCAACAGTATCACGCAATGCATTCTCCACGAACTCACGGTAAGGATTCTCACTAGCATTTGTACTTGCTTCACTAGGCAGTTTCTCACCATGATATGTCCATACGTAGTAATTATCGGCGAAACCATTCGACCAAAGATGAATTTTAACATCACTTTTCCTTTTAAAACATAGGTTTTTGCATTTCTTACATGGACACCTCATTTCACCTAAATTCTTATACTCACTACTTTCGTCCGCGAATTTAATAAACTCTTTCACCCCCTCTGCAAATGTTTTCTTGGGTTTCGTTTTTTCGTCTAATGTTTCATACTTCCACTGCCGTTCTAATCTTTTCATGTTATTATGTATCTACATTTCAATATATATATATATATATATATATATATATATATATATATATATATATATATATATATATATATATATATATATATATATATATGTCATTAAAAAAGACAATAACTTAACAACAATCACAATCAAGAATAATTGATGAGAGTGTCGTTGGGGCTCTTAATCAAACACATTTATAATTCTCAACAAACAACTAGTTAGTGGTTAAGTCAAGGTCGATCCATGGGACGGTGTGCTTTGGGTTCTAGGTCTATCTATCTCAATTTATGCTAGTGTCACAATTTGTTTGGGTTTGTAGTTGTGTTCTAAACTAATGGAAGTAATAAAGTAAAACAAACAATAAATTAAGAGAGGTAAACAAATGACTAAAAGTGATAGGATATCATGGGTTCATTGGGGATTCATGGGAGTATATCATACAAACATGTTCTCAATTATATGCAAGCACTTATTGTTGTGATGGGATCGATTTAGTGTATATCTTACAATCCCTAAGAAGGTTTGGGTCCCGGAGCCGAATAGATTTGATTGTACAACACCTACAAGTCGACTTAATCCTTCCTATTCAACATTATGCATGGTCTAATGAGGCTCGAGTTGGTTTATGTCTTACAAGCTTCATTGAAAGGATAAGTGATAGGTAAAAAATGCAAGGATTCATAGGCTCGCATTTCATCAAACATAACATGTGCATAAGTTGAAATCACAACAAGCAAGCAAATAAATTATGTGAACATATTAGATTAAGCACGAATCATTCCCCATGTTGGTTTCCCCTAATTACCCATTAACCATAGCTAGAAGACTACTCACTCATGATCAAGTTTAACATGTTAATAAGGTTGTCAATCATACTAACAAAGCCAAACATGATGAATAAATGATGTGATTAACAATAATTAAACAAGAGTAAAAGAGATTATACCTATGAAGATGATTCCAAATAATACAGCAAAGAATAAAAGAAGAGAACTTGATTGATTGATGAAGAGTTGTCAATTCTCCAATAATAACCCAATAATCTTCAATTAACTAATAATAAACTTGAATTACTCAATAATAAAGTTGAACAATAATTAAGAAAAGATTAATGTGTGATTTGTGGAAAGACTAAAGAGTAATCTATTCTAAACTCCTAAAGAAAGCTTAATCTAATCTAAGGAAGGATTTAATCTAATCTAAGGAAACTTGGTTTAATCTAAGAAAGCTTGGTCCTTTGATTGTTACAATTGGAGTATATATAGTGGTACATCATTAGTTAAGCAAGGGTAGATTAGTAAATAGCATTGCTAAGTGTGGAGTAGAGAAATGCTCCTCTCGAAGTAGATGCGCATCTCATGTTGCTAGTCCCGCCATAATATGCACGGATCGTCTTGAAGCACGGTTGGTTCTGCCAAGAAATCCGTGCGTCTCTGGGAGAAGATGCTCGGATTTTTAGGGGAGGACACGAGCGGATCGAGCACGGGACGCTCGGATAATAGTAAAAGAAGACGAGCGTCTTGAAGGGGAGACGTTCGTCTTGGGTCTGGGGACGAGCGTCTTGAGTCTCGGGGCGCGCGGATTGGCGGACAGGTTGTCTATTTGAGCTCGGATCGTAAAACGGACGTCATTTTCTCATCCGGACTCCTATTGGAGTGATTAAAAAGCCTAGACCACTTGATTTTTTGACGCCGTTTCATCTAGCATGCTTTCAGAGCCAAAGGAACAACTCTTGATTTGGGTTCCGAGCAATTTCTTTATGTAATGGCTTCCTTCTCGTCATTCTTGCTTTTAAGCCTATGATCCTTCTATATAATCTTTATTCCTACATCCTTGGTCATCATTCTTGCCTCCTCTTCATACTAGTCCATCCAATATCGTCAAAAAACTTCTAAATATGCACGGGAGACGGGAATTCTGCCTAATTATCTTCCTTACTACAAAACATACGAAATGCAATAGGAAAGCAAAATAGAAAGCATTTGACGGATAAAATGGCTATGGAATGTTATAATAGTATGCAAAATAGGTTCAATTAGGGGACTACATGTGCTCAAATATGAGTCACATCAAATATCTCCAAACCGAACCTTTACTCGTCCCGAGTAAAGAGGTGACTAGAACTAGACCTTTATTTAAACTATTCTAATAATATAGCCGATGTGAGACAATTAGCGGGTCTCACTCCGCCCCTTCAACTCACAACAAGACAACCATGAGGTAGGATGCCTTCTTTCAAGGCAAGATAGGGCTTGCCAAAATGGCGATACATCCAAGCATTAAGCACACAAAACAAGTAATGGATGCATCTACAAAAGAATAGCCACTTTCCTCATCTAAGTGGCGAAAATTATCTACAAGGGAAGAAATCTAAGGGTATACACTCCTTCATAGATATGGTTTCTTCAAACTACTAAGCCTAGAAGGATACCAATAAATCACCTCCAAGTTGTGTCAAGCTAGGGCACCTTTCTCCTCAATTGTTAAATGCTTTCGTCAAGGGTAGACTCCCTATGGCGTTAGAAACACTGGAGGATCGCGGAATTCCCCTTATTGGCTAGACAAGAAGAAGGGTCATCCCCTCTCTACCATGCACAAAAGTGGATTCGATGGATAAAGGGGTCATTTGATTTTGAGTTTCATGTGGGAGTTTGCTTTTGTTGTTGTTATTCCCTCCAATTTGTGGCATTTGACATTTTTTAGAACACTTTCTTTTTGCCATTTCTTTTGATGTTTGGCATTTCAATACTTGACAACTTTCAACTTTTTGCATTTTCTTTTGAAGATTTTCAAAGTCATCCCAATTAGTAACGAGGGTGCCTTATATTTGAAGCATAGGAGTTTTTATTTGTTTTTGTTACTCCTCTTTTCTTTTGATGCAAATTGCAAACTTTTTCATTTCTTTTCAATTCTTGAACTCAAATTTGAACAATTTTTGTGCCCATTCCCTTTTGTTGACAAAAGTGTGGTAGAATATGGAAGATGGTTGCATGGTTTCAAGGGTCACCTTGGAATAAACGGTAGCCAAGGAGTTATCACACCACAACGTACCCTTGACTAGGCCTTAATCCATGGGTCAAAGGATACTAGCATGACACTTCCTAGGGTGTTTTACAAGTATATTAACAAGCAAAGTTATAAGAAGAAAAAGTATCTACAAGGGCCTTATATACACTTATCAAGCTTCCCAAATAGGCATTTTCACAAAATTTCTAACCATGCAAACTACATGCCATGATGCAACTAACATATATACATCCTAATGCATATGCTTCTACCAACTAGTATGCCAAATAATCTAAATGCAATCCTAAATACACATAGTTTATACCGCATCAATCAAAATAAAGCCACATAGTCATTAACATAAAGAGGAAAAAGGAGATTGGAAAGATCATACCATGCGGTCTTCAATATCCTCATGTCTCGGATGTGGCGTAGTCGATCAATGTGAAAAAGGAAAGACAAACAAGCAAACTATTATATACAATATATACAATTCTACACTAAAAAGGAAAGAACATGTTTTTGGAATTTTTAAATTTTCAAATTTTTATGGATTTTGTTTTTATGAAATTAAAGAACATATTTTTGGGATTTTTCGAAATTTTTTAATTTTTATGTATTTTGGAATATAAATTCATATCCCCCACTTTATTTTGGACATTGTCCTCAATGTACATGTAGGAGTAGGAATGAAAAAGAAATACATGTTTTTGGATTTTTAAAGTTTTATGAAAATTGAAGTATAAATGCAATGATATGATATGAATAAATGAATGAATGCTCTAACTAAATGCAATTCTATATGACATATATAACATATGAATGCAATCTAAACTAAATTATATGATGCATGATTTCTAGTAAACTATGGTCACCTATGATCAAACCTCCCCAAACCGATTTAAACACTATTTCTAGTGTAAAAATGAATAGGTTTGGTCATTAGTGATTGTGCATGAATTGTAGTCTATATGCAACTAGCTATATGAATCATGTGAGATATATATTACAATGTAAACTATACTATATGAACTAACTAATGTAAATGCAATATGAAATATAATACAAATACAAGCTAAATGTAAATATATATAACTAAATGCAAGTGTAAATGTAATGCAAAGTCAAAGGAAAGAGTATCTTACAAATGGTGATTTGAGGGAGAACTCCACCAAACTCATTCCTTGTTGCCATGGTTATTGATGTTGTCCATATTTCTCAATGCTCTCAATAACCGGTCAAAGGCTTAAGCACAATCTTTAAACAAGCATGAATATGGTTTGTTCCAATTCAATATGAAGCTTGGCCAAGGGAGCTTGTCACTTACTCTCTTATTCACCTTGCTCTTGGCACTTGAATATTTGCAATGTTTCAAACCAACAATCCCATGATTCTTGTCAACATAAGGTATGAAGTGTGTTTCATATTCGTCCGGAGACTTCCACTCACCAATTTCTTCTTCCATTTTGGTGATGATGATAGCACTTTGATTATTCAATCCTTCCAAGGTAGAAGGAGAATTCTCATAACATTGATGACCGGATACCTTAGGAATTGATGTTGTGGGTGCCAAATTTCCACAAGCAAGTTCATTTGCAAGTTTGTTTTTGAGCTTTTTCACCAAGTACCCTTTATATGATGTTTTTACCTTTTGGAGAAGGTCCATCATATCATCTCCAACAATCATAGGTTCCATGGTGGGTGCGAAAAGGTCTTCATGGTCAATAGGAAAGAGACATTCATCTTCCTCATGGAAGCATAACTCAAACTTCTCATGGATGGGCTCCTCAAGTGAGGCAATATCATAACTTGTTTCCTTATCTACATTCCATAAGTCATTGAAAGACACATATTCCGCATAAGCTTCTTCCATAGGCTTGTCATCATCGCTATCTCCATATCATTCATAGATGGGAGCTTCACTCCTCCTCATTAACTCTTTCTCCAACACCTAAATGTTCACATCAAATGACACACCCTCATACTCACAAAGGCTAATAGTATTTGGCTTACTCAACCTCATATCTTCTTCATCAAATACCACAGTTTCATACTCACAAGAGCTTAAGGAGATTGGCTCTTCCCACTTCACATCTCCTTCATCAAAGGTCATTGCCTCAAATTCACATTCATGTTCAATGCTCAAGGATTGGTGGGGAGTGTTTGTTTGGGTTGTTTCTTGGGTTGCTTTCATTTGGGCAATTTCAATTGCCAACTCCTCACCATGGGTAACAATGCTTTGGAGAACATTGTTCCTATTTTGGCTCTCGTCTAAAATTTGTGTGAAGAAATTTTGTTGGTCTCCCATCACTTGGAGAACCATATCTTGAATGTCAAAGTTGGGCTCATTTTTTTCTTGTGGGTGGGTGTGAAAGTGCTCATATTGTGCCATTTAGAATTGGTTGTAAAGTGAGTTTTGGGTGGGTGGTTGTTGTGGATAATGGATGTGGTGATTTTGTTGGGAAAATTTGGGATAGTAGTTAGGATTTTCATTGTATGAATTGTAAGGTAGGTTTGTGTTGACTTGCTCCTCAAACTCCCCATACCCATAGTAGTCATACTCAAAAGATCCATCACATACTCCATGTACCAAGTCTTGGGGCATCATAGCTAAGATAAGGAAACAACTACAAGCGTGGAAACTACACAAAAATGGTAAGAACAATCCTTGAGGAACAAGTTCCTCAAGGTTAAAGCACAAATAAAAATAGACAAACAAGTAAGAACTTAATCACATGAAACAATCCCTGGTACCGGCGCCATTTTGATGAGAGTGTCGTTGGGGCTCTCAATCAAACACATTTATAATTCTCAACAAACAACTAGTTAGTGGTTAAGTCGAGGTCGATCCATGGGACGGTGTGCTTTGGGTTCTAGGTCTATCTATCTCAATTTATGCTAGTGTTACAATTTGTTTGAGTTTGTAGTTGTGTTCTAAACTAATGGAAGTAATAAAGTAAAACAAACAATAAATTAAGAGAGGTAAACAAATGACTAAAAGTGCTAGGATATCATGGGTTCATAGGGGATTCATGGGAGTATATCATACAAACATGTTCTCAATTATATGCAAGCACTTATTATTATGATGGGATCGAGTTAGTGTATATCTTACAATCCGTACGAAGGTTTGGGTCTCGGAGCCGAATCGATTAGATTGTACAACATCTACAAGTCGACTTAATCCTTCCTATCCAACATTATGCATGGTCTAATGAGGCTCGAGTTGGTTTATGTCTTACAAGCTTCATTGAAAGAATAAGTGATGGGTAAAAAATGCAAGGATTCATAGGCTCGCATTTCATCAAACATAACATGTGCATAAGTTGAAATCACAACAAGCAAGCAAATAAATTATGTGAACATATTAGATTAAGCACGAATCATTCCCCATGTTGGTTTCCCCTAATTACCCATTAACCCTAGCTAGAAGACTACTCACTCATGATCAAGTTTAACATGTTAATAAGGTTGTCAATCATACTAACAAAGCCAAACATGATGAATAAATGATGTGATTAACAATAATTAAACAAGAGTAAAAGAGATTATACCTATGAAGATGATTCCAAATAATAAAGCAAAGAATAAAAGAAGAGAACTTGATTGATTGAAGAAGAGTTGTCAATTCTCCAATAATAACCCAATAATCTTTAATTACCCAATAATAAATTTGAATTACTCAATAATAAAGTTGAACAATAATTAAGGAAAGATTAATGTGTGATTTGTGGAATGATTAAAGAGTAATCTATTCTAATCTACTCCTAAAGAAAGCTTAATCTAATCTAAGGAAGGATTTAATATAATATAAGGAAACTTGGTTTAATCTAATAAAGCTTGGTCCTTTGATTATTAAAATTGGAGTATATATAGTAGTACATCATTAGGTTAAGCAAGGGCAGATTAGTAAATAGCATTGCTGAGTGTGGAGTAGAGAAATGCTCCTCTCGAAGGAGATGCGCATATCATGTTGCTAGTCCCGCCATAATATGCACGGATCGTATTGAAGCACGGTTGGTTCTGCCAAGGAATCCGTGCGTCTCTGGGAGAAGACGCTCGGATTGTTAGGGGAGGAGACGAGCAGATCGAGCACGGGACGCTCGGATAATAGGAAAGGAAGACGAGCGTCTTGAAGGGGAGACGCTCGGATAATAGGAAAGGAAGACGAGCGTCTTGAAGAGGAGACGCTCGGATAATAGGAAAGGAAGACGAGCGTCTTGAAGGGGAGACACTAGTCTTGGGTCTGGGGACGAGCGTCTTGAGTCTCGGGACGCACGGATTGGCGGACAGCTTGTCTATTTGAGCTCAGATCGTAAAACGGACGTCATTTCTTCATCCGGACTCCTATTGGAGTGACTAAAAAGCCTAGATCACTTGAGTTTTCGACGCCGTTTCATCTAGCATACTTTCATAGCCAAAGGAGAAACTCTTGGTTTAGGTTACGAGCAATTTATTTATGTAATGTCTTCCTTCTCGTCATCTTTGCTTTTAAGCCTATGATCCTTCTATATACTCTTTATTCCTACATCCTTGGTCATCATTCTTGCCTCCTCTTCATACTAGTCCATCCAATGTCGTAAAAAAGCTTCTAAATATGCACGGGAGATGGGAATTCCGCCTAATTATCTTCCTTCCTACAAAACATACGAAATGCACTAGGAAAGCAAAATAGAAAGCATTTGATGGATAAAATTGCTATGGAATGTTATAATAGTATGAAAAATAGGTTCAATTAGGGGACTAAATGTGCTTAAATAAGAGTCACATTAATAATACACAATAATTAAACATTATAACCAATATAAATTACAATTGTCTACAAATAATCTTTATTTCTTTGAATTGGGTCCTCATCACTCCAACCTAAACCCATCAATGTACGTTTCAAGTCACTAGCAAACATGTAGAATAAATAATTACTCCACATATGCATTCAGAGAACATTAAAGGAATTGTCACCAAACTCTTTCCTCATTAACAATTCACAAGTACATGTTCACTACCTAAGTGACTTGAAACGTACAAAGACAGCCCCATAACGGGGACTATTCCAAAATTACTCCTAGTGAGTAATTTTTGAACGGGTACTAGGTCAATATGAACAATAATTTTAACAATATTAAAAACAAAATATACAACAATGACTACTATCCTAATAATGTCAATTAACAAAAACTAACTAACTTGACTAATTTTTCATTTTACATATCTAATCTAATTAACATTAAGTCTAATTATCATTTTAAAAACATTAACATTTCACAAAATTTAACAAATTTCAAGTTTTAAATAATGGTTTCTATATCCTAAGGAAACATGCATGAACACCAACAACAATATCAACATCAATTTAACAAAATCTTCTATCTTAAGGCAATTAACCTAATTAAATCAAAATTAAATCAAAAGAAAATTAATAAATCACCAAATTAAGAAACAAAGAATTAAAAGAAGAAGAAACATTAAGTAATCTAATTAACAATAATTCCAATTTTTAACAATATTATTAACACAACATACATTTAAACAAAATGGGCTTCTATCCTAAGTCAACATGCATCAACACCAACAATAATTCAACAACAATTACAACAATAACTACTATCCTAAATCAATTAAGATAATTAAACAAAAATTAATTAAAAGGAGATTAAACAATACCTAATTAACTTCACAAATAATTAAAAAGGAAGAATGAAAAAGAAGGCGGCAGGACGGCGGCGGCACGGACGGCGGCCGTGGAAGCAAAAAAAATGAAAACAAGAAAAGGAAAAAGAAAAAGAGAAAGGATAGAGGAAGAAAAGACAAAGGAGATTACCTAATAGTGGCGGCGACGACGTGGTGGTGGTGGTGGCGCCAGAAGTGGAGGAAGGTTGTGGTGGTGTCGGGTTTTAGAGGGTTAGGGTTTGGGGTTTAATTGATTTGGAGGAAATAATTTGGTAAAGTGTCGAGGGAGATTCTTCACAGTTGAGTTAAAAGGCGTGTTTGATGGAAATTCCGTCAGTATTGATTCCATCAGTACTAGCCTAGTCCTGACGGAATTTCCGTCAGATGCTCACGTATTGTTGATAGCTGGGTTGCACACAGAGTATGAAATATCTTAAACATGTGACGGAAATTCCGTCAGTAATAGGCTAGTACTGACGGATATTCTGTCAGATGCCATATTATTTTAACAGCTGGTGTGCACCTATGTGTGTGAGTAACATCTGACGGAAATTCCGTCAGAAGTAAGAGTTTTCTGACGAATTTTCCGTCACATACTATTTAGCGCCATTGACTTTGTCAACGCGCCAATATTATCTGACGGAATTTCCGTCAGGAATCTGTACTGACGGAAACTTCGTCAGAAAACCATCAGTTTCCTGTGTAATCTGACGGCTTGTTTTTTCCGTCAGTTTTCCCGTCACTACCCCGGCATGTACGAAAAGGAAGCGATCATGCACCTTCAGATAAATACTAAATAGTATGGTTTCTAAATTATACTCCGTATGTTTTTTAGTTTATATGTTTTTTGAAATAAATTCTTTTATAATCTTTACTACTAATTTTTTTTCTACATAGGATCATTTACTCAAGTTTATCAAGATTTCGACGAAATTCTTGTACTAACAATAAGGAATTTAACAAAGTTTATGAACCTTTTGGATTTCGATTGTGGGAATATCTTCTGTAGATTTATTTGAAATGAAAGCTCAATTCATATTTTATGGAGTAGAGACTGTTTGAATCATTTCTATTTTTTTTATATCCATATAATAAAATTATTATTATGATATTTTGTCTATAGAATGCATGTTACTAGATAACTCTTAGTTCTTTATTTTAGAATATATCAAAATTTACGTGACTCAATCATAGACTTCAATCTAAATTACAAGAATCACTCATAAATTTTTATCTAATCATGTTCAACGACTTATTTTGCTCTTAGATAATGTTCAATTATTGGTATGCATGCTACATTTTTCAATTATTTTAGTTTCTATTATTTTCATATGATAACGTGCATATGTCTTTGATACCTTACCATATGAAATTTTATGTCGCGCACACACATATATAAGATGCGTTGTTTCATGTTTGTACCATTGTCCATTTGTCAAGTTTCTTAAGACGGGTAGTTACCCATTGTCGTTTGCACAATTTATTTTAAAAATCCTGTGAAATTTTATTATATTTGGCAAATTATAATGTGACGTGGAAAATTATAATGTGAGATGGATTATCAATTTATAGTTAATTAGCATTGATTTAATTCATTAATCTATAAATAAATATTTATAATATAATTTAAAAGTACCTAAAACGACAAATTTTAACGGAACATGGTAAATCTATACAATATTATAAAAAGATAAAACTAAGCATTTCACTTAGTCATGTCTCCTATCAAAAGCCACCTTGAATTTTCATGTGTCACATGCATGTAATTAAAGAAAATAAAATAAAATTTAAGTTGTAAAATAGAATATAAATGTTAATAAACTTTTTAGATTCCTCTTATCTTTATAGATATATTAATAATTAATAATTAATTCACTCTACATACTAATTTAACATATAATTCTTTTTCTTAAATGAGTTTCTTAGCTTTCCTCTCCTTATTTATACTACCTATACACATTGCCATATTTTTGTTTACAATTATAATCTCTTGCATTACCACAATATTTCAATTTCTCTACCTTAAAACACCTTTGAGATTTTATTTCATATTTAAGCTTCCACACTCAATTCAAGATTATTTTTAGTTCACATAAAATCCTGTAGATACCCGTATCTGTCGATATTGAAATTTATAGTCACTCAACAAACACCTGATGGTGATAGGACGACATGTACTCCTAGTTGGTATTTGTCATTTATTTGGATTCGTTTTACGACGGAAAATGGGCATTGCCGATGAAGCGTTTTTCAATTTAAAATGATTTTCAAATTAATAAAGATTTTAAATTCATTTTATTTATTTTAATTTGAATTTATTTTCTAATTTATTTTATTGAAAATAAAATAGTTTTGATTTGAAAATCCGTTTTGAAAGTTTTAATTGTTTTATTAATTGTATTTGAAAAACTCGATTTTTACGACGGTTTTATACACGATTTCTAGCTCGTTTCTCACTCAATTTGGGCCCGATTTTCAAGGCGATTTCAACCCAATTTCTTCCTCACTTGTTCCCTTGTTCAACCCCCACCAAGTCCCAAACCAGCCCAAACACCACCTGAGCCCCCTGTTTTCCAGCAGCCACAAACCCGACTTCCAACCCCTCAAACCGGCTCCAAACTCGCTTAAACCCGTTACCCGTTACCCATTAACCCTAAACCATACCCAACTATCCTATCCAAATTACCCTACCTTGCCCACCAAGAAAACGCACCCTAAATCCTAGAAATAGCTGCTGGACATTAGCTATGCAAACCGAGACCCGACTGCTCTCAACCCTATCAAACCCTACTTTAACTCCCTATAAATACCTCCTACCTTCAACACCTTTTCTCCAGTAAGCTCTCTACACATCCTACTACCATTAAAAACCATCATCCTCCAGAAACAAACCCTAAATCAAGCTCGAATTGGCTCGAAAAACAGAGTGTTCAAACACTTTGTTTTCGCGTTATTTCTAGCGTGAAACAGCCTGCATTTTGCCTCAATTTTCGTGCCTATTGCATCAAAAATATCTCTGTTTGTTTGCACATTCAAAATCTACGTTCTTCCATGATTCTAAAACATCTTTCCAATCGACTTTTCATCAAGAAACGAGTTCACAAATCAAGTTTGAAAAACGCTGCGCAATTCCTTCCAAAACAGGTGTTTGCTTCAACTTTCGTCGACGATTTTATTATATGATCGATTACGACCCAAGATGGTGTCAACGATACATGTAGGTTGAGGGTGCATAAAATCCTCCTTTTTTCCCTGATTATTTCGTTTATTTTTATGTTGTTTATTTTGTTTGTTTTGTATATTGTTTATTATTGCTTATCGTCTAACGAACTTATTAACATCAAAACTAGTTTAGTCCGAGTATGAGTTAAAGTTGTTGGAGTAAGTGTCCTCAACAATAGTGCGATCACATGATTAAATCTCATAATAAGAATACGGAGGGGATGATTCAATAATATTGTCAACTGATCAACATTAATCGGTAATGATTGGCTAACTAGAATTTGACATTACTGTCGTTTGACGGTGGTGATCAGTTGATCCCTTAAGGTCAAACCTATAGGAAAATTCCCTTAATAGATAAGTTAATTAATTGTATGTCGATACAAGTTAATTAATTCCTTAAAATTGAACAATTTGTTTTGTGAGTGAGAATTCGTATCTTATGGTAATATGATTAAATAAGACTTGTTTTAGTAGTTAAAATGTTGGTATATTCTACGGTGTACCCCTGAGTTTTTCGGTTTTGTATGTTGTACCCCTCATTTTTTTTAATTATACATTGTACCCCTAAACTTCTTACTTATTTCTCCATTATAACCTCGTTTAACTCTCCATTAACTTTATCACTATCAAACGACCGTACTTTGACCTTTATTATGACTTATTAATGTTGTATCACCATTCTATATGAGAAACATCACAAATCACTTTTAATAAGCACCAACTACTATTAAAAACATCTGTTATAATTCATGGCTTGATAATGGAGATTTTTTGAACTTTTAGTTTGTTTCGTATAATATTTCTTGGGCTGATGAGTAATTCGGCGAACTAATAAGTAAATGAATATGTTATCGAGTAATTGGAATGATAAATAGACGATTTAATAGGTCATTTAAAAAAATAAGTTAACAAAGACAATAAATAAGGTCATGGTATAGACTAATTTATAGAGTTTAGGGGTACACCATAGAATATAAAAAAAGGAGGGGTACAACATGGAAACCAAAAACCACGAGGGTACACCATAGAATATCCCTAAAATGTTTTATTACTAAAATTGATTATTGTTTATGAAACAATTGAAATAAGAATGATTGGTTAATTATAATTACAAAATATTGTAGATTACATTAACATGACCCATTTTATTTACATGTAATTATGAATTACTAGTTGATTTATTGTATGTGATTTATTTTTATAAATAATGATATTTAATAGGTTAAGTATGCATTAAAATAACATATGACTCATTTTATGTCACATATCACACAATAATACAATTGGCAAAGTTGACAAAATAAAATGGACTCCATTTTAATAGATGGACCGAAAAAATGGAAGGGTTTATGGGTTAGTGGGTGTTTTATTTAATTGTTAAATAAAAAACAATGATAACCTAATACTAAGTAGCCTTCACACCTAGCTACGGTTGTTGCATGCATAATCGGTTTATAGTTTTTCCGAGTTAAAAGTATAACATATAAAACTAGAGATTTTGTAATTTATGTTATAAAGTCACGAAATTTTTTTCATGTCATGTATTATGGTCCTAAATTATATTTAGATTATTTTGATGATTTATGGTAATTTTTAGCTCATTTTAATGATTTTTAGTGATTTTATAACATTTTAATGTATAAAATGATATTTAAAATGCTAAAAATAGTTAAGCTTTGTTTCTAACCTTGAAATTTTTATATGACCTCACATGCATATTTTACTTATTGTATGTAAAATTTCGTAGAAATTCGATCTATTTTGCATGATTAAAAAATTTTTATGAGATAAAAATGAAATAAATCGAGGTAAAAAGGTTAAAATTAGATAAACTTCAAAACAGGCCATGAAATTTTAATATGTTGTCACATGCATATTTTACTCACTATGTGTAAAATTTTAGATAAACTTGATTCATTTTGCATGATTTATGAATTTTTAGGTGTAAAAATGACATAAATAGTGACTATTTTAGAAAAAATAGCTAAAACGAATTACATGACATGAGAAAATTATTTTAGGTTGCATTATTATCCCACATATAAGATCTAAAGTTGGAACATTGGTTAGATTAATTTTAATATGCTTTAGATTTTTTATTTGATAAAACCGATTAATAGCAACTATATTTTTCTCGGAATAAATTCGAAAATTTTAACCTTGATTTTTGACATTATGAGTGTCATGGAATTTTTCCAGAATGTTCAAAAATTTAAAATTCAAATTTTGAAATTATTGTAATTTAATTTGTATTTATTTCATAATAAGTTATGATTTTGAGGTCTATTATGAGCATGAATGATAAATCAAGTTGAATTATTGTCAAAGATTGAGTAATGACAAATTTTTGAGTCCTATAAGGTTAGGATAATTAACTTGGACTAAAATTTTATTTTAGTATTATTTTGTGATTTTAATAAGTTAAAAATCGCGAATAACCCTAAAACCGGTTTATATTTACGATATAAGTTTAAATAGGGCGATTTGGCTATAATTTGGCATGTTAGATACATAGTACAATGCTGCATATTTCATTAATCAATGTCATATTTTATTTATATAATTTTGAATTATGTAATTTTATCTTAGTATGGCCTTAGTTTTAATCGATATTACCCTTAATGTAAGGGAATATTGATTCGTTTGTAATTTAATGTGATCTCGTATCACTTTTATTTTTTATTAGATTTTATTTTACAAACGTATAATAGGAAGGACAATGTACATTTTATTATTTAATTATTTGTAATCCCGGAGTTTTCTAAAGACGGTGCCATTCGGAAAGTAGTTCCGATCAAGACGGTGGTTGTCCTTGGGAGGCGTGTCATATGAAGATTCAAGGGACCAAAGGAGTTGGTTTCCGAATATGTAATAGAATATAAGATTTTCTATTTTAGGAAAGGCCATACTAGGAAGTTTATTTTCCTTTATTTGCTTGCTTTATATGTTTGCATGCATTGCCAAACCGCCATAACTTCACATGCATATTTTATTGTCTTATCGACTATTGTCAATTATAATTATCGAGTATTCATCGACTTAGTTCACTTAAAGCTGATAGATAATAAATTGACAAGACCTCTTACATATTTAAAATTGAGATTAGCCTTACCAAATAGTAGGACTCATGAATCCCTTTGACATTTGGGGTAGATTCGGTTCCCCGTTGTACTTTCATTTTTCATTGGTTAAGTGGGGTAATAAGACGTTATTACACGCAAAATTTGGTTGGACTCAACGGGATATAAAGACTAGTCTTATGTTCCGAGGCTAGTGTGGACAATGGGGCCACGGGGGCGCTTGGGAGGAGAACAAGCGTTTGCATTTGTGGAGTCGCCACCAATTTTTATGGGAAATTGGAACCGTTCGAATACCTCGTGCCATGTCAAGACACAAAGTAGAGACATGAACACCAAGAACTCGTTACCCTTAGCATTCTATGCCTAGAATGACTCTCGTGGATGCCAATGAACACGGATGTTCACAGAGATCTGGAGTAAGGGGTGATGGTACGTATTAGGAAGCTCTTTTGATCGAACACCTAATCCCGCCCGCCTCGATAGCGGCCTCTACTAATGATTAGGGACATCATCTATACTTGATATATCGTCGATTATATGCATGCAATGCAACATCCAATTTTTAATCCTAGCATGTGAAGAATAGTCTAAGTCGGTGAACACACAATTTAGCATACAGTTAATGTCGAAGTAGGATTTAATGCTCAATTACATGTAAAGGCATACAAATGATACAAGAAATATGATAAATATAATAAAGAAAATTACAATAATGAAAATTACAATAATTACATCGGGTTTAACGATTTATGTCGAAAATACCTTTAAAACGGATAATTTGAGAAAAAGAATGAAAGAATGAATCAACGAACAAGTCAGTAGGCGATAATAAGGTTAATAGTTAATTATACGTAAACTAATAAACTAGGTCAAGCAACAACGGAGTTCAGAGACAGAAATCAACCTGTGAAGCCGGAACTGCAAATCGTTGATGTCAATTGGTGAATTTAATGATTAATTACGATATACTTACTCGGATGAAAGTAATTAACACGTTATTTACATGTGATTGAGGGTCATAAAAGCAATAAAACATGGATGAAACGGAATTAAGATGAATTTATTTACATGAATGAACGATTGATTAGCGACAAGGGTGAACAAAATAGGTTAAATATGGCGAATTAATGACAAATACGACAAAAGACAGATGAAAATATATCAAGAAATCGAATTCCAGAAACCCGATATGAACGAATCGAATTCCTACAACCCGGATTTGACTTTAATGACGAAAACCCGCAAATATTGGATTATAAGGGATTTAAGCCGAATTTTAATGACGAATTAAACGTGTTAATGATGAACAATAATATACAGGTGAAATTATTATGCTATTGTATCAAAAGAAAACAAACGAAAACGAATAAAACTTGACGAATTACAGAGGACGAAGGAAGAAGAAAGGAAGCAGGAACTGCGGCAGCCTCACGAAGAGGCGCAGCAGGAACTGCACTCCTTCGAAGAGGCGCAGCAGTTGGTGCGTCCTTTCTCAACGGTTTGTCTTCTGGAAATCCGTAAAAAGGGGTTTTAAACACGGTTTTAGAAATCGTTTTAAGAGGTGTTTTCGACATGAACCTTACAATATGATGATACAAAAGTAAATAACAATAATAAAAGAGAGATTTACACCCTCAGACTTACATGTTTGACGAAACGAGATGAACTAAGTTATCGATTAGTGATGCTCGACTCGAATGTAGACGAAAGTGCCCTCGTAAGAGGAAAACGATTAGATTAATTAAGTTGATTAGATGTGGAGTTGGTCAAATTGGTCGGTCATGCAAAACGAGGCTGGTACTCAGAAGGATCCGAGCTTACGTGGTCGAATGTTCAAGGGCGGACACTCGCGTGACAAATATGAGGAGCGAAGGCACCTATTTATACTTATCACGTGAAGGAATAGGGTTTTCGGAGAGACTTTGGAAGTGAATCTCGGAAAGATATGAAAAAGATACGAAAAATACGCAGAAAAGGACTGGGAAGAGGCGCAGTAGATCATCAAGCGTCTCTTGGAAGAGGCGCAGACTCGCCGCGTCTGTTTCAAGTGGTTTCCTCCTGCGGAAGAAAGATTTCCGTGTTTAAGTTATGGAATGACGGAATAATTTGGTTTCCCTTAATATTTTGTATGAATATTACGGGAAAATGTTTACCAAAGAATAAAGATTGTGAAATATTTATAAAATATGGAATAGAAATATCCGGAACATTCCAGAACATTCTGACTCGGGATTTAACGGTTATCAGAAAATGAAGACGGTTTTAGGCCCGGACTCCAAATGTACTCTAATTACTGCCAAAACGATCGTATCGGCACGTAGATGACAACTAAGAGGCAGACATTAGTGTTTGAGCAATAACTTGATGATAAACTTATGAACTGTCACAAATCGATCCGCATACCAAACATGCGGCCCAATCATTACCGGGTGGTTTGCGAGGGGTGCAGAAATGAGGTATCTACAGAGGCCCCACCTTGACTGAGGCTTGGACAAGGCGAAAGTCAAAGTATAGCCATCAGGTCAATCGAAGATTACAACCTGACGACTATGGCGACGCGAGGCGGTTCAAGGGGTCTGAACCAAGGACCTGTTGTCGGGTTCATTTTAGAGTCTGTCGACTATCGGGGAGGGTCGTTTAAAGTCCATTAGACTACGTAAGGAGGCTCGCCAGCCATAAGAAGAGACCATATCTGAGACTTCCGAACGAAACGGGACAGAAGACGCTTCGGCGAAACTCTTTGGTCTTGGTGTCTGAAGGATTATAAGGAAACAGTGATTTTGATGAAAGACAGCAGGACACAGTCTAGAACTGCTGGGGGAAATTTGTTTGTGTTCAGCTTCAAACAAATTTCGGAAGAATTCGGGATCGATGTTGATCTCCATGTCTCGAGAGGAAGTGACTGTCGGTCGTGAACTCTCGTTGGGGAACATAATCGGGAACTTATCTCCATGTCTCGAGAGGGACAGTCTATCCGCTTACTCTCGCTGGGGAATATAATGGAGGTGTGTCGAAACACCTGTGAAGAAATATCTGCTCGTTGTGACAAGCAAAGTCTTGGGAGCGATAAATAACGTACAATAGTCTGCCGTTGGCTTAAAAATGCGGGTCTAAACGAAAGATAATCGTCAAACGGACCAAAAAGATAAAATGGCAACGGGGAAGAGGCGCACCAAAGATGGGCCCACAAACAACGAACTCATAACGAATTTTTGAAAACTCGTATGGAGGGAACACCAGGAAGAGGCGTAGCAAGAGCTGCGTCTCTTGGAAGAGGCGCAGCGCCTGCTGCGTCTGTTCCTGGAAGTGTCTTTTCTGGGTAAAAACGCGATAAACAGAGGGATTTATTTCATTTGTTCGAAACACAAATTCCTCAATTTCTCTCTCAAATCTTAACCATTTCTGCCAAAATTTGATCCAAAAGCTTGCATTCATCATGACTAATCGAGGTATGTATATCATTCTTGCATCAATCTTATGCATTTTGCTTAATTTGGATCGAAAAAATTAGGGTTTTCAACCCAATTAATTCGAAAATTTAGGGCTTTTGCCCCAAATGGATTTGCCTTGTAAAATTGGTATTAGAAATAGATAATTGGTAATATAAGGATCATAACCATGTATTTGTTTCGAATTTTCGTTGAGTTTTGAGCATTTGAGTGAAATTGAGACGGTTTCACAGCTAAACCGTAAATTGCTTCGAAAATTGCCTTAGGATTGCCCATTTGCGATGAAACTTGATATTTGGGATCCTTGGATGATGGGTAAACTTCCTACCATCTCGAAATTTTGGTTTGTGATGGCTTTTTCAGGAAACTTTCTAGGGCATAATCGCCGTTATAACGAAATGCTGCCGAAATTTCGACTCGAACCCATGACTAGGCTTCAACTTAGGCTTGACTTGACCCTAATTACCACATGAGTGATTGGGTTAGTGAGAATATGGCCAAAGATGGCGAGAAAAGAGCGATTTCAGGGCTTCCGAATGCTCGAAAATCCCCGAATCCAGGCATGTCGTCACGTGACGCAGCCTAAATTTACTTTAATGTTGCAGGTGATGCGGCTTCTACTTCTGGGGGAGCTCCCATGGAGATAGACACTGCTGTTGACCCTTCTCGTGCCATCGAGGAGGCTTTGGAGGAGGCTTTTACCGCCGCGGTGATGGCTGCTGGGGACGAGGTCTATGAGGAGGAGGCTGTTGAGGAGGAGGAGGCCCCGAGGAGGGCCAACATTAGACGAGGAGGTCGTCAGCTGAGGGGAGCACCCGCGTGGGCTGAGACCTTGGACAGCAGGCACTTACTTTGGGCTGCGGAGGGTCACCTGTCCTACAGGACGATGAAGAGCTTGGTAATCTTGAATTCATTACTCATCACTCATCTTCTTTCATTCGATTTGCTCATATCTTTTCTAACTTTCACTCAAAACTAAAGATAGCTTTTGTTTTAAATCACAATAGGAGGCCGGAAACATCAGGTCGTTCTCGGGTTATACGACAGCGATAAAGTGCTACGAGCGGCTGTCGGCGGAGGAGCGCGCCATGATCGAGCGTGGAGCGTTTGGTGCCTTGGTGCAGGCTTGGAGGGATATCGCGAAGAGGAAGCTGCGGGCTAACCTTAGCCTGGTCCGCGCTTTCTTAGACCGATTCTGGGACACGACTTCCACTTTTCACATGCCTTTTGGTGAGATGGGAGTCACGTTGGAGGACTACGGTATGATTTCTGGTCTACCGTGTGGGTTTGAGGTTGTGGAGTGGCCGGAGACTGCCATGAGGGTGGACTCGGCCGAGGCTAGGAGGTTGATCGGCTCGAACTTGTCGTCGAAGGCTGTTACAGTGCCTGGTTTGGTGCCCAGTTCCTATGTCCGAGACTAATTTGCGGGGAAGACCCCGGCGCTGGTGACGATTGACGGGAGAGAGACGGCTCCTCCTCCCTGTACAGCTGAGCAGAGGGCCCGTTTGTGGCTTTGGTGGTTTCTGTCTTCGATCTACCTCGGAGACAAGGGAGAGAGGCTGTCGACGAAGCTTCTTCCCTTCCTTTCTAACCTGAGCTCCCTGGGGCGCTGGGACTGGGTCACTGCTGGTTTTGCGGTCCTCATCCGCTTCATGAGAGCCATGGTTTGTCCGGAGTTGAAGGAGAAGGGGATTTCTCCTGGTGCTGTCGGCCCTGGAATACTGTTGGAGGTATGAACCTTCATTTAGACTAAAATCGATTCTTTTCCTTATCAAATTACGAAAGATCGTTATTGACTACCTTGCTTCACAGGCGTGGGTGTACTCCTACTTTCCGAGCCTCTCGCCCAAGAGGACGGAGCCGCTGGAGAAGACCTATCCCGTCGTGAGGGATTGGGTGATGTGCAGGACGAGGAGCAAGCGTTCCTCTCACGGTGTTTACTGGCGGGACGTGAACGCTATTCAGCTGGACAGCGTGAGCATCTCACTTATATTCATTTTGCTTCTACATTGCCTTTAATTGATCATAAGAATGATTCCTTGTTTGTCTTGTTCCAGTGGGTGCCCAGGCCTTGGGCGGAGTACGCTGGAGCGCCTCCTTTTGTGGCTGAGGTCCTTCCACCTAGGAGCTCGAGCTTGCTGCTGTTGAGGACATCGATGGGTCCTGTGTGGTACTTAGGCGAGCGCTTGGCTCGTCAGTGCTCTCGGGACGTATTGACGGTTCCCATCGATCCTCCTAGGACGATGTTCAGGGAGCCTTCTGAGGCTAAGAGGGAGGCTGACTTGGCTGGCGTTGGTGGTGAAGCCCTTCTTCTTCCTGACGAGGACTACTCGGCGTTCCTCTATGGGAGGTTGGTGTACTGGCCGGTTGTGGTAAGTGCTTTTATCCTTCTTTATTTTGATTTTGAGAATACGATGAAAGATCATCGATTAACGAGAAACATTTGACTTTGCAGGAGGTTGAGGCGGCGGGCATCGAGCCCCCAGAGTACCCCGAGACCCTCGAGTACACTGACGCGACCGGGACGACGACGATCTCCGAGCTGCGTGACTTTGACGTGGCTGTGACGGATAGTGGCCTGGACGACTGGCAGCATCTGATTCGGAGGGTGAGCCTCTAATTTGCATGATTTTTGTGTAAGAACACATTTGAATGAACTTATTCAATTATTGAGAAATTCTTTTTGAAAATGGAGGTTACGCCGTCTCGGTTTCTGGCGTTATGGAGGGTGGCCAACCGGCTGCGAGCTACTGCCGTCGAGGCACTTGTCGGCGGTCGAGGTCGCCAGGTATGAACCTTGTGTTTATTTCATTTTAAACTTTTGATTTTCCAACTTCTCTTAAAATTGCTTGAAATGATTGACATGAGCCAATTTTGTTGTTTACAGGGAGACCGTGAGCTAGAGCGAGAGTTGGCTCAGTCTCGGGAGGAGACAGCTCGCTTGTTGAGGGAGCTTGAGGTTCGCGACGCCGAGGTTGCTGCTCTCGCGGCAAGAGTTGCGGAGCTAGAGGGCGACCGGCAGTAGTTTTGCTTTGTTGTTGTCTGTATCTTGCACATTTGTACATTTTGGACCTTCATTTTGGACATTTTGGACTTTGCTTGGGGCTCGAGCCCCGAGTTTGTTGTACATTTCCCTTTTTGTTGTATATATGATGGCCTGAGTGCCTTTGCTGCTGGGTTGCGTTGCTTGTATCTGCAGGTTAGCTCTGAACAGGTATGCCGTCATGCTGCCGAAATTTACATAGAAATCACGTAGAACATACATTTGTATATACATATGGCCTGAATTAGCGCAAAACGAATGACTCAAAAGAATGCAAAAGAAAGTGCAAAAATGCAAAAAATTTGCCGGAAATGACCGGACGGTAGGGAGGGTTACCCCCTAAAAAAAGAAAAAAATAGAAACCTATAAGTTAGAAATGAAATGATTAAAAAAGAAATAAAAGAAATATATAAGTGAAATAAATATATGAATTTTGAAATGAATTAAATTACAATGAAAATTATTTCCTAAAATGAATTACATTAAAATGAAAATTATTTCCTAAAACGAAAATATACAAGTGTGGTAAAGTGACGAAAATGTTGATATCGCCTCGAAACGCATGCCCGCAGAATTAGGAAACATGGAATATGGTAATTTCCACGTATTTACCAAAATAACAACCCGTAGGAATAGGAAATTATTCGTCAAGGAATTTAGGAAAGATCCAACGCGGAAAATCACGTAAACCTTCTTCGAGGAAGAGGCGCAAAGATGAGTCGCGTCCCTTTGAAGAGGCGCAGCAGGCCGCGCCTGTTCAGTGTGTGTCTCGTTTCCGCAGATTTTAGGAAACAGAGTTTTAGTATAAATAGAGACGTCGATAGAGCTTTTATTCACACAATTCTTCCGTCTCTACTTCGTCTTATTACATAAAATTCTTAATATAATCACTCATCATGAATACTTTGGAGATTCGCCTAAAAGAGTGGACTAACGAGTTTTCCAACATGGAGAAACACGACATGGGCGCCTATAATCTTGGATCGTTGTTGAGTTTGAAGCTCATCAAGGTTGTCAAACCATTCTTAGATGCTTGTCTTGATTATTGGGACCCGAACTATCATGTTTTTGCTTTCCCCGAAGGTGATATTTGCCCATTTCCTGAAGAAATTGCTGCGATCGGTGGGTGGGACCCAGAACACTTGCCTGCCATTCCTTCGACTTCGCAAGGGTATAAGAGCAAATTTAGAGACTTGCTTGGATTGACTAGACTTGAGGTGGGCCGTTTAGTGACCTCGAAGGGAGTGCGAATGTTGGACTTCATTGACCGATTCATTAACAGAGCCGACCCCACTGTTTCTTATGTTGGTAGGCGAAGGGCATTTGGATTTTGTTTGTTACATGTGTATGTCCTGCAAGGGCATGTTGATGAAGACTTGAGAGGTAACCCCCGTCTCCTTGGCCTAGTTGAGCAAATGGAGTTGCGCAGGAGCCCAGCTTGTTTATGCCTAGGAGAGATCCCGTTGGGCTTGGATAATAGGAAAGCTAACCGCGACCTACCGTACTTGGGAAGTCCCGTTATTCTGCAGGTAAAAGAACATTTTCTCTTTTTTCTTCTTTTTTTGTTCGTTTTTTTTTTCTTTTCGTTTTTTTTTCGCTTTTTTTTCTTTTCGTTTTTTGTTCTAATACCCGCTTTTGGTAGGTTTGGCTTATGGAGCGTCTTCGATTGATCGAGCCCCCAGTTCATGTTCCTTCTTATCATGCTCGTTCGATTGCAATGAGGACTAGGCTTTACATGGTGGACTTCACTCGAGTTTGCAATTATTGGGAGAATAAATTGAAGAGTGATGATGGCCCCTTGATTAGGTGTATTAGACCATGGTGGCACCTCAAATATGTCACTGGAGTGTCTTCCTTGGATCCTACTCGATCTGTGCGTATTCCTGGCTTGGAATTCATGGTGTGCATCTTCCCGAAAAGGTTGATGAGACAGGTTGGACTAAAGCAGACAATCCCGAAGCTTGATACTGTCCCACAGACTGCCGTGGCGCTTACTACCGAGAGTCGAAGGAAGTGGGCCATTAAATGGGCCCAAAGAAACGTGTGGTTCTTGAACTCTTCTGCTAATGGCTTATGGGTGTCAGATTCCTATCTGCGATGGAGGAAAGCTACTACTCCGGAAGAGCGCGAGAGACTGAGGAAGCGCGAGCCCGTTGAATACAAGGTGCGCGAGGTGGAAAAGGATAAAGAGAAGCATTTGACTGAGGGAGAGGAGGAAGCCGGGTTTCGAGTTGTTCATCCTTCGAAGAAACCGAAGACCTCTCCTGTCGTGGATAAAGTGATTGACAAGAACGGGAAGTCCAGGCCTCGAGAAAGACCGTTGATCATTAAGTCCGAAGTGGCGCAAGAGCGTCCGGCTCGAGGCCGTGACAAGAAGTATGACAAGAATGACAAGGGCAAAGGGAAAATGGAGGAATAGTCCAAGTCTTTATTATTATTATTATTATTATTGTAATAAAAGGGTGGGGTTTTTAGAATCCTAGCCTATTTTATTTATTATTATGTAGCGTATTATTATTAGAAAATGAATGAAATAAAAAAAGGTTAATTGGTTATGAAACCGTTGTGATTTTCTATTTATTATTCTTGTCGAATTTTAAATGCAATGCAAATGTCCTTCTATTTACATTTTTAAAATAATGGGTTGTATCCCGTGAAGGATTGCCTACGTATTCATTAAGAAAAATGAAATCAAACCCTTGCGCGTAGTTCGAGTAAATGTAAAAGAATAATTGTTCTAAGCAAGAGCTTGTAATGAACTTTAGAAAATAATCATGAGCTTTTTACTTACTCTTAAGGTGCAAATTTAGTTTATTTGATGATATGAGGATGACAAATTTGTCAAAATGCAAGAGCAGAGTGACATTAGCTTATTTCAGCTTGGCCAGGGGCCATTTATTTAGTGTCACAAGAGCGACACGTAAGGTTACGCGAGGCGCGTTTTTGTTCCTATTCTAGTCATAATACCGCTTTAGTTGGTCGAGGTTTGTCGGGTTGGAAAACTCATTCCCATCTAGGTCTGTGATCATAACCGCACCCCCTGGAAGTATGGACTTGACTAGAAATGGTCCGGCCCAATTGGGTTTGAATTTTCCCCGTGGATCAACAGGTAAAAGAGCTCTAACCGATTTGAGTACTAAGTCTCCTTCTTTGATGTTCCTTGGCTTAACCCTTTTGTTGAAAGCTCGTTTGATACGTGCTTGATATGTTTGGACATTGTGTAAGGCGCGTAGCCTACGTTCATCCAGGAGAATGAGTTCTTCCTATCTATCCCTCTTCCAGTCGGCTTCCGGGATTTGACTTTCGAGTAAGATACGCAAGGATGGTATTTCTAACTCGACTAGCTGTAAAACTTCCATGCCGTAAGTCAAATAGAAAGGAGTGGCCCCAGTGGGCATCCTAACAGATGTGCGATAACCCCACAAAGCAAAGGGTATCTTGCTTGGCCAATCTCGATAGTTGTCAATCATTTTCTTGAGAATTGTGACAACGTTCTTGTTTGCTGCCTATACCGCGCCATTAGTCTGTGGTCTATAGGGCGAAGAGTGGTGATGCTTAATTTTATACTTGGCTAGCAATTGCTCAGTCTCAGCTTGGAAATGTGATCCATTATCACTGTTTAGGTCTTTTTTACCTAAGTCGATTTATGGTCAATGTAGTCTATATTCGTTGGTCGATTGTATGATGATTTGTATGTCAATAAGTAAACGGAAAATAGAGTACATAATGTAAATTGACACGTAAGATTTTGGTGACGCGGAAAACCCAATGTGGGAGCAACCGCGGGAGGGACGGTACCCTGCCAAATATTGCACTATATGAATAGGAGGATGATTACAATGATAACGTTTATGCTAATCTTGTTGGCGTTAGGTATCAGGCCTGCAAGATCTCGGACGGTGTATATTTGTGTGTGATATGCCGTGATGTGGTTGTCTTGAATATAATCTTGAATGAATATATGGATGAGTGAATCCCTTTCTTGATTTCCTTCCTTGGCTATTTATAGGGTAAGAACCCTAGATATGTCCTACCTCGAATATGGAAAGGGAATATTATTTCCATAAAGACTTCTTTCCAAACCTGAACTCTTTTACCAATTCTCCCCAATCTCCCTAAATTCTCCCTAACTTCTCCCTGACTTCTCCCTAACACTCCTTTCCTTAACGCGGGCACCTTCCACGGTGGGCTCTTGGTCCTTCTCAAGCCCATCTCCCTTTTGCAGACCGCGGGCTCCCTTCCTCCTCATCTCTTCTTCATAATCTTTATTTCACCAAGTGGGCTTTCTTTATTACGCTATTTTTAGCCCAAACAGTTTGCCCCAAATTTCTTGTGAAGTACGCTTTCAAGTATCGAACAAGGAATTTACGTAACCAAATGTTAAAAACCCTACGCCGTCTTTTACATCTTCCCATGCAACCCATCACTTCCAGCCGCCCAATTCCTCTTTCTCCGCACCCAACTCCCTCTCTCCTCTTTATAACCCCAACGTCTCTCTTCCACTTTCATTTAATCATTTCAAATCATTTCAAAAGCTCTCCTCTCTTAAACCCTCAATCTTCCTTCTTTTCACTCCTTGCCGGCTTCACTGTTCCCCTTCTCCATCTTCATCATCAGGTAATCCGTCTTCCCTTCCCTTTTTAGTCTTCATTTTCTCTTTTCCACCATGGTCAAAACCCGACAATCCACGTCAACCTCAACACCCTCCAACCTTAATCTCGACTCTACTTTCCCTTCTCGGGGACTCTTCAAACACCCACACGATTGTGACTCCGTCCTAACTCCGGCCGACATTCCGACGATCAAGAACCTGCTTGGTCTTGGTGATGGGGTGGATATTGCCATCCCTGAACCGGGACAGAAAGCTGATGCCCTCCGTCCAGGATGGGTTTGATTCTACTTATATCCGTTTAGATATGGCCTCCGTTTCCCTTTCCCGAAACTCGTTCAATATTTCATCTTCACCAACAATTTCGCCATGGCACAAATCTCTGCCGCCATTTGGAGAGTTCTTCTCTACTCTCTGGCCGCTGGTCAGAGTACTGGCAAAGCTGTCACTCTGGGCGATCTGGCCTATATGTACAACATCAGGTCCCTGGGCAGGGGTCAATTCTCCTTCCGGGGCCGTGGAGAGGCTCCCTTCAAACATGCATCAAAATCTCGTGATGAGAAATGGTTCGAGGACTTCTTCTATGTGAGGAAGGACTCCATCCAGCCTCCTTCCGATTATATTTTCGAGAAATGGGTTCTGACTTCGAGTAAGTAGCTTTCCTGTTACCTGATTTGTTTTATCTCGCTGCTTACTAGCTTACTTCATCGTCTTCGTGCAGGCCCCTGCGACCTTACCCGTATCGACGCCAAGATCCCTGCCTGCAGCAAGCTGTTCAGTATTTCTTAGTTTGAGAGAAAGTTCCCAGACCTGCTTCCTGGTTTTTCACCCGCTTCTTCCTCCAATCCTCCTCAATCAGCCCACAGTATGTCTTCTGGTAAGGCTTCTGTAACCACTTCTGTTTGCATGCTGTTGCTACTGATGTTTTATGCATTCTGCCGTCTGAGACTGTATATGCTTGCAGGTTCAAAAGTTGATCAACTGAACTCATCCTCCAAAGTGCTAAAAGAAATAGACCGTCGCCCCCCGATGTGGCCTGCGTCCAAGAGGAGTGCTCCTGCCGCCTCTTTTCAGACTCCTCCTGCAGTTTCTAGTTCTGCTGCTCGCGTACCCCTTGAGGTTAATCCGTTATCTCGCCATCCGCCTACTCCTCCTGCCAGTCCTCGTGCTTCTACTAGTGGGGGCATCATTGCTCATTTCCCAGAAGGCTTTGGGAATGTGGACAAGGTGCCGTACTGGCCGGAGATTGATCAGCTGCTCTTTCCTCCTGTTGAGGAAACATTTTCGGAGTTCACTCCAGAGGAGATGGCTGAGAACGATGTGCATAATGCCTTCATGGTAAATATTCTTCGTCTTCTACCTGTCTGTTCATCTGCTTCTTGCTTAAATTCTGCCTCCCAACTCTTTTGCTGACTTCGATTATTTATGTCCCGAGACTCTTGACCGCACTCTACAACAGGAAGATGATCAACATAGTGCGGACCACTAGCCGTGCTACCAGCGCCAAGAACCAGGAGTCGAAGGGAGATCTGCAGATCATCGGCACAACAGCGGGTTGATTCGAAGGAGCGTGTGGTGGAGTCAAGACCGAGCTTCTTTGTCACCAAGAAGAAGTTAAAGGAGGGGGCCGATCAGTGCTCGAACCCAGGAGGTGTGCGGCAAAGACCTTTTCCGACTCTCGGAAGCGATCGAGGAGAAGATCAGTGAGCTGATCTCCCTGGCCACCAATGTCGTTGCATATGCCACCTGGCGGGGAAAGATCAGTGGGATGCGTGCTGCACTCGAGGAGGCTCCCACCCAGCAGGCCATAGAGGAAGAGGAGAAGCAGCTGGAGATGCTCTACCCCGCTCAACCTGATCTGAGTATGCTGATGCTTGAGGTTAGTGAGGTGAATTCTCCTGCGTTGGCTGAGCAGGCTGCTAGGGGTGAAGCTGGAATGTCCCAGGATGCTGCTGACGGAGCTTAGGGAGCTATGGCAGCTGAGGATGCTCAGACTGATGCGGTACCTGAAACGAGAGGTTAGCAGGCAGAGGAGATGCCAGAGGTGGAGGCCAATAATGTGACCGATAATTAAGTATTTATATTTTGATGAATTTTTTGGCAGTCTGGCCCAGAGGTGGCAGACTTTGTAAGTTTTTCAAACTTGTTCTTGTGTTTGCTCCGCCAGGGTGGCGGTTAAACCTGGCGCCATATTTTGGCCATATTTTGAAATGCCCCTTGTCATAGTTTGGCAAGGTTTTAGCTTATATGTCGTGTGTTTGTTTGTTTATTCTCCTTGTTTTTAGGAAGTTTATGCCGTGTCAGTCTGTTTGACTGATTTAGGCGAGTCCTGTCAGCCTGAAAAGGATAACGTTATGACTCAGCTAGCTGCCGTGTCAGCCTGATGGCTGATTTAGGCGTATGCCGCAATGTAAGGAGGAGTGGCCGTGTCAACCCAGGGGGCTGATTTAGACCACCCTGGTCAGCCTGAAAAGACTGATCCAGACCAAGCTAGCTGCCGTGTCAGCCGGCTGGCTGATTTAGGCGTATGCCGCAGTTTGTGGACTACTAAACCTTGTTCATGACGCAAGGTGTGTTCATCTCGTTTTATGCCAGCAGGGGCGTCATTGAGGCAAGTTTATCGTCATTCTAGGACCAGATGGAGACGCTGCAGGATTCTGGTAGCGTAGATATCCCTACGTTCCATGTTCGTTTTTGCATGCATTTGGGGCCCCGATTAAGTGCGATTAGTGCGAGCTACGTCTAGGGGGTGGTATCGGGGTAGTTTGGATAAGTGTATTCGGTATCGGCCCAGGCTCCTTTCGTATGTTCCACAGCCCGCCTGGTGAGGGTGCTTCTTGTGGAGAAAATAGGTTAGGCATGTTGGAGTGCCATGTGCCTTGTCACCCCGCGTTGGCAGTTGACAGTCCTGCTAGACATCCTTTCAAAGTACCATAGATACCAGAATTCAAAGTGATGTACTTAGAGAAGCCTGAAAATAGGAAAATCTATCAGAATGGTGTGAAGTACCTGTCGCCATCTCATGGGGTACCAGAGCAATTGTGGTCCCGTGACGCCGCTGCAGACCACACCATCCAATAGTAGTTTAAAGTTTAAAAACAACTAAAGACACCAGAAATAAGAGTGAAACTGGCAGTATGCCTACTACCGAATTTTTTATTTTATCTTTAAAAATGATTTGGCTTCTCATAGTACATTATTCTGAACACTAGAGTCTACTTATTATTAAAAGTAATATCTCTTCAGGTGAAGTATGTTCCATGGGCGTTGAATGATTTGACCGTCCATAGTCATCAGTCTGTATGCACCATGGCCAACAACTCCTTCTACCTGGTATGGTCCTTCCCATTTGTAGGCAAATTTCCCTGCTTTTCGATTCTTGGTGTTCTGGAATACCTCTCGGAGAACCAGGTCTCCTACCTCAAGAAGCCTGATTTTTACGTTCTTGTTATAACTCCTGGACACTGACTGTTTGTAGGCAGCCAGACGGATTTTTGCGCTTGCTCGCAGCTCGTCAACTATGTCCAGGCTTCTAGTCATCTCTGCACTGTTCAGTTCCCTCGTCATATTTTCATACCTGTGGGTGGGAACTAGAACTTCTGATGGAATGACTACTTCCGCGCCAAACACCAGGCTGAAGGGTGTTTGACCTGTTACTATCTTTGGCGTCGTTCTGTCTGACCACAACACTAGCGGCAATTCATCTGCCCACTTTCCTCCTAACTCCTGTAACCTCCTTCTCAGATTGTCCATAATGATTTTATTGCTGGATTCAGCTTGTCCATTGGACTTTGGAGTCCTGGTTTAAGGTGATGTTCCACCTGGCACAGTATCCTTCAGTATCGTTTGAGATAAATTGTGAGCCATTGTCACATATAATATCTGATGGGATACCAAATCTGCAGATGATGTTTCGTTTTATGAATGAGATGACCTGTTTGTCCTTTACTTCCGTGAATGCTTCTGCCTCTATCCACTTGGAGAAGTAATCTGTCATTGCTAGCATCCAGGTTCTGTTTCCTGTGGCCCGTGATAGAGAGCCTACTATATCCATTCCCCAGCCATGAATGGCCAGGGAGAAATAGTAGGGTGCAGGGGCTCTGCTGGCTGGTGAATCATTGGTGCTGAGCGCTGGCAGGCGTCACATTTTCGTGCATACTTTGCTGCATATGCCTTCATTGTAGGCCAATAGTATCCCTGTCTGAGGGCTTTATTTGCCAGACTTCTGCCCCCTGCATGGTTTCCACATTCGCCACTGTGGAGAGCATGTAACATAGTCTGTGCTTCTTCCTTGTCCAGGCACCGTAGGTAGGGGCCTTCTAGCGACTTTCTGAATAATATATCATCAATAAGTATGAATCTGGAGGCCTTTATTCTAAAAGCTCTTACTTCCTTCTTATCATCTGGTAGCTTGTTATGGCGCGCCCGATCTAGGTAAGGTGTGCGCCGTCGTCCGCTGGATCGGTTTGCCTGGTCGGCGTCCGCCCTCTTGACCGAGAGCTCTCACCTTCCTCTCAGAATCGCTTGGACTTCCTTTTCGCTTTGCGGATCCTCCAGTTCACCCCTATCTATTTCGTCTACCTTCTGGATAGAAGGTTCCAGCATATGTGCTATTAGAATGCTCGACAACTCTGTTGGCTTGAATGTTGCCCCCAGGGTTGCTAGGGCGTCTGCTTCCACGTTCTGATCTCTGGGGACCTGTTTAAGCTTACAAGTTTCGAATTTTTATTTTAATTCCTTTGCTACTTTTAGGTATGCTATCATCTTCGAATCTCTGGCTATAAACTCATCATTCACGTGGTTGACTATTAACAAAGAGTCACTGGATATGAGCAGGTGTCTGACCCCTAACTGTAGAGCTAGCTTCATTCCCAATATCAAGGCTTCGTATTCCGTTTCATTGTTGGTTGCCTTGAATTCACATCTTACAGCTTGTGCTATCAGATCTCCCTGTGGTGATCGCAGAATTAATCCTACACCTGCCTCCTTTGGTTGGAGGCTCCGTCGATATGCATCTGCCAGACTTCTGTCTGCTTGCTTCCTTCTAAAGTGAGGATCTCGGTATCTGCCAGATTCTAGATGGCTGGACTGAAGTCTGACACGAAGTCGGCCAGTGCGTGTGATTTGATAGCTGTTCTAGGGTCGTATTGGATGCGGTATCCACTGAGGTGTACAGACCATTTAGACATTCTTCCTGACAGTTTAGGCTTCCTCACGATAGCTTTTAGCGGGTAGTTTGTCACAACATGTATGATGTGTGACTCAAAATAGGGACGCAGTTTGCGAGATGCTACTACCAATGCTAGTACTGGTAGTTTGTCACAACATGTATGATATGTCACAACATTTCAAGGGATGTGTACCTGGTCTCTGCCGGCAGCAGAGACTTGCTTACGTAGTATACTGGCTTCTGCTACTTTTCTTGCTCTCGACCGGGACAAAGACTCATGCTACTTTTGTGACAGCCAGGTATATAGGAATAATGGTTCACCTGGCTTTGGTTTTGACATGATGGCGGGTCTTTGAGATAGTGCTTCAGGTCTCTGAAGGCTTGCTCGTGTTCAGTGGTCCACTCAAACTTTTGGCTTTTCCTTAGCACGTCGTAAAATAGTCTGCATTTGTCTGAAGATCTTGAAATGAACCTGTTCAGGGCTGCTACCTTTCCAGCTAATCTCTGAACATCTTTAGGCTTCTCGGGTGATTCGTTTGTAAGACACTTTGATCGATTCGATCTTTGGCTTCTATTCCTCTTTGAGTCACAATATAGCCCAAGAACTTGCCAGAAGATACCCCGAAGGTGCATTTAGTTGGGTTTAGTTTCATCTTGTATTCCCCGAGGGTCTTTGAATGTTTTCGCTAGATGCCGCATATGATCTTTGGCTTTTTTCGACTTCACCACCATGTCATCAATGTACACCTCCATGGTTCTTCCTATTTGCTCTTTGAACATGCGGTTAACCAGCCTTTGATATGTGGAACCTGCGTTCTTTAGGCCGAATGGCATGACGATGTTGCAATATATTCCTCTCTCGGACATAAATGCTGTCTTCTCTTGATCTGCAGGATCCATCTTGATCTGATTGTATCCACTCCATGCGTCCAGAAATGTTAGCATCTCGTGTCCAGCTGTTGCATCTACCATTGCATCAATATGAGGCAGCGGGAATGGATCTTTAGGACATGCCTTGTTGAGATCGGTGAAGTCCACACATACTCTCCACTTCCCATTCTTTTTAGGCACCACCACTACATTAGACAGCCATTCTGGGTATTTCACTTCTCTTATCTTCTTTCTTTGCCACAGTGAAATGTCTACTTCTGGTTGATTACCTTATTTCTCTCTGCTGCAAACTTTCTCCTTTTCTGCTGGATGGGTTTACACTTTGGGTCCACGCTAAGCTTGTGTGTTATGATGGATGGATCTATGCCTATCATATCATCGTGTGACTATGCAAAGCAAACCATGTTATCTTGTAAGAACTTGACTAGCCGCCGTCGTAAGCTTCTCGTACATCCCTGCTCCAATGAGCACGGTTCTCTCTGGGTGCAGCTTGTCCAGGTTAATCTTATCCAGCTCTTCTGCTGGGGGCTCGATGTATTCGTCCTGGATAGGCTGCTTCTGTAATTGCTATGCGGGAGGGATAGCAGTGCACTTGAGTGCCTTCTTGTAGCAGCCTCTAGCTTCCTCGTGATCTCCTCTTATCGTTTATACTCCCCATATGGTGGGGAACGTTATGCACTGGTGATATGTTGAAGGGACTGCTTTCATCTGGTGCAGCCATGGTCTTCCTAGGATGACGTTGTAAGTAGAGGGGCCATCTATAACCAGGTACCTGACTTGCTTGTTGACTCCTCCCACATAGGTAGGGATGATTATCTCACCTAGCGAGCTGGCTGTTTCTCCGCTGAAGCCTACTAGCGGAATAGTCTTCTTCTGTAAATCCTTCTCGCTGAATCCCATGTTCTCTATGGTTTTCAGCATGATTAAGTTGACCGAGCTTCCTGTATCTACCAAGACCTTTCTTACTGTGCAATTGGCCATTGACAAGGTGATAATAAGTGCATCATGGTGTTCTCGTTCATCGTATGTATCTCCTTCATCAAAGCTGACTGCTGGCAGATCACTGTGAGATATTCTGCAAGAATTGGCTGGTCTGTCTCCTTTGGTCTCGGTGGCATGCCTCTTAGCTGCTGAGTATGTCAGGCCGCTTAAGTCTGAGCCGCCTGTTATCACGTTTATAATTTTAGTGCATGTGGGTGGAGTGCGGCTTGGCGGACCCTACCTTATCCTGCTGCTTGCCTCCACGTGGTAACAGGTGACTCAGCTTTCCTTGTTCGTACAGGCGCTTGATCTCTCTTCTCAATGTATAGCAGTCCTCTGTATTGTGCCGAATATCACGGTGAAATTCGCATTTCTTCTTGCTATCCTTTCTCCAAGCTTGCTCTCCTACTGGTGGGTTAGGCCACCTGACTCCATCTCTCATCTCTCTAAGTGCCTTCAAGATTCCTCCGATACTTGTAGTGAATCCATATTCGCCGGGGGTGGGGAGTAGCTGGTTTTCCTCGATTCTGTTGACTCCCCTCCCATATGGCCTGTATCTCTCGTCCTTCTTGTTGGTGGTTTGCTTTCTTCCTGATTTCTCCACGGTTGAAGTACTAGAAATACTTGGCGTGTTCTGTAAGCTGGCTCTGGCTAGGATATCCTCTTCCAACCTGATTGCGGCAGCTGCCTTCTCCTGTACTGCTTCGAAACTATGGCATGGATGCATGGTTAACTGCTTGTATAGGTCAGAGTCGTGGTGGAGGCCTCGCCTGAAGGCTTCTACTGCTGTTGAGATATCACACTCTCGTACTGCTACCTTCTCATTGGTAAAGTTGGTATTGTATTCTCCGATGCTCTCTCCTGCCCCCTGGACGATTCTGTACAGGTCCCCTGTGTGCTTCTGTGGCTTTCTGAAGATTTTACACGCCGGCGAGCAGAATCTGCTTGGGACTGGGCGGCGGAGTGACGCCTGAGCTTGATGTTCCTTTGTCTGATCTGGTCTGGGCTGAGACAACAGGGGTCCTGGGAGGTAGAGAGGCTTTTGTTGTCGGTATGATTCTTGGGGTGTGTCCAGGAGCTGCGTGGCCACCGTCGATGTTGGACTTTGGGTAGACAATGGTGGTGGCGATGGTCGCTGCTCCCGACATGGCTTCAGATGCTTGCTTTTCCATTGTATATCTAGAATATCAACGATTGACGACCACAATGCCCCACGGTGGGCGCCAAACTGTTTAGGTCTTTTTTACCTAAGTCGATTTAGGGTCAATGTAGTCTATATTCGTTGGCCGATTGTATGATGATTTGTATGTCAATAAGTAAACGAAAAATAGAGTACGTAATGTAAATTGACACGTAAGATTTTGGTGACGCGGAAAACCCAATGTGGGAACAACCGCGGGAGGGACGGTACCCTGCCAAATATTGCACTATATGAATAGGAGGATGATTACAATGATAACGTTTATGCTAATCTTCTTTGGCGTTAGGTATCGTGCCCTGCAAGATCTCGGACGGTGTATATTTGTGTGTGATATGCCGTGATGTGGTTGTCTTGAATATAATCTTGAATGAATATATGGATGAGTGAATCCCTTTCTTGATTTCCTTCCTTGGCTATTTATAGGGTAAGAACTCTAGATATGTCCTACCTCGAATATGGAAAGGGAATATTATTTCCATAAAGACTTCTTTCCAAACCCGAACTCTTTTACCAATTCTCCCCAATCTCCCTAAATTCTCCCTAACTTTCGCCCCGACTTCTCCCTAACACTCCTTTCCTTAACGGGCACCTTCCACGGTGGGCTCTTGGTCCTTCTCAAGCCCATCTCCCTTTTGCAGACCGCGGGCTCCCTTCCTCCTCATCTCTTCTTCATAATCTTTATTTCACCAAGTGGGCTTTCTTTATTACGCTATTTATAGCCTAAACAATCACTAATGATTTCATGTGGGCAACCGTATCGACAGATGATGTTGTTTTGTATGAACTTTGCCACGTTTTTAGCCGTAAGACTAGTGTAGGAAGCCGCTTATACCCATTTGGTGAAATAGTCGATCGCCACTAGGATGAAACAGTGACCTCCTGTTCCGGCTGGGGTTATCTTCCCGATTATGTCAATTCCCCAGGCAGAAAATGGCCAAGGAGATGTCATCGTATAGAGCAATGAAGGAGGGACATGTTGTACATTCCCGAAGATTTAGCAATTGTGGCAATGTCTTACGTATTTGATGCAATCGGATTCCATTGTGGTCCAATAATACCCCAAACGTGTGATCTTCTTTGCCATCATAGGCCCACTTATGTGAGGACCGCATTCTCCATCGTGGACTTCTTCCATTAATTTCCATGCCTGTGAATGATCAAGGCAACGTAGGATTACACCAAGAGGTGTTCTTTTGTATAGCTCTCCTTGCATGAGAACGTATTGGGAAGCCAGTTGGCGTATAGCACGTTGTCCCCTTTTGTCCATATCCGGTGGATAGGTGTCGTTGAGCTTGAAATTTAGGATTGCTTGGAACCAGGGTTCCTGTGCGATTTCCTCTTCGTCGGTGATTTGGTGGACATAAGCTGGCTCTGACCGTCGTTCGATGCATAAAGGCATTTCCACCATGTCATCTGGCATATTAATCAAAGATGCAAGTTTTGCAAGAGCATCTGGAAATTGATTTTCTTCCCGAGGTAGGTGTAGATATGTAACGTGATCAAAGAATTGGGCAACTTGGTCTACTCTGGCTTGATAAGGTGCAAGGCTTTCGCTTCGGATTTTCCAAGATCCCGTAACTTGATTGATAATCAGGGATGAATCCCCATGTACTAGGAGGTTTTTAATGCCTAAGCTCACTGCCGTTTGTAGTCCAATGAGACAAGCTTCGTATTCTGCAGCGTTATTTGTCACCTCGAAGTCGAGTTTGACAGAGATTGGTGTATGCTCGCCTTCAGGAGAAATGAGCAACACTCCTATTCCTAATCCTCTTAAGTTTTACGCTTCATCAAAGTAAAGGTCCCAGGAGTCTACATCGGTTTGGAGTATATCCTCGTCTGGAAATGACAAAGTGTCTATCGTTTGTGCATCATTGATGGGATTCTCTGCAAAGAATTCGGCGACGGCGCGCCCTTTTATAACTTTCAGAGGCACGTATTTGAGATCGAACTCTGAGAGCATCAAAGTCCATCTTGCTAGACGTCCGTTGAGAACGGGTTTCTCGAAGAGGTACTTGACTGGATCCATTTTGGAGTATATTTTGACGGAGTAGCTAAGCATGTAATGGCGTAGCTTCTTCGTTGCCCACACAAGAGCGAGGCATGTCTTTTCGAGTTGTGAGTATTTGCACTCGTACTCCAAGAACTTCTTACTAAGGTAGTAGGTAGCCCTTTCTTCCTTTCCTACGGTCTGAGCTAGCATGGCACCCCATTTGATTCTTGTGAGATACAAACCAAGAGGTTGATCTCGTTGAGGTGGCATGAGCACTGGTGGTTTAGCCAATATCTCCTTGATTCGGTCAAATGCCTTTTGACAATCATCATCCCACATGGTGTGATCCGTTTTCTTGAGTTTCTTGAAGATAGGCTCACAAATCATGGTGAGTTTCGATATGAATCGACTTATATATTGCACTTTTCCTAGGAATCCTCTGACTTCTTTTTCCGTTTGAGGTTGTGGCATTTCGATCAGAGCCTTGATTTTGGAAGGGTCTATTTCTATACCTCATTGGCTAACGACGTATCCCAGGAGTTTACCCGATGTTACTCCGAATGCGCACTTCTGACGATTGAGCCTCATGTTGTACTTTCGTAGCCTCGCGAAAAATTTGCGAAGGTTCGCAATATGCCCCTCTCTATTCTTGGACTTGACAATCATGTCGTCTACGTATACCTCAACTTCTTTGTGCATCATGTCATGTAAGAGTGTAGTTGTGGTGTGTTGATATGTAGCTCCGGTGTTGATTAACCCAAACGGCATTACCGTATAGCAATAGGTCCCCCATTGAGTGACAAAGGTGGTCGTATGCATGTCTTCTATGGCCATCTTGATTTGGTTATAACCCGCATACCCATCCATGAAGGATAGTAATGCGTGGTCTGCGGTATTGTCAACCAATATGTCGATATGTGGTAGAGGGAAGTCGTCTTTAGGACTTGCTTTGTTTAAGTCTCTAAAATCAACACAAACACGGATTCTCCCATCCTTTTTGGGTACAGGTACTATGTTGGCTACCCAGTCAGAATACTCGGAAACTTTGATGAGCCCGGCTTTGAATTGCTTATCGACTTCTTCCTTAATCTTGAGAGCCCATTCCGTTCTCATTCGACAAAGCTTCTGTTTTACAGGCTTGAAACCTGGCTTAATCGGGATTCTATGTTCGGCGATATCCCTGTCGATCCCTGGCATGTCTTTGTAGGACCACGCGAAAACATCTTTGAAATTGTGTAGGAGCTCGATGAAGTCGGCCCTTTCGGTAGAGCTCAAGGTAGTCCCTATCCTAAGTTCTTGGGGTTCTAGTTCGGTTCCTACATTGATGGGTTCGGTATTCTCTATTACTGGCCCCCCTTCCCCTTCCTGTAGTATTTCTTTGGCTACGTAGGGAGGTATCTCAATTAAGTCTGGGTCTTGGTCATCCTCAGTATCATCGTAAACAGAATTGCACTCAAGATAACACAAAGAGTAAGCAGAACCTGGTTTATTCATATTAAAGTTTGAGAAGAGTTGAAACAAAGAAGCCATCTGATCTGTGGTCAGTGGCGGTAAAGGGACATTGGTTGGGACATTTCCCGAACTACTGTTACTATTCGAGGCTAAGCTAGGAAAAACAAAGGGAATGGGGATGACGACAGGAGGAGACTCCTTAGTGACTTCTCTAGACTCTGACTCTGACTCCGACTCCAACTCTGACTCGAATTCATCGTCTGCTGGTTCTCCTTTGAACATCTCTCCTTCTCAGTGGTGAGCTTGAAGAGTCTTCCTTGATTGTTGGTCCACTTGATTGATTTTCTCCATCCTTTCTGCTGATTCGCATTTGTTTCTGTGATTAACGCGGTAGGGTTGAAGTGATCGTCTTGAAGTATCATGGTAATGATCTCATCCTGCGCGGCTTTAACAAATCGATCCTCTCCAAACAATAGACTAACAGCTTGTTCGTCTAAGCCAGGTGCTTGAAGGGTTTTGACGGTATGAACCGTTTCTGGAGGGATGAAGTAGCAATCGTGAAAGATCTCGATTCCGGCTAGCTTCCTTTCGAGATAGTGCCAAGGTTCGGGAAATCCGTGAAAGAGTTCTAGACTTCCTTCCTTAACGAAGTATCCGTTTAGGGTAGGGAGATAGGGTCGCATTTGTACTTCTACGTACTTACGGTTTTGAACTTGAGCCAGCATCTCGAGAATTTCCTCTTTAGTGGGTTTATACCCTAGTCCAAGTGGTATCCTTTTTGAGTTGCCTTCCTTGTAGGGTGCGAAGGTGTTTCTTCGGATAGGGTTCAAAGGCATTCCAGGGAAGTATCCCTGGTATTTGAGTATGTGGTTGACCACAAAGTTGGAGTAGGGATCGTAGTATAAGGGTGCCAATTCACTTTCTATGACGCTTATGCTTTGGAATCCCCCAAGCTCATATACTGGATCCGCAAGGACTTGATTGTTTGACTTCTTTTCGATTATTGCCTTGATGGGTGACGAAGTGATCGTCACCACTTTGCCATTTAGTGGGATCTTGATCTTTTGATGAAGGGTGGATGTCACCGCTTTGGAAGCGTGAATCCAAGGCCTTCCTAGAAGTATGTTGAAGGAAGCTTCGATGTCCACTATTTGGAAGTTAACCTTTCGCTCAATTGGCCCTGTGGCTATGGTTAGGTTAACGATTCCTACTACCTTTCGTCGTGTACCATCATATGCGCGAACACCTTGATTGGTAGGGGTCCAATCCGATTCTTTCATGCCTAGTTTGTATGCCGTTTTGAGGGGTATGACGTTGACCGCGGAACCATCATCTACCAAGGTCATTGACACGTTCTTCTTTAGACAAATGACAGTGATGTAAAGAGCCAAGTTGTGACTAGCGCCAAAAGGTGGTAAATCTTCATCTGAGAAAGTAATAGGATTACTTAGCTTTGGTGATTCTTGGAAGACCAAGTTGACTACATCTTTGGGTGTGGAGTTATGTGCTACACTTAACTTGGCCAAAGCTTGTAGCAAAGCTTGACGATGTGGGAATGAACTTGCTACTAATTGCCAGACTGAAAGATCAGCCTTTGTCTTCTGTAATTCCTTGAGCAAATGATCAGTGGAGTCATCTTCGTTATCATTTGGTGTGACAACGTTGGTTGGACCGTTTTGAGTAGTACTTTGATATGGACAGCCCAACGAGTTAGGTGATCAACATCTTGGTCTTCACCATTTTGGACTATTTCTTTGACTAGGGAGTTTTCAATGAGATACTCGTCTTCATCATCATCGGCCCATACTCCATTGATTGTAGCTAATTCCCTCATTCTCATGATTTCGTCTTCTAATTGCATGATTTGGTCGACTAGTTTATCAACCACGTCGACTATTTCTTGCATAGTAGCATTTTGAGAGAAGATTAGTGGCACATGCTCTTTGGGTGTCGCATTGGGGTCGTGTAAAGTTGTCACTACATTTTCTAATTCCCAAACTTTCCTATCCACACTCCTTGCCCATGTGATGAAGTCGGAAATGGTAGGGGAGATGGTAGAGTAGAACCCTTCATTCTCAATCGCGTGGATCTCATCTTCAATTGTAGAAATGAGGTTTGAACAATCTAAGGTAGATTCTTCACTTCTGATCACTAGAATCCCAAGAGGGTTCTGAGTGTTGTTGGGTTTACCTCCCGGCGGTATTGGTAGTCGGCCATCTTCAATCATGTCTTGAAGCACATTTTTCAATTTGTAGCATTTTTCTGTGTCATGCCCCTTGCCCCTATGGTATTCACAGTACGAGTTCTCGTCCCAGAATTTGGATTTCTTTTCAGGTTCGGGAGTAGGTCCTATGGGTTGGAGTTTGCCTTGCTTCATTAACCTCTTAAGAGCGTTGGAGTACGTATCCCCAAGATTTGTGAATTTCCTTGGTGGGGTACTTTTCTTGGATGGCTCGAGAAGGTTAACCTCATCGGTCGTGCTAGTGGAGCCGTATGAACGACTCGTTGAGCCTTGATATCCTCGACCTACCATTTTGGACAAAAGCCCTTTACGGATGTCATCTTCAATCCTTGTTCCTAGTACGGTTAAGTCCTTGAAAGTTTTGATGTTTTGGTATCTCAAATGGTTGGCATAGATGGGTTTGAGATTGTCCACGAACTTCTCCACAAGGGTAGCCTCATCCGGGCGTTCAACTAGTTGAGTACTAGTCTTCCTCCACCTACTTAGGAAGTCGGTGAATCCTTCTTTGTCATTTTGGGTAAGAACCTCTAGAGTCCGCATGTTAACTTGGATCTCAGCATTATCCGCATATTGCTTAGAAAACTCGATTGCGGCATCTTCCCAAGTGGCGATCTTCTTGTGTTCTAAAGAGTAGAACCATTGCTTTGGGATGGTGTCAAGAGATGAAGGAAAGATCCTTAATAACATATCGGGTTTGATGCCTTTGATAGACATGTAATCCTTGAAGGCACGGATGTGGTTCAAAGGGTTTTCTTGCCCCTTGAATTTAGGGATATCCGTCATGTTGAAGTTGGTTGGCAATTTGGAATTGACGGCCTCATACTTGCGATTATTCTCCCTATAAATGTCATCCCCTTTAAGATACATCAATTGCTCCACTAAGTATTGGAGTCTTTTCTCAGCTGCAGTCACACCCATGGGAGGGCTGTCGTCCCTAAAGTCATTCACGAAGTCGTCAACGACTTCACTTTCTCGAGGAGGGATCCTCGTTTCTACGATGTAGATCCGGCCTTCGATGGTGTCGAGGCGATCATACACTTGATCTTGGGTAACTTGGATTTGAGCTAGTGCGGCTAGGATTCGATCATTACCATCTTGAAGTTGATTGAAGTTCGCGTCACTTGTTTCAGGCATCTTGAAAACTGGATAAGAGATTGACGACGAATCAAAACACGATCGACCATCCTAACACACTTACTAAAAGAAGAAATGTTTTAACCTGTGAAGTGGGTGTGTGCCACTAGTGCCAGTGAGCTTTGGAGAAAAGACAATGGTTTGAAAATGTGTATCCTAGTCAACTATAGTGTAGTTGTAGGAGTGGACTCGAAGTGAGGTTTTGAAATGGGCTTGGGCCCGAAATTTGACTCGACAAACGGACAGAGTTTTGACTGGGTTTTGCGCTAATCAATGACCTTTTTTCGAAATTTTCGTTTAAAAAAGGATTTTATTTTTTACGAAAATCGTCATGGTTTCGTTTAGAAATGGTGATAACGTAAGGTACAAACATTAATACAAGCATTATAACGGGATGTTAAGTGCATTTAAAAGGGTTTTGGGTTAAAGGGTGGGTTGCCATACCGAACGATCAAACCCGAAGTCTGTGGAGAGGCTCGTACCGAACAAGAGTAAGGCCGATTCCTAGTCCATTTCCTCAAGTAGTGAAGGTACTTGATACAAACAAGAGTAAGCATCATGGTATGGATGACGTCAATCGCTATCCATCCTTAGGCCCAAATAAGAATTAGGACCGTTTAGACGGGACGAATGGTCGAATGGGTTGGGTTGGGCCTAAGAAGGCCGAATAAACGATCTAGGAAGACCGAGTTATGAAAACCGACAATTGTCTTGTACAAACTATTCCCTAACCTTGTTCAAGTTTCACCCTTGGCTACACGTAAGTGTATTTTCCCCAGCGGAGTCGCCAAACTGTGGACAATGGGCCCACGGGGGTGCTTGGGAGGAGAACAAGCGTTTGCATTTGTGGAGTCGCCACCAATTTTTATGGGAAATTGAAACCGTTTGAATACCTCATGCCATTTCAAGACACAAAGTAGAGACATGAACACCAAGAACTCGTTACCCTTAGCATTCTATGCCTAGAATGACTCTCGTGGATGCCAATGAACACGGATGTTCACAGAGATCTGGAGTAAGGGGTGAGGGTACGTATTAGGAAGCTCTTTTGATCGAACACCTAATCCCGCCCGCCTCGATAGCGGCCTCTACTAATGATTAGGGACATCATCTATACTTGATATATCGTCGATTATATGCATGCAATGCAACATCCATGTTTTAATCCTAGCATGTGAAGAATAGACTAAGTCGGTGAACACACAATTTAGCATACAGTTAATGTCGAAGTAGGATTTAATGCTCAATTACATGTGAAGGCATACAAATGATACAAGAAATCTGATAAATATAATAAAGAAAATTACAATAATGAAGATTACAATAATTACATCGGGTTTAACGACTTATGTCGAAAATACCTTTAAAACAGATAATTTGAGGAAAAGAATGAAAGAATGAATCAACGAACAAGTCAGTAGGCGATAATACGGTTAATAGTTAATTATACGTAAACTAATAAACTAGGTCAAGCAACAACGGAGTTCAGAGACAGAAATCAACCTGGAACAGGCGGAGTAGGACTGCGCCCTTTGGAAGAAGAGCGCGCGATTCTTTGCGTCTGTTCAAGGGTGAGTTAAGGTCGTGAAGCGGAAGCGCAAATCGTTAATGTTAATTGGTGAATTTAAGGATTAATTACGATATACTTACTCGGATGAAAGTAATTAACACGTTATTTACATGTGATTGAGGGTAATAAAAGCAATAAAACATGGATGAAACGGAATTAAGATGAATTTATTTACATGAATGAACGATTGATTAGCGACATGGGTGAACAAAATAGGTTAAATATGGCGAATTAACGACAAATACGACAAAAGAAAGATGAAAATATATCAAGAAATTGAATTCCAGAAACCCGATATGAACGAATCGAATTCCTACAACCCGGATTTTACTTTAATGACGAAAACCCGCAAATATTGAATTATAAGGGATTTAAGCCGAATTTTAATGACGAATTAAACGTGTTAATGATGAACAATAATATACAGGTGAAATTATTATGCTATTGTATCAAAGAATTAAAGAAAACAAACGAAAACGAATAAAAGTTGACGAATTACAGAGGACGAAGGAAGAAGAAAGGAAGCAGGAACTGCGGCAGCCTCACGAAGAGGCGCAGCAGGAACTGCGCTCCTTCGAAGAGGTGCAGCAGTTGCTGCAACCTTTCTCAACGGTTTGTCTTCTGGAAATCCGTAAAAAGGGGTTTTAAACACGGTTTTAGAAATCGGTTTTAAGAGGTGTTTTCGACATAAACCTTACAATATGATGATACAAAAGTAAATAACAATAATAAAAGAGAGATTTACACCCTCAGACTTACATGTTTGACGAAACGAGATGAACTAAGTTATCGATTAGTGATGCTCGACTCGAATGTAGACGAAAGTGCCCTCGTAAGAGGAAAACGATTAGATTAATTAAGTTGATTAGATGTGGAGTTGGTCAAATTGGTCGGTCATGCAAAACGAGGCTGGTACTCAGAAGGATCCGAGCTTACGTGGTCGAATGTTCAAGCACGTAGACGCCAAAAAGTAAGAACAAAGGTCTAGAATGCAAAGGGAGAAGAGAAGGGCAAACACTTGCGTGAGAAATATGAGGAGCGAAGGCTCCTATTTATACTAATTACCTGAAGGAATAGGGTTTTCGGAGAGACTTTGGAAGTGAATCTCGGAAAGATAAGAAAAAGATACGAAAAATACGCAGAAAAGGACCTGGGAAGAGGCGCAGCAGTCACTGCGTCTCTTGGAAGAGGCGCAACACCTGCTGCGTCTGTTCCCAAGTGGTTTCCTCCTGCGGAAGAAAGATTTCCGTGTTTAAGTTATGGAATGACGGAATAATTTGGTTTTCCTTAATATTTTGTATGAATATTACGGGAAATTGTTTACCAAAGAATAAAGATTGTGAAATATTTATAAAATATGGAATAGAAATATCCGGAACTTTCCAGAACATTCTGACTCGGGATTTAACGGTTATCGGAAAATGAAGACGGTTTTAGGCCCGGACTCCAAATGTACTCTAATTACTCCCAAAACAACCGTATCGGCACGTATATGAAAACTAAGAGGCAGACATTAGTGTTTGAGCAATCACTTGACGATATACTTACGAACTGTCACAAATCGTTCCGCGTACCAAACATGAGGCCCAATCATCACCGGGTGGTTTGCGAGGGGTGCATAAATGAGGTATCTACAGCTAGAGATGGAATTTATGAAATACATCAACCGAGAATTCTATAGTAGAATCAATTAAAGAGTTAATTCACCAAATTTATACAAGTATGGGATGTATCGGTTTCCCGTGGCCATGTTTGTGTAAAGATGGATCTCGGAATCATTTATATAATTTAGGTGCGAGGTCATTATATAAATGCTTAATTCTAAATCTTGTTAAAATGTTTACAAGTAAAATGATAAATGTTAATTATTTCCTTCATCTCCGTTTTGTAGTTATCTTGTTTTACCGCCATGGACTTATCTACACCGATCACCATTGAATCATGTCATGAATCCTTCGACGATACATGCTCACTCCACAACCTTGATTCGACAAGAGAAATACATTTTGGCATTGGTTCCGATGGAAGCCTTAACTTTATTACCACTACCTCACCTCCGATCGAACCAAGCAACTTAGCGAAAAAATCTTGTGAAGACAACCTCACTAATACCATGGTATCCTTGTCTTTGGAAGCAAGGAAAAATCATGAAGCTAGTGGGAGTTTTGGCAAAATGCGTGCCGTTAAGAAGAGAATGTATGAAAGAAGGAAGAAAAGGAAAAGGTCAAAATCGAACCATAAGGGTATAATGGCTAGTGGGACTACCAACAATATTTGCCTTTATTGTAATGGCATGGGCCATTGGGTGAGGAATTGCCCCATGTTTTTAGGAGTTATCAATGGTAATATTTCTTCTGAAATGTTTATTATCGATATAAATCTTACTTCCATCTCAACATGGGTATTGGATACCGGATATGGTGCTCACCTTTGTAATCATTTACAGGGGCTTAGAGACGTGGAAAAGCTAAACAAGGGTGATGTAGATCTCCGACTTGGAAATGGAGCTAGGGTAGCCGCCACTTCAAGAGGGAATTATCTACTTTTTTTGGCTAATGGGTTTGAGTTGCACTTACATAATTGTTATTTTGTACCTTCTTTATCCAACAACATCATTTCTGTTGCCATGTTAGACATGGAAGATTTTTCTTTTGCTATTAAGAACAATAGTTGTGAAATTTCTAGGAATGAGTTGGCCATAGGCCAAGCCATTTCAATTAATGGCATTTATGTTCTTGAAACTTCTAGCTCAAACAAAAATATCTATAACATGCAATCAAAAAGACTCAAATCAAGTGACCCAAATGATTCATACATTTGGCATTATCGATGAGGTCACATAAATGAAAAGCGCATTAAAAGACTAGTGTCGACTGGTGTAATTAAATCATTTGATTTTCAATCATTTGGTATATGCGAATCATGTCTTCTAGGAAAAATGACTCGTAATCCTTTTAGTAGTAAAGGCACATGAGCAAGTGATTTATTGGGTCTAATACACACCGATGTATGTGGACCAATGACTATCACCGCTAGAGGAAATTATGACTACTTCGTCACTTTTACCGATGACTTAAGTAAATATGGGTATGTCTACTTAATCAAGTTTAAAAGTGAAGTTTTCGATAAATTCAAGGAATTTCAAAACGAAGTAGAGAACCAATTGAATAAGAAGATTAAAGTACTTCGATCCGATCGTGGTGGTGAATATCTTAGTAATGAATTTGATTCAGACTTAAAGGGGTGTGGCATTGTGTCATAACTCACTCCTGGTACGCCACAACTAAATGGTGTTGCCGAGAGGAGAAATCGAACCGTACTTGATATGGTTCGATCTATGATGAGTCATTCTAATTTACCTGATTCCTTTTGGGGATTTGCTCTTCAATCGGCTATTCACTCACTCAATCGTAGACCAACTAAAGCAACCGAGAAGACTCCATATGAGATATGGAAAGGGAAAGTCCCTAATTTATCTTACCTTAAGATTCGGGGTTGTGATGCTCATGTCAAAGTTAAGACTGACAATAAGCTAGCCCCAAGATCTCAAAAGTGTACATTTGTAGTTTATCCAAAGAATACATATGGCTTTTACTTTGTAGATACCTCATTTCTGCACCTCCCGCAAACCACCCGGTGATGATTGGGCCGCATGTTTGGTATATGGAATGATTTGTGACAGTTCATAAGTTTATCGTCAAGTGATCGCTCAAACACTTGTGTCTACCTCTTAATTGTCATCTCCGTGCCGATACGGTCGTTTTGGCAGTAATTAGAGTACATTTGGAGTCCGGGTCAAAAACCGTCTTCATTTTCTAATAACCGAGTCAGAATGTTCTGGAATGTTCCGGATATTTCTATTCCATATTTTCCAATCTTTGGTAAAATATCTCTCGTAATATTCACACAAAATATTAAGGAAACGAGATTAATCCGCTATTCCATAATAGAAACGCGGAAATCTTTCTTCCACAGGAGGAAACCACTGAGGAAAGGACGCAGCAAGTGCTGCGCCTCTTTGTTTATTGTTCTTTATTATCGTAATTAATATTGTTCTTTATTATCGTAATTATCGTAATTAATCCTTCCTTTGTTTATTGTTCTGAGGGTGTAAATCCTTCCTTTGTTTATTGTTCTTTATTATCGTAATTAATATTGTAAGATTTATGTCGAAAGTATTCTTAAAACCGATTTATAAAACCTTGTTTAAAACCCTTTTTACGGATTATCAGAGGACAACCGTCGAGAAAGGACGCAGCAATTATTGCGCCTCTTCGAAGGGACGCAGTACCTGCTGCGCCTCTTCCTGAGGCTGCCGCAGTTCCTGCTTCCTTTCTTCTTCCTTTGTCTTCCAATGAGCATTAATGAGTTGCGGTTCCGGCTTCACAGCCAGAACTCAACCTAGGAACAGATGCAGTTGCTGTTGCGCCTCTTCTAAGGGACACAGCTATGATGCGCCTCTTCCCGGTTGATTTCTGTCTCTGAACTCCCGTTTCTGCTTTGACCTAGTTTAATTACGTGTTTAATTAACTATTAGTCGTATTATCACCTAATATCTGTTCGTTTATTTATTTATTCTTTCTTTTCTAAAATCATCCGTTTTAAATGTATTTTCGACATAAATCAATAAATCCGATGTAATTATTGTATTTTTCCTTTATTGTATTTTTTTTATTGTATTTCTTTTATTGTATTGCTTGTATGCTCTCACATGTAATCGATCTAAATTCCTACCTCGACATTAATTGTATGCTAAATTACGTGATAACCGACTTAGTATTAATTCTCACATGTTAGGATTAATTTATTGGATGTTGCATAGCATGCATATAATCGACAATATATCGAGTATAGATAATTTCCCTAATCATTAGTAGAGGCCGATATTGAGGCGGGCGGGATTAGGTGTTCGATCAAAAGAGCTTCCTAATACGTACCCTCACCCCTTACTCAAGATCTCTATGAACATCCATGTTCATTACCATCCACGAGAGTCATTCTAGACATAGAATGCTAAGGGTAACGAGTTCTTGGTGTTCATGTCACTACTTTGTGTCTTGACATGGCACGAGGTATTCGAACGGTTTCCAATTTTCCACAATAAATTGGTGGCGACTCCACAAATGCAAACAAACCAAGAGAGTGAAAAGCTTGCTTCGCTTTTCTCCCCCGTGGGCCCGCGTCCACAGTTTGGCGACTCCGCTAGGGACTATACACTTACGTGTAGCCAAAAGGGTGAAACTTGAATAAGGTTAGGGAATAGTTTGTACAAGACAATTGTCGGTTTTCATAACTCGGTCTTCCTAGATCGTTTATTCGGCCTTCCTAGGCTCAACCTAACCCATTCGACCAATCGTCCTGTCTAAACGGTCCTGATTCTTTTTTGGGCCTAAGGATGGATAGCGATTGACGTCATCCATACCATGGTACTTACTCTTGTTTGTATCAAGGACTTTCACTACTTGAGGAAATGGACTAGGAATCGGCCTTACTCTTGTTTGGTAAGAGCCTCTCCACAGACCTCGGGTTTGATTGTTCGGTATGGCAACCCACCCTTTAAAGCCAAAACCCTTCTAAATGCACTCAGCATCCCGTTATAATTCTTGTATAATGTTTGTATCATATGTGATCACCATTTATAAACAAAACCATGACGATTTTTGTAAAATCAAAATCCCTTTTAAAATGTAAAAGTTTTCGAAACATAGGCCTAATATTAGCGCAAAACCAGTCGAAACTCTATCCAATTGTCAAGTCAAAATTCGGGCCTCAAAACCCATTTCAAAACCTCACATCGAGTCCACTCCTACAACTACACTAAAGCTGACTAGGACCAACATTTTCAATCTTTGTCATTTCCTCAAAACTCACTTGACACAAGTGGCACACTCCCACTTCACGAGTCAAAACATTTCTTTTCGAGTAAGTGTGCTAGAATGGTCGATCGTGTTTTGATTCGTCGTCGATCACTTATCCAGTTTCCAAGATGCCCGAAACAAGCGACGTGAACCTCAACCAACTCCAGAATGGTAATGATGAAATCCTAGCCGCACTAGCTCGTCTCCAAGTCACTCGAGACCAAGTGTATGATCGCCTTGACATAATCAAAGGCCGAATATATGTCGTGGAAACGAGGATGCCTCCTCGAGAAAGTAAAGTGTCTGATGAATTTGTGAATAACTTCGGGGACGAAAACCCTCCCATATGTATGACTACAGCTGAGAAACGACTCCAATACTTGGAGGAACAATTGACGAATCTCAAAGGAGATGACATTTATAGTGAAAATATTCGCAAATATGAAGCCGTGAGTTCCAAGTTGCCAACCAACTTCAACATGACGGATATCCCTAAATTTAAGGGGCATAAAAACCCTTTGAACCATATCCGTGCTTTCAAGGATTACACATCTATCAAAGGCATTAAACCCGAGATGTTCTTAAAGATCTTTCCTTAATCTCTTGACACCATCCCAAAACAATGGTTCTATTATCTAGAGCATGAGAAGTGATACCCGTCGTTGTGAGTACCAAAGATAATATTTATAATTCCTAATAAGACTAAACTAGGCTAGTGGTAACAGGGTCGAACCACAAGGAGGCAGATGTAAATCCTAGCTGATTTATATTTAGTCTAAGGTAATAATTGTGGGGGTTGAGTTGAGATGGTCTATAGCTAAGAACAAATAAAGATAATAAACAAAAAAGACGGTTTAACAGATAAAGAAAGGGGTACTAGGATGATCGGTTCATTATAGCTTCGGCGGCAGCAAACTAAGTCGGTCTGAGTTAACACAGGTGAGGCGGGAAATAAAGAGGTCCTCTCGGTCCACTCTTAACAAATAGCATCTTTCGATCTCGCTATAGGTCCCTAATATCACTAATACTAACTTTCGTTCTGAAAAGTGACTAATGGTCTAAACTATACCTATCTTTCGATCTTAGCACAGTTTAGTCGATTCAATTGATGGTCCAACGACTTACCCTATATTTCGATCTAACGGGTCGGTCACAAAATAAGCATCTAACTGGTCGCATGCATTCGATTCGTTAAACATAAAATTAAAATCAATTAAAACGAAATAAAGCTCACAAGGTCAGTCGATCGACCGGGTAAGGTGGTCGATCGACCAACACGCGGGTTCAGGCCGTGTCTAATCTAATGCCACCTATGCTACAATTCGCCTACATCCTAGCACAAATTATTTAGCTACTCATGGCAATGATAGAAACTATAACAACATTAAAGATTAAAACTACGGGATTCATGCTTGAATTGACGATATAAAGAAATTGCATAAGATGATAATTATGGCTTTCGGGGAACTAACTAGCAAATCTATTTCTACGAATGCAATAAAGATGAACTGAAATAAGAACAAGGGAATACCGAAATTGCAGAGGAAAGATTAAAACCGCGAATGAAAATCCGATGCAAAACCAATATTCCGAACCCTAGTTCTCGATAAAACTAAAACTGAATGTAATTTCGGATAATAAAGCTTGATGATAACTAAAAGTTTCTAGGTTACGTTATATAGACAGTAACGTAACTTCTTATTTCCTAAACCTAGCATCACGGGCTTGCGCTTCCTCAGTCTTCTAATTTTCGTCTGAAATAGCAGTTGGGTCGATCGACTGATAGGACTGGTCGATCGACTGGTCCTCAGTGTACAGTAGCTTCTGGAACCCGAACATTGGTCGATCGACTGAGGGTGATGGTCGATCGACCACTTGAGCTGCTACTTGACTTCTTAAAACTCGTGGACTTGTCCTTTGGGCCTTGAATTGCGCACCAAGCTCGTTCCCTAAGCAAATACTCCTCGTCACATGCAATGCAAGATACTCGGGGACGGATTTAGCTTGATTTCCGCTGGATTCTTCACATTTCTGCAATAATGTACAAAATACGGAAGTAGACGGAAATAGGGAGAAATGCAGCATAAACTACATGAATGAGCTCTGAAATACGTGTAAAAAGGGATGTAAAACATCATATAAAAGACACGCATCAAACTTCCCCAAACCAAACCCTTGCTTGTCCTCAAGCAAGAACTAGACTCGATCTAATGACCTAATGGAACGAGTTCAATCTCAGAGCGAAATGCAAACTGTTAAGCCTAAACCAATTTAATGCACAACCAACAATCAATTAGTAATGTGAATCATGCAAACGAATTATGAAGCCGTTAAAAACATGCTGAACCGCCAACTGTAGAGACTTATCAAATTGGACTCTCACGAGTCGCTCAAATCACTCAAATAAGTACAGGTGAATATATGTAAGATAGAAAGAATTAATTTTGTAGTGACTCTCACCTAACTACGACCTATAAGAACATGCCAGCAATAGAATATGAAAATGATCTCTTGGCCGTACATATGCATTCCAACCAACAGATGACCAAAGACACATGCCGAGGTATATATGGGATATGTGAGGTATGGGTAAGAAGAGGCAAAACATTTTATGGTAAAGTGGAGGTACAGGTGATCAAGCTAGTACCAAAACGGAACCAAATGGCAACATCCAACTTCTTGCTCATAATCAAACGAAACGGTGCTATAGCAAGCACAAAGCTCACAATCTCCAAAATACTAAATCAATAAACTCCCCATAAAATATAAATGGAACATGGGAGCAAAAATCGCCAAAAGATAAGGATTAAATTATGCGAATTGACTTTTTCTCGGATCTTCAGTCGATCGACCCATTTGGGCAGTCGATCGACTTCCTTGAACAGTACAGAACTCTTTTTTTTTTCTTTTTCGAGTCTTTTTCATCTTTTCTTTTCTTCTTCTTTTTCTATTTCTTTCTTTCCCTTATTTCATCTTCCCAACACTCATCTCAACAGAGCATATGCCACCAAAATTGAGTAACAATCCCAAAAACTAAACTACTAGCTTGACAAAGGACAGGCTAAATGTAGGATGTAGTAAATGGGACAAAAAAGGGATATTTTGGCAGGTGTGGAGTTTATGGGCCTACTAAGGAAAGGGAAACCTCTACCACATGTGTCAACAAACCGCAAACCGAATGCATACAGGTGCTAAGTAGATCAAGTTCATATGTATGCAAATTAAGGAAACATGTCTCATAAGGAGTACTACTCACATTCCTAAATAAACCGGTCATGAATGTCACCAGTTATAGGCTCTAATTCTCAGAATGTATGATGTAGGTTGCCAATTTTCAAAGTCAAGTCTAAGGTCCAGCAAAATGATGTAACGAAAACTCGTAGATATGCATAAACGATTCTACTAATAACATGTTAATCTAGCAAGGCTCAGGCAAAACAGGTGTAAATGCAAGATCATCATGGAAATACTACCGTTCCGACTCGACCTATATGCCAAAATAAACGTGCATTTTATGGGAATTGTTTTTGAAATTTTTCAATTTTTTTGGATTTTTGTATATATAAGAGAAATGAAATGAAACAATGCAAAACAAAATTTAAACGTGAATGCAAGCAAATGATATGCGACGCAAAACCCTTCCCCAAACCAAATCGCACAATGTCCCCATTGTGCAAAATCATATAATAAAGGAAAGAGAAATGGGAATTTGCGAGAAATAAATAAATATGACATGAAGTAAAGAAAGCAGGAACTCACAAGACTTTAAGCGCAAAGGAAACCTCCACAAACCAGCGTGAGCTAGGAGGTTTCAGTAGCTAGCAGTGCTACCATAAGTGCCTGAAAAGACAAACAAAATACCACGCATAAAACGAGAAAAACAATTTTGGAGCGGTAAAATTGTGCATAAATAAGAGAATTTGAAGAAATAAGTAATATGACGGAAAACAAGGCGGAGTAGAAAACTCCTTTAGATCCGCATATCGACCAAACACAGCAGGGGAGAGGTCGTGAACAAATATAGCAGCAGCAGTGGTCGATCGACCAAGACGATCAGTCGATCGACCAAGTGGGCATGAACAGTAGCTCCTGTAAACCGGCAAATCAGTCGATCGACCATATAGGCCAGTCGATCGACTGAAAACACTGCTGCAACATCTTAATTCTTCGTATTTGCTCAATAACTAGAGCTACCGGGGTCTAAAACCTGCAAGTACACAATAATACACGCCCAAAATTGCGCAAAACCCAGAATAAAGTCTAAAGTGCTTAAAAAATGAAAATCCTAAAAAAACGAAATAAAATGCGAAGTTTTCGCACACACAAGAGCAATGAAAATTGTTTTAACAAAGGCAAATAAAATGAAGTTTATAACGAACTCGATCAACTAATAGTTGATCAAGAAGGACCACGGTATGGCCCACTTCGTCGGCTTCTGGCTATTAGAGGTAGCCTCAATGGTGCTCATCTTGTTTTGCACCTTCTCAGCTTCAACAGTCGGAGAGCTCAATGGATCAACTTCGTCATCTCCCCAATCAAGGACTCCCTTGGAATCGTCAGAATCCAAATCAGCCCATCTCACCTTGGCTGGCTCATCTTCCACTTCCTCATCAATCCCATAGCTTAGGCATCCAAGGCCTCCTCTTTGAATGATAGGCTTTGTCGCAGCTAGAGTGACCTGCAGCTCATCCTTCCCCAAACCGGCTCCTGCAATGTCTAAAATAACAGATTCCTTCTCCTTTTTGCTCCCAATCTGGGGCGGAGGGGTTAGCACAGGAGTAGTAATAGAGACAGGCAATTCAGGAAGCACAAAGTACGATTTCTTTTCAGAAACCGTATTACAAGTAACAGGCCACATGGGGTCCTTCTTCTTAGCAGGTTGGGCAAAAATGATAGAATGTTTCCCAACTTTGAAGGTCAAAGTTCCAGAGCCTACGTCAATAATCTTTGCGATCTGCAGAAACTTGCCTACCTAGGATGATCGGTATATGGGCATCCTCGGGCATGTCAAGGACAACAAAGTCAACAGGGAAGAAAAACTTCCCTATTTGGACGGGTATGTCCTCTAGGACTCCTATAGGCTCGACCGCAGATCGGTCGACCATCCGAAGCTGTCATGTCCGTGATAGCAAACCGGGTCAACTTAAGCTTCCTAGCTAAACTCAAGGGCATGACGCTTATACTAGCCCCTAGGTCACATAATGCCTTCTCAATATAGAAGGTACCTATTTTGCAAGGAACAGAAAAGCTACCCGGATCCTCTAACTTATGGGGCGTTAGTGTGAGAGAGATAGGAGCAAGACTCCTTAGTAAGTGCGACAGTGTGCATTGTTTCAAGTGACCGCTTTTTGGACAAAAGTTGTTTCATAAATTTAGTATAAGCGGGCACTTGGTTAACTAACTCGAGAAAAGGGACCGTACATTCGGACTACGGATAACTTTTTCAAATTTCTTTGAAAGATACCTGTTCCTTGGTCGGCACTAGCCTCTCCGGATAAGGGGCTGTAAGAAGTACCTTAGCCCTCTCCTCCAAATCACGCGTGCCGGCATCCTTGGACTTAGGCTGAAAGTCCGTCACCTTCTCTTTGTTGAAGCTAGATCCCTCCTCAGACCGTCTCAAATGTGAGCCATTAACCGTCATTGGGTCGAACTTCGGGACCGGATCGACCCATCAAAGACTCGGGTCTTGTCCTAAAGTCTTCGGGATCGTGGTACCCCGAAACAAGTGGTCTCGCAGATTATTTGGCATTAAAGGACGAAATTCCTCGGCAAGACGTTAGCCGATCCCGGTCGATCGACCACTTTGTCCTCGTCGATCGATTGAGATGTCTGATTCGAAGCTCCTGTAACCCGTGCTTCAGTCGATCGACTAGGTATATCAGTCGATCGACTGAAATACCTGGTAGACGCCTTTTTCTTTGATTTGCTCGTTGAAGCTTTCTCTTGACTTGTTTCCGGCTCATCTTTTTCAACAGCGTCCTCGACCATGGCAGGTCCCTCCAGAGTGGACCCACTCCTCAAAGTGATGGCATTTAAAGTCTCCTTTTGGTCGGTTTGAGTCGGCAAGTGTCCGGGAGCTCGAGTGTTGCTTTTGCTAGCCAATTGAGCAATTTGGCTCTCTAGTAGCTTCATCCCGGCCTCTCTTGCTTGGGACTCCTTTAGCAACAAGTTCTTCAGCTCGGAGAATTCAGAATTCTGTGATTGTTGCTGTTGCGGCACATAAGGAGGTTTCGATATTGTTGTTGCTTTTGATGAGGGGGCACATAAGGTTCTTCTTTTGCGGCGGAGCTTGAGTTGGGTTCAGGACATTTTGGCTCCTCCAACTCAAGTTCGGATGGGTATTCGGCTCATAGTAGGTGTTGGTCTGCCTATAGTGTTGAAAGCGCAAAGACAAGATTCAAAGGGACTAGGGCGGTTTTTCGAGACATGGCCCTCACCTCCACACCTTTCACGAGACGAAGGGACCGTCGACACAAAGCATTTACCTGGTACATCCCACCTTTAGAGGCTCCTCCTAGTTCATACTTGTCAAATCTCGCAGTAAGAGCCTCAAGCGCAGCGATAGAGGAGGATTCAGCAGCTCTCCTCTGGTTCCCTCTAGAATGTCCATACTCGGCCTTGTGGGTAGCTAGATCGTCAATGATCTTCCACCCCTTGGTTGCTCCCCGATTTTTAGCGAATCTTCCATTGGCTGTAGCATCCAAAATGGCCCTCTGATCGTCGTACAACCCATTGTAGAAATGATTGCACAAGCTCCACTTTTCGAACCCATGGTGCGGTATGGTTCGCACCAACTTCTTAAATCGGACCCATGCTTCGTGGAAATTCTCATCTGGCCCTTGTTTAAAGCCCGTGATTTGAGCTCTAATAGCAATCGTCCTTGAAGCAGAAAAGTACTTCTTGTAGAATGCCAATGCCAATGTATTCCAATCGGTGATCCCCTGAACGGTTCGGTCTAAATCTCTATACCACTCCCTTGCAGCATCACGAAGGGAGAAGATGAACATAGTCTCCTTGATCTGGTCCTGGGTCACGCCAGCTGGTGGGGGTATGGAACAGCAGTAGTCAATAAAGGTCTCCATATGCTTAGCTGCATCTTCATTTGCAGCTCCCCCGAACTGGTTCTTCTCAACCATGCTAATGCATGAAGGCTTTGGTTCGAACTTCCTGGCATCTCCTGGTAGTTCGAACCCCTTGTATAAGTTTTCAGCTGTCGGCTCAGAATGACTTGCTATACTTGCTTCCTCGGCCATGACTGGAATTTCAGGAGAAGTAACTGTCTTGGCTGAAGAAGTGGAAACGGGTGAAGACTGTGGGTCGTCTTCGAACAGATTGTGCTCGTAATAGCTTGACAGAGTACTCAGGTCTTCCTCTGTCGGTAGTACTCTTTGTGTTCGTCTCAACTCGCGCAAAGATTTCTCTATCTCAGGGTCAAATGGCACTAGTTCACCACCCTGTGACCTGCGCATAAGAGGAAACTACAAAAAGAATATATGAAAAGTTTAAGGAACAGAAGTCCCTTAAACTAAGAAAGACTAAAAAATAAAACAACTAAAATTAGGACTATTGCTTCCCCGGCAACGGCGCCAAAATTTGATACCCGTCGTTGTGAGTACCAAAGATAATATTTATAATTCCTATTAAGACTAACCTAGGCTAGTGGTAACAGGGTCGAACCACAAGGAGGCAGATGTAAATCCTAGCTGATTTATATTTAGTCTAAGGTAAGAATTGTGGGGGTTGAGTTGAGATGGTCTATAGCTAAGAACAAATAAAGATAATAAACTAAAAAGACGGTTTAACAGATAAAGAAAGGGGTACTAGGATGATCGGTTCATTATAGCTTCGGCGGCAGCAAACTAAGTCGGTCTGAGTTAACACAGGTGAGGCGGGAAATAAAGAGGTCCTCTCGGTCCACTCTTAACAAATAGCATCTTTCGATCTCGCTATAGGTCCCTAATATCACTAATACTAACTTTCGTTCTGAAAAGTGACTAATGGTCTAAACTATACCTATCTTTCGATCTTAGCACAGTTTAGTCGATTCAATTGATGGTCCAACGACTTACCCTATCTTTCGATCTAACGGGTCGGTCACAAAATAAGCATCTAACTGGTCGCATGCATTCGATTCGTTAAACATAAAATTAAAATCAATTAAAACGAAATAAAGCTCACAAGGTCAGTCGATCGACCGGGTAAGGTGGTCGATCGACCAACACGCGGGTTCAGGCCGTGTCTAATCTAATGCCGCCTATGCTACAATTCGCCTACATCCTAGCACAAATTATTTAGCTACTCATGGCAATGATAGAAACTATAACAACATTAAAGATTAAAACTGTAACACCCCCATATTCAGAGGAGCCTTAACTAGGCCTTCCTTAGGATATAAGGGCGTTACCATCTCGGTTGCCCGAGGATAGCAATATTCAAATTTCGATAAAAGAACTATTAATATTTATTACAAGCGATTTAAACCAAAATACATTATAAAGGTACAAGTCAACGACTATTCACTAAGACCGTCATATCTCGTGAGGACTCATCCCTGCCCGAACTCCAGCTATCAACAACATCAACACCTGCTAAGACCGACTGCTCACCATAGGGGATCACGGCAGACACATAACAAACAAACAACCACACAAGGTCAGTACAGAGATACGACGCAGCAATAACGACTACAACTATCAACACAATACGATGCTAACAGTCTTACATACAATCACAACAAACCAACATCCTCTGTCACTGACTATCCACTGGACCAGTCCTGCCAGTGGGGGACCGCAGCCGTACCCACCAAATCCCCGCTCTACATACCGAGCGATAACCCTGTCCATTAATGTGCACATCCCTTCTGTGGCGGGTTCCACAGAAGGCGAAACTAGGGGGTGAAGCCACTCCCGCAAGTGACCCCACTCAGCCGAGGCCACGCCTCGCGAACCATCAACAACGATCACAACCACAAACACAGTACAATTACTATATCAAACAAACCAACACAACACGACAAACAACTGAAACGCTAGACCATCTACAGAAACTGAGTAGGCGAACCTACCTTTAAGCCATCGCAACCAATCCATGCCGACAGATAACATGTCCAGCGATCAAGCAACGCCTATAACCAGAATACAATTCTAGATTACTAACAAGCAAACCCTAACTATGAGGAACAAGAACACGGATGATGATTATGACATACCTATAGGGAGAAACTCAGCAAAAGACCGCTACCCGACTCAAGAGACACTCTTCTAAGGCACAAAGATCTTCACAAAGGTTTCCATGGAGGTTTTGAGGTGAAGGGAAGGGAAAGAGGCGACTGAATGGTAGAAGGAAAGTGGCGGAAGTGATTTGCGGATTTAACAAAACGCGATATAAAACCCTCGCTGAAAACTGGGTACTCGATCGAGTACCCAACATACTCGATCGAGTAGCCCCCTACTCAATCGAGTAGCCCCCTACTCAATCGAGTAGCCTCTACTCTATTGAGTACCGCTCTTAACACGCAACCCAAGATGACTTCAACACTTACTTCTAAGACTATTCCCGCTCCCAAGGTCAGTCAACGCTGGTCAAAGGGTCCCTAAAAGGACGGGTATTACAGTCTTCCCCCCTTAAAAAGAACTTCGTCCCCGAAGTTCAACTCACCTCTCCCGCTCACGACACGGAACCAACACAATCTCACCAATCTTCCCGGTCAAACCATTACCTCTTGTAAATACCATCCCCCCCCCCCATGTCATCATCATCACCGTCCACATTTATACCTATCGATTCTTACTACTATCATGCAAGCATTATCACTGTCAACCGTTACTCTATGTATATATATATAAAACATCAAACTCGCAATGTGAATCACCACCCACGATCACCCAACATGTAGTAACCACTATCAAACTATCAAACGATCACCCAACATGTAGTAACCACTATCAAACTATCAATCTAGAACATGTCTCCTATTAACTTTCATGTGGTACAACTAATGCCACCATGTTACTTTGGCAACGTGATTCAAATACGATTCATCTTACTATAACTATTTCTTCATGACCGTCTCTTGAAACATACAACCATGCTCACTTTAAAGAACTAAAGTAATTCGTTACACTTCCGGATTTTTTTGTTTTTTTTTTTTCTGTAACTAAAGTAAAACATAATACCAACAACATTATAAACAAGCAAAACATTAGTCAAAAACGACCTTTTTATTTCGCGACATTACTCTTCCCCTCTAAAAAGGAACTTCGTCCCCGAAGTTCACCACCCAAATTTCAACGCCTATTACTTATTATCTCATTCATGACATGGGTTAAGACATATTATTTATTGTAGGCATTACTCGCTAAGCATAAACTCTTTAAATTATAAATCATACATATCTCTCCGGGACAACTAGTCGCCAACGATAAAGCACGTTAACATGGTATGCATAACTGTATGAGAAGATGTAATTCCGGTAATGAGGTAAGAACAAGGCGTATGCAACATTTAAGCAAAAGAATCTATCACCGGTTCATTGGCTGATATAAATATGCATAGAGAATTAAAGCACGACTTCCAACATAGAGAATTAACGGTCCAACGATGTTACTAAGCACTAACAACCACGCCAAATATGAAACTTGCAATTATAAAACAATTGAACATTTTTTTTTTTTAATTTTCGAAAACCTCCTGTAACAGTGCTACTCGATCGAGTAGGTAGCGGTACTCGATCGAGTGCCATGCTACTCGATCGAGTGTCTTGGCTACTCGATCAAGTAGCCCACAGATCAGAACCTTTTCTCTCATTTCGTCCTGTAGCTACTCGATAGAGTACGGGGTACTCTGTCGAGTACCTACAGGCCAACTCCTCATAAAACCTGTCATGAGTTAACACACCTGCGCATAATTGTCATATCAAACCGAGTCGGGACGACTCCCCGACTTCTAATATCCTGCAACCAGTTAGAATATCAAATTCGGCCTTATGGCCAACCATACAAATCCAACTAAGTCTCAATAATAAAAAGAAACAACTATTAAAGTCTAACAACAACATCACCACCTAACATCAACTACCATCAACAAAAATAAGAAAAAGGAGTATCACTCCTCCTGCTGCTGCTGCTGCTCGAACATCACCTCATCATCACCACCTCCAGAAGTACCTGCTCCCGATGACCCGATCCCCGCATCCCCTCCTGCTCCTGCTCCTGCTCCTGGGCCCACGTACCATGGAGTCAAGCCACCGTAAGGGAAGGACTGAGGTGCCCTCCACGTCGACTGATCCACCCCGTAGGAATGGAAAACCCCTGAGTAGTCCCCAACTCCGCTCCACCAAACTGGATGCGGTCCCTCGGTCCCTATCCCCTGAGCGTACGCCATCTCGTGCATGTTTCGGAGTGTCAAGGTAGATGACACTCTATCTGCCAAGTAGCTGGACCGCGTCTCCTGGGTGTTGAGGTAAGGGTAGCACGGAAAGGGATGCTGATGCTGCTGCTGCTGTGGCGCTACCGGATGCGGCCTAGTCTCCGAGGCCCTCTCCCTCACTCGACGGGGTCCCCTCCCCACCCTATGTCTCTCCACCACCGCAACTCTCGCATTCTCGCCCTTCGTCGGCTCCGACATCTCCTCGAGGATGGTGCCGTCGATGAGATAGGTCTGTAGCTGGCGGGGTCTGTCATCATCCTCCTCCTCCTCATCATCAGAGTCCACCGTCATTACTGTCGGCTCCAAAGGTTCCGTGGGTGGGAGGTGCTCAGGAGCTGGAACCTTCATCCAACTCATGCCCCACACCCTCCACGCTAGGCTATCGTCAACCAAGGTCCTCAACCATTTCAGGTCGAGATAGTAGTCACGATCCATGGTAGGCACTGGGGTAGCTAGAGGCATGTACTCCGAAGAAGCCTCAAAAGAGGTTAGCTTTTCAGCTAACCGAGTGGCAATAGCGCCACAACTCAGGTACCGGGAAGAGGAAGAAGCCCTCAAGGCAAGGGCAGCACAAACCATAGATGGAGCATTAAAGACCACTTTCCTGGCCCGCTCCGGGTTGAGGTAAGACATCAGAAGTAAGACCTCATGATTGTTCAGTTTACTGATATCCTTTCTGTCATAAAGAAGGTTCGAAAGAGAACGGAGAAAGACCCTCAAGGTAATATTTCAACGTCATTAATCGAATCTTTGCTCGAGGTGGGAGCTTGCTTCCCGTCAAGCAAGGCATTAGGCGGCAGACGCCGAACTCACTGGAATATCGGTGATGGAGTCCTTGGGAGGCTTGGCCAACCCAAGGTGAGAGGCAACAGGATCCATAGTCACGTAAAATCGGTATTCATCAATCTAAACTCAATAACGGCCCGCCTACTGGTCATAGTTAAAAGAGCTCATGAACTCCAAAGTAAGGAATGGGTAGGTATGCTTCCTCAGCCTATACAAACCCGTAAAACCCAAGGTCTCGAAAATGTGACGGACATCCGTCTCTATCTCCAACTCCTGTAACACCGTAGTGTCTATACACTTTGTAGGTCTCATTTTACGTTTTTGTAAAGCCACAAAACGCTCTCTCTGCTTGAAGTCAACAAAGACGACTGAAGGGTACTCGGGAACTGCGGGTACCACAGTCCACTCCCTTCCCCATCTCAGGTGGATTACCCCTCCCCCGTTTACTTTGGCGGGTTCCTAAGTTCAGTCTCGGCATCTGTTTCAGTATATGACTTAAGCAACTTACTTAAACACGTAAAGCATATACTTCATGTAATCTTGAACTTAACTTATTCAGTTAGGTACATCAATTTACCAACAAATTTTAACAGGTGAAGCACCTAAGTCATGCCATTTACCTTGAATATTAAGCTATGGACACACATTCACCAGCAGTTTCTAAGACTTTGACATACCAGCTCAAATTATTACTACTCATACGCCATAGTTGTGAAAGGAATCATCATGGTGATTACATATGCTCAACCAATTTGAATATCCTAGCATGTTTCTAAGGTTATTCCAAACACACTTCTAATCACATGTGCGGCATCTTTACTAATTTATGAGAAAGAATGATTTATAACATATCATTATCACCCTTCACTATTATGTACAACAACTCAATTAGAATTTTGAGGACGGTCTTTACAAATTTGTGATAATTTTTGGCATATTTTCATCAATTATTGTTTCTATTGTCATATTGGAGTTCAACTCATACTTATAATGTCAACTACAACATCAATTTTCAATTATAAATCACGAATTTCCATTTGAGGCACTTTTAAGACGGAGTTTTAAGGCAACTTTTTAAGGGTAAAATCATTAAAATCTATCCTCCAACATGATATAAACAATACTTAAGGCTCAATTCTATCATCTAACCATTGTAAAACAACCAAAAATCAATTTCAATTTTGGAAACCCTAGAAATTTCGATTTCAAATTTAGTAATTTCCAATCTAATTTACAGCAATTAGTCACCAATAAGCATGAAAAGAAGGCATGTGAATCATATTTCAACCATCAAAAACAATAACCTACCCATGTGAACCGAAAATTTCAGTTTATTTCACCATTCTTACACATTCAAAGCAATAACTCGCATAAATTAGGAAGGAAAGCATACCTTATTTGATTAACAAAGTAAAGAAACGAAATTAAGCAAAGAAATCAACCCCAAGAATCACCACTAACCCAAGAGAAAGAGAGATTTTGAGAGGAATTAGGTTTAGTTATTTCGAGTTATAGAGGAAGGATGAGGAGAATAGGAAAGAAATAGGAAGAATAGGGGTTTTATGAAAACCCGTAGGAATCACTGTACAGTAACCTACTCGATCGAGTACCTGGGGTACTCGATCGTGTACCACCCTACTCGATCGAGTGCCTTGGATACTCGATCGAGTACCACCCTACTTGATCGAGTAGGAGCTATTTCGTCGAGTATCTGTAGGAAATTTCCCCACATCCCGACGCCATAGCCTCCTAACTAGATCGAGTAAGGTCTACTCGGTCAAGTAAGCACTCGCACTCGGTCAAGTACAGTTAAGTACTCGGTCAGAAGTACGAAGTAAGCCGAAAATACCTGCAAAACAACACCACGTGTCGAGTCCAAACTAAGTTCGGAATTCGGCACTAATTATCGTACTTGCTCATGTATTATCATCACTACGCACCGCCTCAATTATTAAAGCATACATTACATTATGCCATACGAATTGCCCATCTCGAATCATTTCTAAACATAATCCCGCCATCATAATACACTTAAACTTGCTTTACATGTTACTATTAAACTCGTGTTTACTTCAATTTAAAGTGTATAATTAACATTATTTCTTTCTTTCACGTACCACATAAATACATATTTTTCAAACAAATTATTCAATCATGTTTTACATTCTATCATAACAATACATTCTGCATAAACGCATTACTATATGCTATGCCTCGAATTATATCTCAGCTATACTATAACTATCATCATAGCACTTACGGTAGGATTTATAAACTCGTAGATGACTACCGTCATCATTAACTTATAGCAAACACCCACATGTTCACTCTTCATATCACAACATTCAGCTACACATCCTCACGCATCACTATTTCGTAAATCTTCGTCACATATCTCATAACCATCGTATAAGCTCACTAACCATTCAAAGAACTTCAATAACGTCATCAACAATTACCATACACGGCCCAATTATCAATATCACACCCCTATTAATTCTAACAAAGATTTAACCGGAGGTAGCTCCGGCACACTTAACATGCACATTACACACATATACACGGACTCCACATTCCCATACCACGTGACTGGCTTAAGTATCATGGGGCCAAGATTTTGAAATGAGGGCGCCTACTTACCCAAAATCTAGCATCAGCTGGGGCTCCCATTACACATACACCAGGTTCATTTTATTAGACTCCCTACGTTCATTATGTTCATTTGTTACAGGTTCAAAAATCGTCGCTCTGATACCACTTTGTAACACCCCCATATTCAGAGGAGCCTTAACTAGGCCTTCCTTAGGATATAAGGGCGTTACCATCTCTGATTGCCGAGGATAGCAATATTCAAATGTCGATAAAAGAACTATTAATATTTATTACAAGCGATTTAAACCAAAATACATTATAAAGGTACAAGTCAACGACTATTCACTAAGACCGTCATATCTCGTGAGGACTCATCCCTGCCGGACTCCACTATCAACAACATCAACACTGCTAAGACCATTTGCTCACCATAGGGGATCACGGCGGACACATAACAAACAAACAACCACACAAGGTCGATCGAGATACGACGCAAAGAATAACGACTACAACTATCAACACAATACGATGCTAACAGTCTTACATACAATCACAACAAACCAACATCCCTCATCACATCGATCGTCCCCTTGGACCGATCTGCCCGATGGGGGACCGCAGCCGTACCCACCAAATCCCCGCTCATCATACCGAGCGATAACCCCGTCCAATTAATGTGCACATCCTTTCGTGGCGGGTTCCACGATGCGAAACTAGGGCGTGAAGCCACTCCCGCAAGTGACTCCACTCGGCCGAGGCCACGCCTCGCGAACCATCAACAACGATCACAACCACAAACACAGTACAATTACTATATCAAACAAACCAACACAACACGACAACCAACTGAAACGCTAGACCATCTACAGAAACTGAGTAGGCGAACCTACCTTTAAGCCATCGCAACCAATCCATGCCGACAGATAACATGTCCAGCGATCAAACAACGCCTATAACCAGAATACAATTCTAGATTACTAACAAGCAAACCCTAACTATGAGGAACAAGAACACGGATGATGATTATGACATACCTATAGGGAGAAACTCAGCAAAAGACCGCTACCCGACTCAAGAGACACTCTTCTAAGGCACAAAGATCTTCACAAAGGTTTCCATGGAGGTTTTGAGGTGAAGGGAAGGGAAAGAGGCGACTGAATGGTAGAAGGAAAGTGGCGGAAGTGATTTGCGGATTTAACAAAACGCGATATAAAACCCTCGCTGAAAACTGGGTACTCAATCGAGTACCCAACATACTCGATCGAGTAGCCCCCTACTCGATCGAGTACCCTAACTACTCGATCGAGTAGCCTCTACTCTATCGAGTACCGCTCTTAACACGCAACCCAAGATGACTTCAGCACTTACTTCTAAGACTATTCCCGCTCCCAAGGTCAGTCAACGCTGGTCAAAGGGTCCCTAAAAGGACGGGTATTACAAAAACTACGGGATTCATGCTTGAATTGACGATATAACGAAATTGCATAAGATGATAATTATGGCTTTCGGGGAACTAACTAGCAAATCTATTTCTACGAATGCAATAAAGATGAATTGAAATAAGAACAAGGGAATACCGAATTTGCAGAGGAAAGATTAAAACCGCGAATGAAAATCCGATGCAAAACCAATATTCCGAACCCTAGTTCTCGATAAAACTAAAACTGAATGTAATTTCTGATAATAAAGCTTGATGATAACTAAAAGTTTCTAGGTTACGTTATATAGACAGTAACGTAACTTCTTATTTCCTAAACCTAGCATCACGGGCTTGCGCTTCCTCAGTCTTCTAATTTTCGTCTGAAATAGCAGTTGGGTCGATCGACTGATAGGACTGGTCGATCGACTGGTCCTCAGTGTACAGTAGCTTCTGGAACCCGAACATTGGTCGATCGACTGAGGGTGATGGTCGATCGACCACTTGAGCTGCTACTTGACTTCTAAAAACTCGTGGACTTGTCCTTTGGGCCTTGAATTGCGCACCAAGCTCGTTCCCTAAGCAAATACCCCTCGTCACATGCAATGCAAGATACTCGGGGACGGATTTAGCTTGATTTCCGCTGGATTCTTCACATTTCTGCAATAATGTACAAAATACGGAAGTAGACGGAAATAGGGAGAAATGCAGCATAAACTACATGAATGAGCTCTGAAATACGTGTAAAAAGGGATGTAAAACATCATATAAAAGACACGCATCAAGAAGATCGCTACCTAGGAGGATGACGCAATTGAATTCGCCAAGCAATATACGGATAATGCTGAAATCCAAGTCAACATGTGCACTTTATAGGTTCTTACCCAAAATGACAAAGAAGGTTTCACCGACTTCCTAAGTAGGTGGAGGAAGACTAGCCTCAACTTGTTGAACGTCCAGATGAAGCTACCCTCGTGGAGAAGATCGTGGACAATCTGAAGCCCATCTATGCAAGTTATTTGAGGTACCAAAACATTAAGACCTTCAAAGACTTAACCGTACTTGGAGCAAGGATCGAAGATGACATCCGTAAAGGGCTCTTGTCCAAAACGGTAGGTCATGGATATCAAGGCTCAACAAGTCGTTCTTACGACTCTACTAGCAAAACTGATGAAGTTAACCTTCTCGAGCCATCTAAGAAGAGTACCCCACCAAGGAAATTCACAAATCTTGGGGACAAATATTCCAATGTTCTAAAAAGGTTGATGCAACTCGGTAAACTTCAACCCATAGGCCCTACACCCGAACCAGAAAAGAAATCCAAGTTCTGGGATGAGAATTCGTACTGCGAATACCATAGAGGCAAGGGACATGACATAGAAAAATGCTACAAACTGAAAAATGTACTTCAAGACATGATTGAAGACGGTCGCCTACCAATACCACCTGGAGGTAAGCCTAACAACACTTATAACCCTCTTGGAATTCTGATGATTACAAGTGACGAATCTACCTTAGATTGCTCACATCTTATCTCCCCAAAAGAAGAGGTGATCAATGGGATATAGACAGATAGCGAGGAAGATGTCTACCTCCAGGATCTTCCCTTAATCAAGAGCGCCGAAAGCATCATAGATGAGATCATTGCCACACTGGGCACAGAAACCAACACCAATCAGCAGAAAGGATGGAGAAAGTCGATCAAGTGGACAAACAATCAAGGACGACTCTTCAAGCTCACCACTGGAGAAGGAGAGATGTTCAAAGGAGAACTGGAAGACGATGAATTCGAGTCAAAGTCCGAGTCGGAGTCAGAGTCAGAGTCGGAGTCTAGAGAAGTTCCTAGAGAGTCTCCTTCTGTCGTCATTCCTATTCCCCTTGTTTCTCCAAGCTTAGTATCGAGTAGTAACAGTAGTCAGGGAAATGTCCCAACGGCTATCCCTTTACCACCACTGACTACAGATCAGATGGCTTCTTTGTTTCAACTATTCTCAAATTTTAATATGAATAAATCAGGTTCTGCTTACTCTTCGTGTTATCTTGAATGCAATTCTGTTTACGATGATAATGAGGATGACCAGACCCAGACTCAATCGAAATACCTCCCTACATAGCCAAACAAATACTACAAGAGGGGGAAGGGGGACCTGTAATAGAAAACACTGAACCCATCAACGTAGGAACCGAACTAGAACCCTAAGAACTTAGGATAGGGACGACCTTGAGCCCTACCGAAAGGGCCAGTTTCATAGACCTCCTGCACGAGTACAAAGACGTTTTTGCTTGGTCCTACAAAGACATGCTAGGGATCAACAGGGACATCGCAGAGCATAGAATCCCAATCAAACCAGGTTTCAAACCCGTGAAACAGAAGCTTCGTCGAGTGAGGACAGAATGGGCTCTCAAGATCAAAGAAGAAGTCGATAAAATGTTCAAAGTCGGGTTCATCAAAGTTTCCGAGTACTCAGACTGGGTAGCTAACATAGTACCTGAACCCAAAAAGGATGGGACAATCCGTGTTTGTGTTGATTTTAGAGACTTAAACAAAGCAAGTCCTAAGGATGACTTTCCTCTACCACATATCGACATATTGGTGGATAATACAGTAGATCACGCGTTACTATCCTTCATGGATGGATATGCCGGATATAACAAGATCAAGACGGCCATAGAAGATATGCATAAGACCACCTTCGTCACTCAATAGGGAACCTATTGCTACACGGTTATGCCGTTTGGGTTAATTAACGCCGGAGCTACATACCAACGCACCGCAACTACGCTCTTACATGACATGATGCATAAGGAAGTTGAGGTATACGTAGATGACATGATTGTCAAGTCCAAGGATAGAGAGGGGAACATTGCGAACCTTCGCAAATTCTTCTCAAGGCTACGGAAGTGCAACATGAGGCTCAATCCCCAGAAATGCGCATTTGGAGTAACATCTGGTAAACTCCTGGGATACGTTGTTAGCCAACGAGGAATAGAAATAAACCCTTCTAAGATCAAAGCTCTAATCAAAATGCCGCAACCTCAAACGGAGAAAAAAGTTAGAGGATTCCTAGGCAAGGTGTAATACATAAGTCGATTCATATCGAAACTCACCATGATCTGCGAACCTATCTTCAAGAAGTTAAAGAAAACAGATCACACCATGTGGGATGATGACTGTCAGAAGGCTTTCGACCGAATCAAGGAAATACTAGCCAAACCACCACTGCTCATGCCACCCCAACGAGATCAACCGCTTGGTTTATATCTCACGGTAACTGAAACAGCCATGGGCGCCATGCTAGCTCAAACCGTAGGGAAAGAAGAAAGAGCTATCTACTACCTTAGTAAATAGTTCTTGGAGTACGAGTGCAAATACACACCACTCGAGAAGACATGCCTCGCTTTTGTGTGGGCAACGAAGAAGCTACGCCATTACATGCTTAGCTACTCCGTCAAAATATACTCCAAAATGGATTCTGTAAAATACCTCTTCGAGAAACCCGTTCTCAATGGACATTTAGCATGATGGACTTTGATGCTCTCAGAGTTCGATCTCAAGTATGTACCTCTGAAAGTTATAAAGGGGCGCGCCGTTGCCGAATTCTTCGCAGAAAATCCCATTAATGATACACAAACGATAGACACCTGGTCGTTTCCGGATGAAGATATACTCCAAACCGATGTAGACTCCTGGGACCTTTATTTTGATGGAGCATCGAACTTAAGAGGATTTAGAATAGGAGTGTTGCCCATTTCTCCTAAAGGCGAGCATACACCAATCTCTGTCAAACTCGACTTCGAGGTGACAAATAATGCTACAGAATACGAGGCTTGTCTCATTGGATTGCAAGCAGCAGTAGGCTTGGGCATCAAGAATCTTCGAGTGTATGGGGATTCATCTTTGATCATCAACCAAATTACGGGATCTTGGAAAATCCGAAGTGAAAGCTTAGCACCTTATCAAGCCAGAATACACCAAGTAGCTCAATTCTTCGATCAAGTAACCTACCTACACCTACCTCGAGAGGAGAATCAATTTGCAGATGCTCTTGCAAAACTTGTATCTTTGATTAATATGCCGGATAGCATGGTAGAAATGCCTTTATGCATCGAACGACGGTCATAACCAGCTTATGTGCACCAGATCACCGATGAAAAGGAAATCACAGAGGAATCTTGGTTCCAAGCGATCCTAAACTTCAAACGCAACGGCCCCTATCCACTGGATATGGACAAAAGGGGACAACGTGCCATACGCTTACTAGCTTCCCAATACGTTCTCATGCAAGGAGAGTTATACAAAAGAACACCTCTTGGTGTAATCCTACGCTGCCTTGATCATTCACAGGCACAGAAAGTGATGGAAGAAGTCCATGATGGAGAATGTGGCCCTCACATGAGTGGACCCATGATGGCAAAGAAAATCACACGTTTGGGGTATTATTGGACCACAATGGAATATGATTGCATCAAATATGCAAGACATTGCCACAATTGCCAAATTTTCGGGAATGTGCAACATGTCCCTCCTTCATTGCTTTACACCATGACATCTCCCTGGCCATTCTCTGCTTAGGGAATTGACATCATCGGCAAGATTACTCTAGCCGGAACAGGAGGTCACTGTTTCATCCTAGTAGCAATCGATTACTTCACCAAGTGGGTAGAAGCGGCTTCCTACACCAGTCTTACAGCCAAGAACGTGGCAAAGTTCATACAAACCAACATCATCTGTCGATACGGTTGCCCACATGAGATCATTAGTGACAATGGATCACATTTCTAAGCTGAGACTGAGCAATTGCTAGCCAAGTACAAAATCAAGCATCACCACTCCTCGCCATATAGACCACAAACTAATGGCGCGGTAGAGGCGGCAAATAAAAATGTTGTCACGATTCTCAAGAAAATGATTGACAACTATCGAGATTGGCCAAGAAAGATACCCTTTGCTTTATGGGGATACCGTACATCTGTCAGGACGCCCACTGGGGCCACCCCTTTCTATTTGACCTACGGCATGGAAGCTGTACAACCAATCGAGGTAGAAATACCATCCTTGCGTATTTTACTCGAAAGTCAAATCCCAGAAGCCGATTGGAAGAGGGATAGATATGAAGAACTCATCCTCCTGGATGAACGAAGATTGCGTGCATTACACAATGTGCAAACATATCAGGCACGTATCAAACGAGCCTTCAACAAAAGGGTTAAGCCAAGGAACATCAAAGAAGGAGACTTGATCCTCAAATCAATTAGAGCTCTTTTACCTGTCGATCCACGAGGAAAGTTCAAACCCAACTAGGCCGGACCATTTCTAGTCAAGTCCATACTTCCAGGGGGTGTGATTAGGATCACAGACTTAGATGGGAATGAATTTGTTAACCCGACAAACCTCGACCAATCGAAATGTTACTATGCCTAGAATAGGAGCAAAAACGCGCCACGCATAACCTCACATGTCGCTCTTGTGGCACGAAATAAACGGCCCCTGGCCAAGCCAAATTAAGCTAATGTCATCTTGCTCTTGCATTTTGGCAATTTGTCATCCTCATATCATCAAATAAACTGAAATGCATTTTCGGAGTAAGTGAAAGCTCATGCTTATTTTCTAAGTTCATTACAAGCTCTTGCTTAGAACAATTATTCTTTTTTACATTTACTTGAACTACGCGCAAGGGTCTGATTTCATTTTTTAAATGAATACGTAGGCAATCCTTCACAGGATACAACCCATTAATTACTTTAAATGTAAATTGAAGGACATTTGCAAATGCATTTGGAATTCGACAAGAATAATGATAGAAAATCGTAACGGTACATAATAAAAGATTTAAAAATAAAATAGGCTAGAATTCTAAAAACCCCACCTTCTTATTACAACAATAATAATAATAATAAATAATAATAAAGACTTAGGCTATTCTTCCATTTTCCCTTTGCCTTTGTCATTTTTATCATATTTCTTGTCTCGACCTCGAGCCGGATACTCTTGTGCCACTTCCGACCTAATCACCAATGGTCTCTCTCGTGGTCTAGCCTTGCCATTCTTGTCAACCACCATCTGGACGGCAGGAGAAGTCTTCGGTTTCTTCGAAGGATGAACAACTCGAAACCCGGCTTCTTCCTCTCCTTCAGTCAGATGCTTCTCTTTCTCCTTTTCTACATCACGAACCTTGTAGTCAACACGCTCGCGTTTCCTCAATCTCTCGCGCTCCTCCGGAGTAGTAGCTTTCCTCCACCGCAGATAGGAATCCGACACCCATAGAGCACTAACAGAAGAATTCAAGAACCATATATTCCGTTGAGCCCATTTGATGGCCCATTCTCTTCGACTCTCAGTGGTAAGCGCTACGGCAGTCTGCGGGACAGTGTCAAGTTTCGGGATCATCTTCTTCAATCCAACTTGCCTCATCAACCTCTCCGGGAAGATGCATATCATAAATTCCAAGCTAGGAATGTGCACAGACCGGCTAGGATCCAAGGATGAAACTCCAGTGACAGATTTGAGATGCCACCATGGTACGATCCATCTAATCAAGGGGCCATCATCACTCTTCAATTTTTTTTCCCAATAGTTGCAGACTCGAATAAAATCCACCATGTAGAGCCTAGTCCTCATCGCAATTGAGCGAACATAATAAGCAGGAACATTAACTGGGGGCTCGGTCAATCGAAGACGCTTCATAAGCCAGACCTACCAAAGCAGGTATTTAAAAAAAGAAGAAAAAAAGAAGAAAAAAAAGAAGAAAAAAAAAAGAAAAAAAAAAGAAAAAAAGAAACGAAAAAAAAAGAAAGAGAAGAGAAAAAAAAAAGAAAAAAGAAAAAATTCTTTTATCTGCAAAATAATGGGACTTCCCAGATAAGGAAAGTCGCGGTTGGCTTTCCTGTTATCTAACCCCAACAGGATCTCTCCTAAGCACAGGCAAGACGGGCTCCTGCGCAGCTCCATTTGCTCAATCATGCTCAAATAACGAGGATCACCTCTCAAATCCTATCAACATGCCCTTGAAGGACATATACATGTAGTAGGCGAAACCCGAATGCCCTTCGCCTGGCAACATAAGAGATAGTGGGATCGGCCCTATTGATGAATCGATCAATGAAGTCCAACATTCGCACTCCCTTTGAGGTCACAAGACGGTCCACCTCAGCTCTTATCAACCCAAGAAAGTCCCTAAACTTGTTCTTATATCCTTGAGAAGTAGAGGGAATAGCAGGCGAATGTTCCGGGTCCCAACCACCAATCGCAGCAATTTCTTCGGGAAATGGACCAATGTCGCCTCCGGGGAAGGCAAATACGTGATAATTCGGGTCCCAATAATCAAGACAAGCATCTAGGAACAGTTTGACCACCCTGATCAACTTCAAGATCAAAAGTGATCCAATGTTATAAGCACCCATGTCGTGTTTCTGCACATTAGAGAACTCATTTGTCCATTCTTTTAGACGAATTTCGAGAGTATTCATGATGTATGCTTATTTTGAGAGCTTTATGTAATAAGACGAAGGAAAGACGGAAGAATTGTGTGAATAAAACCTCCCTCGACGTCTCTATTTATCCTAAAAGTTGTTTCCTAAAATCCGTCAGGACGGATACACTGGGGAACAGGCGCAGCACCCGCTGCGTCTCTTCAAAGGGACGCAGCCCTTCCTGCGCCTCTTCCTCAGCCTTCTTTCTGTGTTCTTCCGCGTTGGATCTTTCCTAATTCCTCAAATAGTAATTCCTTATTCATACGGGTTATCATTTTGGTAAATCCGTCAAACTGCCATGTTTCGTGTTTCCTAATTCCACGGGCACGCATTTCAAGGCGATATCGACATTTTCGTCATCTTAGCACGCTTATTCATTTCTTTTTTTATTTTCTTTTGGGGAATCATTTCACCAATTTAATTTATTCATTTTCAAACTTATACATTTCCTTTTTAATTTTCTTTTTGGGGAATCATCTCACTCCTGTTCCACATTACATTTCAAACTTATATGTTTCTTTTTTTTTCGATTTTTAGGGGGTAGCCCTCCCTACCGTCCGGTCATTTCCGGCAAAATTTTCGCATTTTTGCATTTTCGAGTCGTTTTTTGTGCTAACTTAGGCCATATGTACAAATGTATGTTCTATGTGAATTTCCGTGTAAATTTCGGCAGCATGACGGCATAAACCGTCATCTACCAAAACTTCTCAAAGCTAACCTGCAGGTACAAACAAAGCAACCCAGCAGCAAAGGCACTCAGGCCATCATATATACAACCAAAAGGGGATATGTAAACCAAACTAGGGGCTCGAGCCCCAAAATAAAGTCCGAATGTCCAAAATGTAGGTCCTAGAAATGTACAAAATGTGCAAAATACAGCCTAAGACAAAAACAACAAGCAAACTACTGCTGGTCGCCGCCTAGCTGAGCAACTCTCGCCTCGAGAGCAGCAACCTCGGTGTCACGGACCTCGAGCTCCCTCAGCAGGCGAGTTGTCTCTTTCCGGGACTGGGCAAGCTCTCGCTCCAGCTCACGCTCCCTCTGCAAACAGCAAGAAGTGGCTCATGTCAATCATTTCAAACATAAGGAAAGTTAGAAAATTCAAAAATGAAGTAAACGGAAGGTTCATACCTGACGTCCTCGGCCGCCAACAAGTGCCTCGACGGCAGTAGCCCGCAACCGGTTGGCTACCCTCCATAAAGCCACGAACCGGGATGGCGCAACCTGCATTTCAAAAGAAGAGATTCTTAACAATTGGACAAACTCAAGCAAATGTGTTCTTACACAAAATTATACAAGTTAGGAGACTCACCCTCCGAATCAGATGCTGCCACTCATCCAAGCCAGCATCTCTCACCGCCGCATCAAAGTCGCGCAGCTCGGAGATCATCGTCATCCCCGTCGCGTCAGTGTACTCAAGGGTCTCGGGGTACTCTAGGGGCTCGATGCCCGCCGCCTCGACCTCCTGCTAAGTCAAATGATTTCCGTTAACCGATGATCATTCATCGTGTTCTCAATATGATCAAAACAAATTTTAACACATTTACCACGACCGGCTAGTACGCCAGTTTCCCGTAGCGGAACTGCGAGTAGTCCTCACCAGGAAGAAGGAAGGCTTCACCACCAACGCCTGCCAGGTCGGCCTCCCTCTTAGCCTCAGAAGGCTCCCTGAACATCGTCCGAGGAGGATCGATGGGAACCGTCAAGACATCCCGAGAGCACTGACGAGCCAAATGCTCGCCCAAGTACCACACAGGACCCATCAACGTCCTAAGCAGCAACCGGCTCGAGCTCCTAGGTCGAAGGACCTCATCCAAAAAGGGAGGAGCGCCAGCGTAGTCCGCCCAAGGCCTGGGCACCTACTAAGAAAAGCAAACGAAGGGTCATTATTATGATCAGTTCTAAAAAAAAGTAAGAGAGAAAGACAAACAAACGCAAGGTAAAGTACTCACGCCGTCCAACTGAAGAGCGTTCACCTCCCGTCGACAGACGTCGTGAAAGGAATGCCGGCTCCTCGTACGGCACATCACCCAATCCCTCACAACGGGATAGGCCCTCTCCACCGGCTCCGTCCTCTTGGGCGCGAGGCCCGAAAAGTAGGAGTACACCCACGCCTGTAAAACAACATAGTCAACAACGATCTTTCGTGATTCGATAAGAAAAGGAAATGATCTTTCATGAAATAAGATGAAGGTTTATACCTCCAGCAACAGTCCAAGCTAGCTGCAAACTGTCGCCATATTTTTTACCAAGACCTTGCTTGTCACAACGAGCGAATATTCTCGAAAAGGTGTTTCGACACACCTCTATTATGTTCCCCCAGCGAGAGTACACGGACAGACATTCCCTCTCGAGACATGGAGATCAGTTCCCGATTATGTTCCTCCAACGAGAGTACACGGACATATATTCCCTCTCGAGACATGGAGATCAACATCGACCTCAAGCTCTTCTGAAGTTTGTTTGAAGCAGACACAAGCAAATTTCTCCCAACAGTTCCTGACTACATCCTGCTGCCTCCTCCCAATATTGCGTTTTGTTTCCACTGGAGTTTCAATGAATTTCAGGTATGGTCTCTTCTTATGGCTGGCGAGCCTCCTTACGTAGTCTAATGGACTTTAAACAACCCTACCCGATAGTCGACAGACTCTAAAATGTTCTCGACGACAGGTCCTTCGCTCAGACCCCTTGAGCCGCCTCGCGTCGCCATAGTCGTCAGGTTGTAATCTTCGATTGACCTGATGGCTATACTTTGACTTTCGCCTTGTCCAAGCCTCAGTCAAAGTGGGGGATCTATAGATACCTCATTTCTGCACCTCTCGCAAACCACCCGGTGATGATTGGGCCGCCTGTTTGGTATACGGAACGATTTGTGACAGTTCGTAAGTTTATCATCAAGTGATCGCTCAAACACTTGTGTCTACCTCTTAATTGTCATCTACATGCCTATACGGTTGTTTTGGCAGTAATTAGAGTACATTTGGAGTCCGGGTCAAAAACGTCTTCATTTTCTAATAACCGAGTCAGAATGTTCTGGAATGTTCCGGATATTTCTATTCCTTATTTTCCAATCTCTTGATCTTTGGTAAAATATCTCCCGTAATATTCACTCAAAATATTAAGGAAACGAGATTAATCCGCTATTCCATAATAGAAACGCGAAAATCTTTCTTCCATAGGAGGAAACCACTGAGGAAAGGACGCAGCAAGTGCTGCGTCTCTTCCAAGAGACGCAGTGCCTGCTGCGCCTCTTCCTCAGTCCTTTTCTGCGTATTTTCCGTATCTTTTCGAGATTCACTTCCGAAGTTTCTCCGAAAACCCTACTTCCTCCGTGTGATTAGTATAAATAGAGACCTTCGGTCTCATATATTTCTCACGCCAGTGTCCGCCCTTCTCTTCTCCCTTTGCATTCTAGACCACGTTCTTACTTTTTGGCGTCTACGTGCTTGAACTTTCGACCACGTAAGCTCGGATCCTTCTGAGTACCAGCCTCGTTTTGCATGACCGACCAATTTTACCAACTCCACATCAATCAACATTAATCAATCTTATTCGTTTTCCTCTTAGAGGGCACTTTCGTCTACATTCGAGTCGAGCATCACTAAACGTTAACTTAGATCATCTCGTTTCGTCAAACATGTAAGTCTGAGGGTGTAAATCCTTCCTTTGTTTATTGTTCTTTATTATCGTAATTAATATTGTAAGATTTATGTCGAAAGTATTCTTAAAACCGATTTATAAAACCTTGTTTAAAACCCTTTTTACGGATTATCTGAGGACAACCATCGAGAAAGGACGCAGCTATTGCTGCGCCTCTTTGAAGGGACGCAGTACCTGCTGCGCCTCTTTTTGAGGCTGCCGCAGTTCCTGCTTCCTTTCTTCTTCCTTCGTCTTTTGTTGTCTGTTCGTTTTCGTTTTCTTTGTTTGTTCATTGTTTTATCGACACAATAATTTGAGTGTGATAATTTTAACATGTAAATAATTCATTATTAATTAATCCATCATTAAATCCCGACTTAAATCCCTTATAATTCATATTTGCGGGTTTTCGTCATTGAAATCAATTCAGGTTTTAGAGGTTCGATTTACTCATATTGAATCTCTGTTATTCATCTTTGATATACTTGTATCTGTTATTTACCGTCACCATCATTAATAACATGTTTAGTCTAATTAATTTGTCTTAATTTGTTAATTTGTAATTAATAATCATATAAATCTTGTAAATATTCGTTCTAATTAGTTTTTATCCATGTTTTATCGTTTTTATGACCTCAATCACATTTAAATAATATGTTAATCACTTTCATCCGAGTCAATTATCCATTAATCAAGAATTAAAATCACCAATGAGCATTAACGAGTTGCGGTTCCGGTTTCACAGCCAGAACTCAACCCAGGAACACACGCAGCGACTGCTGCGCCTCTTCCAACGGACGCAGCTCTGCTGCGCCTGTTCCCGGTTAATTTACGTCTCTGAACTCCCGTTTCTGCTTTGACCTAGTTTAATTACAAGTCTAATTAACTATTAGTCGTATTATCACCTAATATCTATTCGTTTATTTATTTATTCTTTCTTTTCTAAAATCATCCGTTTTAAATGTATTTTCGACAAAAATCAATAAATCCGATGTAATTATTGTAATTTTCCTTTATTGTATTTTTTTATTGTATTCCTTTTATTGTATTGCTTGTATGCTCTCATATGTAATCGATCTAAATTCCTACCTCGACATTAATTGCATGCTAAATTACGTGTTAACCGACTTAGTATTAATTCTCACATGTTAGGATTAATTTATTGGATGTTGCATAGCATGCATATAATCGACAATATATCGAGTATAGATAATTTCCCTAATCATTAGTAGAGGCCACTATCGAGGCGGGCGGGATTAGGTGTTCGATCAAAAGAGCTTCCTAATACGTACCCTCACCCCTTACTCCAGATCTCTGTGAACATCTGTGTTCATTGGCATCCACGAGAGTCATTCTAGACATAGAATGCTAAGGGTAACAAGTTCTTGGTGTTCATGTCACTACTTTGTGTCTTGACATGACACGAGGTATTCGAACGGTTTCCAATTTTCCACAATAAATTGGTGGCGACTCCACAAATGCAAACAAACCAAGAGAGTGAAAAGCTTGCTTCGCTTTTCGCCCTCGTGGGCCCGCGTCCACATACTTCTACATCCGGCACGTGAACAAAGTGTTTGTGGCTCGTGAGGCTGTCTTCCTAGAGAATGAGTTGATTTTTAGAAGATAGAGTGAGAGAAAATTTGAACTTGATGAAGTTCAAGAGCCACAAACGGAAGAGAGGACGCAAGAAGATGTTCCTTCCTCGTCTAACCCGAACGTTGTTCCTTCCGAACCTTGGAGGTCAGGGAGAGTCAGTCGCCAACCTGATAGATACATAGGTATTATCGAGGAAGATGGCAGCTTAGACGTGTTACTTTTAGAAAGTGACGAACCTTCAACCTACAAACCCGCAATCTTTAGTCCAAATTCAACTTTATGGCAAGAAGCCATGCAATCCGAAATAAATTCTATGCATGAAAATCAAGTTTGGGACTTGGTTGATTTGCCTCAAGGTGTAAAACCTCTCCAATGCAAATGGATCTTTAAAATAAAGAATGACATAGAAGGGCATGATGATGTCTACAAAGCAAGGTTAGTGGCAAAAGGTTTCACCCAAATTCATGGTTTACACTGTGATGAAACGTTTGCCACCGTGGCCATGCTTAGAGCTATTCGGATTATGTTAGAGATTGCCCATTACATGATTATGAACTATGGCAAATGGATGTCAAAACCGCCTTCCTAAATGGGTATTTAGAGGAGGAAGTGTACATGTTGCAACCAGAGGGTTTTGTAAATCCGAAAAATCCTAACAAGGTATGCAAGCTTAAGCGATCCATTTATGGTCTTAAGCAAGCATTAAGAAGTTGGAATCATCGTTTCAATCATGTGATAAAATAGAATGGTTTCACCCGAAGTGTCGAGGAACTATGTTTATACATGAAATTCAGTGGGAGTAATGTCGTCTTCCTTATCTTGTATGTGGATGACATACTACTCATTGGAAATGATGTACCTACGCTTACCTCTGTCAAGGGGTGGTTAGGAAATCATTTCTAGATGAAAGATTTAGGAGAAGCACAACGCATATTAGGTATCCGAATCTATAAAGATAGATCGAAAAGGATATTGGCATTAAGTCAAGAATCTTATGTTGATAAGATTCTTCGATGTTTCAACATGGAAAAATCCAAAAGGGGTTTGATTCCAATAGGTAGTGGAATTACCTTGAACAAGTCTCAGTCACCCACTGAGCCTAAAGATGTTGAACGCAAGAAATTTATCCCTTATGCTTCCGCTATTGGATCAATCATGTATGCCATGATATGAACTCGTCCCGATGTTTCATATGCTTTAAGCATGACAAGTAGATATCAAGCCAAACCAGGTGAGAGTCACTGGGTAGCCGTCAAGAATATCCTTAAGTACATGAGAAGGACTAAGGATTTATTCTTGGTGTTTGGAGGTGATACCGAGCTAAGTGTGGAAGGTTACACCGACTCGAGCTTCCAAACTGACAGGGATGACTTGAAGTCCCAGGCTGGCTTTGTTTTTTTATCAATGCTGGTGCCGTTAGCTGGAGAAGTTTCAAAGAACCAGTTGTTGCGGATTCTACAACGGAGGCTGAGTACATTGCAGCATTTGAAGCTGTCAAGGAAGCTGTATGGATTAGGCAATTCTTAGAAGGACTAAGGGTAGTCCCTTCCGCCAAAGATCCTATCACACTTTATTGTGATAATAGAGCGGCCATCTTTCAAGCTAAAGAACCCAAGTCTAGCAACAAGTCTAGACATGTACCCAGAAAATTTCATATAATTAGGGATTATATTGAACGGAAGGAAATAGAGATTTGTAAGGTTGGGACAGATGATACTATTGCTGATCCTCTAGCCAAGACTCTACCACAGGCTACGCATAACCGACATGTAGTTTCCATGGGTCTTAAGCGTATGCCCAATTTGTATTAGATTATGAGATATGAAGTAATAATATTGTACTGTTTATTCATATATGATAATCGCATTTATCGTTTGAGTTTTATTTTAACCTCCTTTATGTTTATTTTATTACTTTCTTTTATCCAAATAGGTTGTTGAGACAATATTAAACCCTATTAAAGTGAACTAGATTAACATAGTAATTGCCCCTAGTTACTTATATGAGGTGACGTCTCTAAGTGACTACAGTGTTAGTCGATTGATGGCAAGTTTAAGTGCCATAGGGTTATAAGAGATGACTAGTCGATCACATAGACAGACTGTGAGGGACACTCTGTCGGGCTGTGACCGCTTATAGAGTTCTGGTAATTCATATAGCCTGGTCGTGGCAAGAGCTACTATAGTATTCTTTTGAGTCAATTCTTTGACTAAAGACTGGTCGCCCAAGTTGGCACAGTTTCTGAGTGACTTTAAATTATGCTCTACGACTTTCGTAAATGAGGTCAAATGGGCATCTCTTGGGTCATGATGAGTGCGATAGAAATTGTCCACCCCCTTGTCAGGGTCATTTAAAATCTCAGGGCCACTTGAGGAGTAGTGAACTGAAAATGCGTGGCCATGCTCGGAAGGTATCTTTGGTAGATAGTTCCAGTCAGACAGTTACTCTCCAGATCGAGGAAATCACTCTTGATATGATCACTTGCAAGAACGACCTGCAAGACATCTTGCATTGAGTGGGAGATAGTAATAGGACAAGAGAATTGGTGACGCACACTTGTCTCGGACAAGTGGGAGATTGTTGGAGAATGTGTCCTCAACAAATAGTGCGATCACATTATCCAAACTCATAATAAGAATACGTAAAGGGATGATTCATTTTATAGGTCAACTGGTCTACATTAATCGGTAATGATCGGCTGACTAGAGTTTGACATTACTGTCGTTTATACGGTGGTGATGAGTTGATCTCTTATGGTCACACCTAAAGGACGATTCCCTTAATAAATAAAATTAATTAATTGTATATTGATACAGATTAATTCCTTAAAATGGAACAATTCTCGTATGAGAGTAAGAATATGAATCTTATTGTAACTCGATTAAATGAGATTCGTTTTAGTAATTAAGATGTTACATTACTAAAATCTTGTTTATGAAACAATTAAATTAAGAATGAACGGTTAATTACAATTCCAATATGTTGTAGATTATATTAACGTGAACCATTTTATTTCTTTGTGATTGTGAATTGCTAGTCAATTGTTGTATATAATTGAATTAATATATATAATGATATTTAGTTGTTAAATATACATTAATATTATTAATAACATGTTACATGTCACATGTCACACAATATATGACAAAATGATAAATTGACAAAAATAAAATGGACTCCATATTACAAGGGGCAACCGGTTTTTGTAAGGTAATGGGGTGATTTGGTTGAGTTGTTTTGTGTAGTGAAAAACACAATGATTAACTTTCTAACCTAATCTACAACTTAAGGCTCCGTTTGGCAAGGCATTTCAGGTACCTGATTTGGTCAAAGTAGCTTATTTGACCAAAATTTCAGGTACCTTATTTTTTTGTAAACGTTTGGCAAGTAGCTTATTTAACCAAATAAGCTACCTGAAATGAAATGCTACCTAAAGTAGCATTTGAGATTTCAGGTACCTGATTTGGTTTGATTTTCCGTTTTTACCCTTTAAATCAATACTATTAAATAATTACCATATCCTTTTACGTCATTTCATCAAAATCAGTTAACTTTTCAATTAGTTTGAATTGCCAAACATTTTTTTATATAATCAGCTACCTTATCAGTTTCTAATTTTCAGCTACCTTATCAGTTACCTTTTCAAGTTTCAGTTAGCTATTCAGTTTTCAGCTACTTTTTCAATTTTCAACTACCTTTTCAGTTAGTTTTACCGAACACATCCTAATACTCTTTGATAAGAACAAATTCAAAAAGGAAAAGAGCATGTATTGGCTCTCCTCTCCCCTCCATGCCACCGGTTTTTCCCCTCCACCATAATAAAAATTGTTCTTATTTTTTATTATTCATTCTTACATTTTCCTACTTCTTACTCTTCACATTTTCTCTAAAAATAAAGATTGAAAAATAATTGTTCTAAAATCTAATTTATAAATTACTAGAAGTAGTAATACAAGATAATATTAGATTATATTTGAGGTTAACTACTAAACTAATCGAGTCAATTAATTAGTAGTTTTAGGGGTAGTCTTGGTGCAATTGATAGGAGGTTCTCATACTTTTGAGACAAAGGGGATCATCCATTTATGTTGAGCTCAAGAACAAGTTAGGAAAGGTGTTCTTACTTGTGCCCTATATTCCGATTTCGTCAATGTAAGGAACTTTGTTCTTACTTTTCTATTTACATTTTGTTATGCATGCATAAGATCAACATCTATTTAAATCTATAATTAAAAGAGTTTAATTTGAGGGTTATAGAATTGTTTCAGGAAGGTATCCACTGTAGATAATTCCGGTCAGACAGTTACTCTCCAGATCGAGGAAACCACTTAAGATATGATCAAATACAAGTACGACCTGCAAGACACCTTGCATTGAGTGGGAGATGATGTAATAGGACAAGAGAATTGGTGACACACACTTGTCTCGGACAAGTGGGAGATTGTTGGAGTAAGTGTCCTCAACAATAGTGCGATCACATGATTAAATCTCATAATAAGAATACAGAGGGGATGATTCAATAATATTCTCAACTGATCAACATTAATCGGTAATGATTGGCTAACTAGAGTCTGACATTACTGTCGTTTGACGGTGGTGATCAGTTGATCCCTTATGGTCACACCTATAGGACAATTCCCTTAATAGATAAGTTAATTAATTGTATGTCGATACAAGTTAATTAATTCCTTAAAATTGAACAATTTGTTTTGTGAGTGAGAATTCGTTTCTTATGGTAATATGATTAAATAAGACTTGTTTTAGTAGTTAAAATGTTTTATTACTAAAATTGGTTATTCTTTATGAAACAATTGGAATAAGAATGGTTGGTTAATTATAATTACAAAATATTGTAGATTATATTAACATGACCCATTTTATTTACATGTAATTATGAATTACTAGTTTATTTATTGTATGTGATTTATTTTTATAAATAATGATATTTAATAAGTTAAGTATGTATTAAAATGACATATGACTCATTTTATATCACATATCACACAATAATACAATTGACAAAGTTGACAAAATAAAATGGACTCCATTTTAATAGATGGACCGAAAAATTGGAAGGGTTTATGGGTTAGTGGGTGTTTTATTTAATTGTTAAATAAAACACAATGATAACATAATACTAAGTAGCCTTCACACCTAGTTTTCTTGTGAAGAACAATATAAAAAGTAAAGGCCATGTATTGGCCTTCTCTTGACCCTCCAAAAACCGGCTACTCCCTTAATGAATAAGGGCTTAGCTCTTGTTTTTCCATTCAACCAATTTCACAAAATTGTCTTGTGTAATTTTTTTCTTTCTCACTCTAAAATAGTTTTAAAAGCTGAAAAATCTTGTTCTTATATTTGCTAATAACCAAATATACTACTAAAAGTAGTAGTAATATTAGATTAGAAATATTATTTAAGGTATCTAATTTATTATCTAGTTAATATATAAGTTAGATTTAAGGGTTAAAGTCTGGGGTGCAATTTTTAAGGAGTATCTCTATACTTGACGTTGGAGGATCATCCACTATTTTTAGCTGAAGAACAAGTGAAGGTATGAGACCTTACTTGTGCCCATATTTTGGATCTTACTATAATGTAAGGAAAATTGTTTTCTTCTTAATCTCTTTATTTTGTTATGCATGCACTAGATCCACCACTAGTTTAATGAGTAAATTCATTTTATTATTAGAAGAGTCTAATAAAATGGTTTATTGAAACTTTCAAAAGTACCGCCATGAACACCCACGTTGACTCGTGTTAAAAGGTCTTACTCACCAATGGCGATTGTCCTCGCTCGTTTACATATCGTCGTGTTCAAGGGAGGGCATTAATAAAGCAAAAAATAACATTGTTTCACGCGTTTTGGCCTCTCTTACGTTTTGGTCAATTCGACCAACCATATGACCGTTTGCATATTAACTCGACCTCTGATTGTAAACTTATAATTCAATTCGATGACTATAGATTGATTAAATAACCTAATTTGATATGTTAGGGTGCTTCGACGAAGCATATAAAATCGATTAACAATTCAATATCATAATTGAATGCACACGCGACCAGACCCTGTACAACCCCTCAAAACTCCGCTTTAACGCCATTTCTACCATGACCAACATAATCACGACCTTCCTTAGACTCCATAATATGACTGTACGAAATTTCAGACTTAAAGGAGCTTTCTATCCCCTTCCAAAAACACTCGAAACAAGCCCTGTCCGTAACCAAACTACCCAGAAAAGTGTAGTCCAGTCCGCGACCAGATCCTGTTTAGCACCCATTTGACCACCCTTAGAGCAAACATTGAGCACCCCTCTGACCATATTTGCTAACTTTGCACTTCCACGAGTCCAACGCATCCAAGAACACCCATATTCGACTTCGTTTGCACTTTAACAACTTGTCTTAAAGTTGACGCCTTGCTACTGTTTTCGAAATGCTTAACATGTAATTTGTATCAATTTAGCACATCATTTGTATACTAACCTCTAACGTTGGTTCATTTGTCTTATGCTAAGCGTAAGAATTTCTCTCTCTCTCTTTGTTTGTGTGTTTATTTTAAATCAATCTCGCATGCTAAAACAACTTGGACAAAGTAGTTTTAATTGCATTAAATTGACATTGAACTAGACTCACATGCTAGGATAAAAAAGGGTGTGTGCAATTTTATACAACGATCATAGTCTTATCCGATTAGGCGTCATAGTCCATTAGTAGAGGCCGTTGTTTACAATGGGCGGGGTGGGTGTTTTATTAACGAACTTTCCACCACGTACTTTCACATTTTGGCGACTCCACTGGGGATTGTGTAACTCTAAGAGGAAAATTATGGCTAATAGGACTAACATTATGATCGTTTTTTTGCATTCATGCACTATCCATTTTAAGACTTTAGAAGAACCACCTCACCCATTGGGTCGATTTCAATGGTTAGGAGGTGACATCCACTATGCCCGATTTAAGTATCAAGATGGTATCGCCGAGGTCTTTAAGTATTCGCTCTTACCATATTGCATACTTCTGCTTATGGGAGACTTAACTGTCTTTGACCAGGTGGATCATTGGCATAGACCCCATTAACGGACCGACCGAGTCATAGAAGAGTCTAGGCCATGCACGATTAATATGCGAATGCTTATGTTCTATGTGATCGCCCTCCGTGTGATTTTTCAAAAATGTCAACCATTTGCTTAAACTGTTTTTTTGAAAAATCCGTCTTCAAATCAAGCATGTTTTCAAACTCAGAATGCTGCCGAAATAGATGTAGGTTTTTCGACCGAAATGAGCTTTTTATAGTCGGCATGCTGCCCATTTAAAATCTCATTTTCAAATCATCTATTTTCAAATCAATTCCGAAAAGATTTCTCACCATTCCCGAGCATAGAATATGTTTCAAGTCAAGTTAAACCGTGTCGTAGGTTCAAGTGAACCGTATGTCTAGTCAAACACAACCCTAGTGGGTTACCCAAGCCACCTCTTGGGTCCAAGTTAAGTATGTCGACCATTTGGTCAAAGTCAAACCAAAAACGCCACACTTAAGACACCTAGGACGTTTTTTAACGAGCCCATGATCCAAGTTGGTCCAAGCACGGGTTAGTCACACTGAGTCTAGGCTAGGTCGAGTCTAAGCCATGTCCTTCTACGAGTCAAAACGTAAGTCAGACCTATTGTCAAGTCGAGACTAAACCAAGTCAATGTCTAAGTCAAAACATGAGTCGAATCTGTTGTCAAGCCGATGTCTATTTGGGTTTAACACCATGTTGTTCATTCCGGAGTCTAATCATGTTCAATCTGGTCCGGTCCATTTGCATCCCGATTTGTTAAGTAGAGTGAAACCTCTGTCAGTTACTCAGTAGTGTCGAAACTCTGTCAACCCGAGTCACATAGTTTCTTCCCAGGTCAACCCGAGTTGGGAAAGTGGGCCAATTTTCAAACCGAACATCTGAGTCGACTCTTGAAAAGAGAAAAGTTCAAAACTAGGTTAACAATTACAAGTCGGAATTTGCATTCGAGTCTAAGATTTGTTTTCCTACAATTATGTCGAACTCTTTTTCAATATCAATAAAATTGATTCCATTTCCGTTTTCATTCCAATCATAAAATCAACTCAAAATGCACAGCACACTCAAAGGCACCCCTTGGGTAAAAGTATATGTCGTTTTAAATGGTAGGGTACATTAGGATCCCATGTTTGCATCCTTTACCTATTCCATGTCTGGCGGTAGAAAACCTCCATCAAAACAAGTACTTTAAGACAAGGTCTTAGATGATCCTATGACGAACTCAGACTTTTCCCTGTTTCTCATATCCATGAAGGAAGGCAAGCCCATTCCCCACAAAATCATCCCATCTCGAATAGAGAAAAGACCGACCTATGTAAGTTATGACCCAAATCGATTGGCGAAGCCGAAAGTTTTCAAAGGACAAATCAATTATGACTAGAAAAAAGCAAAAAAAAAAAAAAACAAAAAAAACACAAAAAGGCAAAAAAAAAAGAGCAAAAAAAAACAAAAAAAAGAAGCAAAAAACAAAAAGCAGAAAAAGGAAAATACCAAAGTTGTAGAAGTCAAGTCAATATCGAGCACTCGTTATCAAAGCTTAAAGGAAGAGCCAAAACGGTCAGCTAGCACCATCAACAACCTTTACACCCTTAAGTCATTCTCGAGACAGTCACAGGGAAATAGTCGGGATTTTTGAGGATTCATTGAGCTTGTGTCATTACACCCAAGCTTATAGGGTCCAAACACGGAAATTTGAACCCACGTCGTTTTCCAACCCATTTGGACTCGGGTTTCATCAAACCCGAGACACTATTTCCAACCATATCAGCATCCATAACCCATTGGCCTAAGCACCACAAAACAGATCTTCAGAGTTATCGTTCACCATTCAAACCCCTTATTACCAAGCTCCGCATCCCCAAGCATCCAAGCCTTTTACACCAACCCCAAATACGGGATTTAACGGTACCTTGCAGGCTAGAACGGGATACTACATGATACCTTAGGTGAAACCTTTGGTTGTGTACACACAAACAACAAAAACACCAATCTTATGCACCTTATAGAACTACGTTGGATTTGATTTCGCTCCACGCGAATACGTAGAAAGTCCTTCAGAATAAGGGATTCAATCCACCTATCATCCACCATTCATCTTGTCGATTTCTTACGAGTCTTAACTAAGTCCAAATCAAGCCACCTTCAACCGAGTCAGTCTTAGTATTCGATTTAGGCTAGGATGAGGATCTAGATTCAAATGAGTAATTGTCAGGTTTCAAAATGAGCTTTATCTGATGGTGTTGACAAAGATATTCAACTTGATATGGTATGCGCTCCTAGAAAGACTTGGTTGGGGAGTTATGATACCTTTCGCCTTTAATTCACGTCGTGGGTCAGTCGTCTCAACTAAGGTTCCTGCACACTTAGGAGTCTGCCCTAATTCGAGTCAACCCCGATCAACTTCATATGTTACCCGAGTCATCAAGAGTCATCTGGTCTCTCGAATTTCAAATCATCCAAGTCAAAGTCAACATTTGAAAATTCAAATCTTTCAACTTTTAAATTCAAAATTCAAGCCTCATTTCAAATCAAATTCAAATATTTCAACTTTCAAATTTAAATTTCAAGCCATTTCAAAATTCAAATCCAAGTCTTTTGAATTTTGATGACTTCAAAACAATCAACTTTTTTCAATAATGCTAACTTTAGAAAAATCAAACTCAATCTTCAATTTTGCTATGTGATTTAATTATGTGAAGTATTTTTACTTTGTATAGTACTGTACTAGTTTGTTACAGGTACATTTGCAGAACCAAAGCACTATTGCTAACAGGTTTGTACACCTAATAGCATCACAAAGACATCAACAATCAACTGGGGGCTCTAAACCATTCCGTTTTAGAACCCATTTTCAACTGGGGGCTCTGTGAGTCCGATTAAGAAAATTCAATCCACAAGTCTATCACAGCTATCCGTCACCTGTAAGCAGCTCAAACATAACTGAGCTATGGGTTACGTCTGTTGAAGCAAATGGGTTCTATAAGCAACTCGACATACTGAGCTATGGATCACACTCTCAAAGCAATAGCACGTCAGCGAACCTTCCAACGACAAGCAATAGCAGGTCAGCGATTCTTCCAATAATAAGCACCCGCAGGTCCGCGAACCTTACAGCAATAAGCACCAGCAGGTCGATAAGACCTTCGAACGATATGTCCCTTTTGGGATATTTCCGTTCACCAGCACCAGCACCAGGCTTTGTTTTCAAATAGAAGGCTCGGCCACCCCAGCACACATGAAGCAGTCAGTTTGATATTAACTGGCAAGTAGCACATTGTGGACAATGGGCCCATGGGGGCACTTGGGAGAGAGAACAAGCATTTGCATTTTGTGGAGTCGCCACGTATTTTATGGGAAATTGAAACCGTTCGAATACCTGATGTGACCATAATTGGCGCATATTTAGCCCCCGAATTACCATCGTTTCCATGCTTTTTAGTGCCTATTTGGGTCATTTCTTATCTTTAGTTCTTTGTTTTGCATATTCTTTGAGATTTTGATCCCTTGGTAGGAAAGGAGTAAGAATCTTGCATTTTCGTGGCAAAACGAGGCTAAATTGATTGTATTCAATGACCAAGCATCAAGGAGAGACAAGACTAGAAGGCCTTTGTACATATCATAGTAGAAGAGCAATGTTGAGAAAAGGATCCTTGAATCCCCGAGGAAATCCCCAAGGAATTTATGAAGAAAAGGGAAGAAAAAGAAGAAGAATTGAAGCTGGCCAACAATCCGAACGGATTGTACCAAATCCGTCCGTCGGCCCAATCCGAGCGTCCCACCTTGGAATCCGCTCGGATTCCCCAGCACAATCCGAGCGTCCCTCTCCTGAATCCGCTCGGATTCCTCAGCCCAGATCCGGCCGTCCGACTCGATCCGCACGGATTTCAGTACAGCACGTTTTTCATTCTTCAAGCTACGAAAAGAGAAGCCCTTCTCTCAGAAAATACCGGCTTTTCCTTGCTCAACTTAAAAAGTGTAATTACAAGTTTAGCCCTTAGTTAACCCTAATGCATCCTCCCTAATTTTCACTATAAATACCCCATTAGGCTAATTAGAGGAGCATGTTCTTCTTATCAATAATTAGGGTAGTTAATATCAATCAAATCTCTCTTTAATATTGTAATCAAGTATTAATCAAGTATTAATCAAGTTTTAATCCAAGTTTTAGTTCTTTAATCTCTCTCTTGTTCTTCCTTTATTTTGGGTAATTGAAGATTATTTGGGTTATTATTGGGAGATTGACAACCTCTCAATCTAGGATTCAAGTACTTCTATTATTCTTGCTTTATTATTGGAATCATTAGTAGGTATAATCTCTTAATCCCTTTTTAATTATTGTTAATTACTTTCATTTATTCATCATGTTTCATTATGTTAGTATGATTGACAACCTTTCTAGCATGATCAACATGATAATGAGTGAGTAGTCTCTTAGCTAGGGTTTAATGGGTGATTAGGGGAAACCAACATGGGGAATGATTCATGCTTAAATTAATATGCTTTCATATCTTATTTGCTTGCTTGTTTTGATCTTAATACATGCACATGTTATATTTGATGAAATGCTAAGCCTATGAATCCTTGCATTTACTATCATCTTCTATCCTTTCGACTTGACTTGTAAGACATAACCCAACTCGAGTCTTGTTAGACCATGCATATGTTGAGTAGGAAAGATTAAGTCGACTTGTAGGTGTTGTACAATCTAATCGATTCGGCTCCGGGACCCAAACTTTCCTAGGATTGTAAGATATAACCCAACTCAATCCATCACAACAATAATTGCTTGCTTATAATTTGAGAACATGTTTGTATGATCATATCCCATGATTCCCCTATGAACCCATGACACCCTAGTGCCTTTAATCAATTGTTTACACCCCTTATTTTATTCATCTTGCTAGTTTATTTTCATTGTTATTTTAGTTTAGTAACCTTCTACATCAACCCAATTTGTGACACCCCTAGACACTACTAGTTACAATAGAATTCTCATTTCAATACCCGTCCCTTGGGATCCGACCTTTACTTGCCTCTTTACTAATTGTAGAGTTGTTTGTGGAGTATAAATTGTGTTTTGTATCGACCATTGACCAACGACCACATATGCTTAATTGTGAACATGAAATGGACTCGATCAATACCTCGTGTCATGTCAAGACACAAAGTAGTGACATGAACACTAAGCAATCGTTACCCTTAGCATTCTATGTCTAGAATGACTCTCGTGGATGCCAATGAACACGGATGTTCACAGAGATCTGGAGTAAGGGGTGAGGGTACGTATTAGGAAGCTCTTTTGATCGAACACCTAATCCCGCCCGCCTCGATAGCTACCTCTACTAATGATTAGGGACATCATCTATAATTGATATATCGTCGATTATATGGATGCAATGCAACATCCAAGTTTTAATCCCAGCATGTGAAGAATAGACTAAGTCCGTTAACACGCAATTTAGCATACAAATAATGTCGAAGTAGGATTTAATGCTCAATTACACGTGAAGGCATACAAATGATACGAAATACAATTATAAATACAATAATGAAAATTACAATAATGAAAATTACAATAATTACATTGGGTTCATTGATTTATGTCGAAAATACCTTTAAAACGGATAATTTGAGAAAAAGAGTAAAAGAAATAAACGAACAAATCAGTAGGTTATAATACGGTTAATAGTTAATTATACGTAGACTAATTAAACTAGGTCAAGCAACAACGGAGTTCAGAGACATAAGTCAACCTGGAACAGGCGCAGCAGGACTGCGCCCTTTGGAAGAGGCGCAACAAGTGTTGCGTCTGTTCCCAGGGTGAGTTCTGGCTGTGAAGCCGGAACTGCAAATCGTTATTGTAAATTGGTGATTTTAATGGCTAATTAATATACTTACTCGGATGAAAGTGATTAACACATTAATTACATGTGAATGAGGGTCATAAAAGCAATAATACATGGATGAGACGGATTAAAGACGGATTATTTACATGAATGAAAGATTGACTAGTGACATAGGTGAACTAAATAGGTTAGATGTGACAAATTAACGACAAATTAATGATGAATAGACAGATGGAAATATATCAAAGATCGAATTCCAGAAACTCAATATGAACAAATAGAATTTCTACAACCCGGATTGAGTTTAATGACGAAAACCCGCAAATGTTAGATTATAAGGAATTTAAGTCGGATTTAATGATGAATTAAACGCGTTAAAGATGATGATTTATGTACATGTGAAATTATTATGCTGTTGTACCAAAGAATTAACGAAAACAAACAAAAACAAACGAAGAACGAATTACAGAGGACGAAGGAAGAAGAAAGGAAGCAGGAACTGCGGCAGCCTCACGAAGAGGCGTAGCAGGAACTGCGCTCCTTCGAAGAGGCGCAGCAGTTGTTGCGTCCTTTCTCGACGGTTATCTTCTGGTAATCCGAAAAAAAAGGATTTTAAACGAGGTTTATAAATCGGTTTTAAGAGATGTTTTCGACATAAACCTTACATTAGTGATTACAAAAAGTAAAGAACAATAAATAAAAGAGAGATTTACACCCTCAGACTTACATGTTTGACGAAACGAGATGAAATAAGTTATCGATTAGTGATGCTCGACTCGAATGTAGACGAAAGTGCCCTCGTAAGAGGAAAACGATTAGATTAACTAAGTTGATTAGTTGTGGAGTTGGTCAAATTGGTCGGTCATGCAAACGAAGCTGGTACTCAGAAGGATCCGAGCTTACGTGGTCGAATGTTCAAGCACGTAGACGCCAAAAAGTAAGAACAAAGGTCTAGAATGCAAAGGGAGAAGAGAAGGGCGGACACTCGCGTGAGAAATATGAGGAGCGAAGGCTCCTATTTATACTAATCACGTGAAGGAATAGGGTTTTCGGAGAGACTTTGGAAGTGAATCTCAGAAAGATATGAAAAAGATACGAGAAATACGCAGAAAAGGACCTGGGAAAGGGCGCAGCAGTCACTGCGTCTCTTGGAAAAGGCGCAGCACTTGCTGCGTCTGTTCCCAAGTGGTTTCCTCCTGCGGAAGAAAGATTTCCGTGTTTAAGTTATGGAATGACGGAATAATTTGGTTTTCCTTAATATTTTGTATGAATATTACGGGAAATTCTTTACCAAAGAATAAAAGATTGTGAAATATTTATAAAATATGGAATAGAAATATCCGGAACATTCCAGAACATTCCGACTCGGGATTTAACGGTTATCAGAAAATGAAGACGGTTTTAGGCCCGGACTCCAAATGTACTCTAATTATTGCCAAAACGACCGTATCGGCACGTAGATGACAACTAAGAGGTATACATTAGTGTTTGAGCAATCACTTGACGATAAACTTACAAACTGTCACAAATCGTTCCGCGTACCAAACATGCGGCCCAATCATCACCGGGTGGTTTGCGAGAGGTGCAGAAATGAGGTATCTACAGAGCCCACACTTTGACTGAGGCTTGGACAAGGCGAAAGTCAAAGTATAGCCATCAGGTCAATCGAAGATTACAACCTGACGACTATGGCGACACGAGGCGGCTCAAGGGGTCTGAGCCAAGGACCTGTCGTCTGGAACATTTTAGAGTCTGTCGACTATCGGGGAGGGTTGTTTAAAGTCCATTAGACTACGTAAGGAGGCTCGCCAGCCATAAGAAGAGACCATACCTGAGACTTCTGGACAAAACGGGACTAAAGACGTTTTGGCGAAACTCTTTGGTCTGAAGATAACTTGGTGTCTGAAGGATTATAAGGAAACGGTGATTTTGAGGAAAGACAGCAGGACACAGTCTGGAACTGCTGGGGGAAATCTGTTCGTGTTCAGCTTCAAACAAACTTCGGAAGAATTCGAGGTCGATGTTGATCTCCATGTCTTGAGAGGAAGTGACTGTCGGTCGTGAACTCTTGTTAGGGAACATAATCGGGAACTTATCTCCATGTCTCGAGAGGGATAGTCCATCCGCTTACTCTCGCTGGGGAATATAACGAAGGCGTGTCGAAACACCTGTGAAGAAATACCCGCTCGTTGTGACAAGAAAAGTCTTGGGAGCGATGTATAATGTATAACTGTCTGCTGTTGGCTTAAAAATATGGGTCTGAACGGAAGATAATCGTCAAACGGACCAAAAAGATAAAATGGCATCGAGGAAGAGGCGCACCAAAGATGGGCCCACAAATAACGAACTCATAACGAATTTTTGAAAAATCGTATGGAGGGAACACCAGGAAGAGGAGCAGCAAGGGCTGCGTCTCTTGGAGACGCTGCGCCTGTTCCTGGAGGCGTCTTTTCTGCGTAAAAACGCGATAAACAGAGGGATTTACTTCATTTGTTCGAAACACAAATTCCTCAATTTCTCTCTCAAATCATAACCATTTCCACCAAAATTTGATTCAAAAGCTTGCATTCATTATTACTAATCGACGTATGTATATCATTCTTGCATCAATCTTCTATATTTTGCTCAATTTGGATCGAAAAAATTAGGGTTTTCAACCCAATTAATTCGAAAATTTGGGGCTTTCCCCCAAATGGATTTGCCTTGTAAAATTGGTACTAGAAACGGATAATTGGCAGTATAAGGATCATAACCATGTATTTGTTTCGAATTTTCGTTGAGTTTTGAGCATTTGAGTGAAATTGAGACGGTTTCACAGCTAAACCGTAAATTGCTTCGAAAATAGCCTTAGGATTGCCCATTTGCGATGAAACTTGATATTTGGGATCCTTGCATGATGGGTAAACTTCCTACCATCTCGGAATTTTGGTTTATGACGGCTTTTTCAGGGCACTTTTCTAGGGCATAATCGCCGTTATAACGAAATGCTGCCGAAATTTCGACTCGAACCCATGACTAGGATTCAACTTAGGCTTGACTTAACCCTAAATACCACATGAGTGATCGGGTTTGTGAGAATGCGGCCAAAGATGGCGAGAAAAGAGCGATTTCAGGGCTTCCGAAGGCTCGAAAATCCCTTAACTAAGGCTCGTCGTCACGTGACGCGGCCTTAATTTGCTTTAATGTTGCAGGTGATGAGGCTTCTACTTCTGGGAGAGCTCCCATGTGGATAGACGCTGCTGTTGACCCTTCTCGTGCCATCGAGGAGGCTTTGGAGGAGGCTTTCACCGCCGCGGTGATGGCTGTTGGGGACGAGGTCCACGAGGAGGAGGCTGTTGAGGAGGAGGAGGAGGCCCCGAGGCGGGCCAACGTTGGACGAGGAGGTCGTCAGCTGAGGGGAGCACCCGCGTGGGCTGAGACCTGGGACAACAGGCACTTGCTTTGGGCTGCAGAGGGTCACCTGTCCTACAGGACAGTGAAGAGCTTGGTAATCTTGAATTCATTACTCATCACTCATCTTCTTTCATTTCACTTGCTCATATCTTTTCCAACTTTCATTCAAAACTAAAGATAGCTTTTGTTTCAAATCACAATAGGAGGCCGGGAATATCAGGTCGTTCTCGGGTTACACGACAGTGATGGAGTGCTACGAGAGGCTGTCGGCGGAGGAGCGCGCCATGATTGAGCGTGGAGCGTTTGGTGCCTTGGTGCAGGCTTGGAGGGATATCGCGAAGAGGAAGCTGCGGGCTAACCTTAGCCTGGTCCGCGCTTTCTTGGACCGATTCTGGGACACGACTTCCACTTTTCACATGCCTTTCGGTGAGGTGGGAGTCACTCTGGAGGACTACGGCATGATTTACGTGTCCAGGTGTGGGGACCGAGGCGTGGAGTGGCCGAAGACTGCCATGAGGGTCGACTCGGCCGAGGCTAAGAGGTTGATAGGCTGGAACTTGTCGCCGAAGGCTGTTACAGTGCCTGGCTTGGTGCCCAGTTCCTATGTCCGAGACTACTTTGCGGGAAAGACCCCGGCGCTGGTGACGATTGACGGGAGAGAGATGGCTCCTCCTCCCTGTACAGCTGAACAGAGGGCCCGTTTGTGGCTTTGGTGGTTTCTGTCTTCGATCTACCTCGGAGACAAGGGAGATAGGCTGTCGACGAAGCTTCGTCCCTTCCTTTCTGACCTAAGCTCCCTAGGGCGTTGGGACTGGGTCACTGCTGGTTTTGCGGTCTTCATCCGCTTCATGAGGGCCATGGTTCGTCCGGAGCTGATGGAGAAGGGGACTTCTCTTGGTGCTGTCGGCCCTGGACTACTGTTGGAGGTATGAACCTTCGTTTAGACTAAAATCAATTCTTTTCCTTATCAAATTACGAAAGATCGTTATTGACTACCTTGCTTCACATGCGTGGGTGTACTCCTACTTTCTGAGCCTCTCGCCCAAGAGGACGGAGCCGTTGGAGAAGGCTTATCCCGTCGTGAGGGATTGGGTGATGTGTAGGACGAGGAGCAAGCGTTCCTCTCACGGTGTTTACCGGCGGGACGTGAACGCTCTTTAGCTGAACAGCGTGAGCATCTCACTTATATTCATTTTGCTTCTATATTGCCTTTAATCGATCATAAGAATGATTCCTTGTTTGTCTTGTCCCAGTGGGTGCCCAGGCCTTGGGCGGAGTACGCTGGAGCGCCTCCTTTTGTGGTTGAGGTCCTTCGTCCTAGGAGCTCGAGTCGGCTGTTGTTGAGGACGTCGATGGGTCCTGTGTGGTACTTGGGCGACCGCTTAGCTCGTCAGTGCTCTCGGGACGTATTGACGGTTCCCATCGATCCTCCTAGGACGATGTTCAGGGAGCCTTCCGAGGCTGAGAGGGAGGCTGACTTGGCTGGCGTTGTTGGTGACGCCCTCCTTCTTCCTGGCGAGGACTACTCGACGTTCCTCTATGGGAGGTTGGCGTACTGGCCGGTTGTGGTAAGTGCTTTTATCCTTCTTTATTTTGATTTTGAGAATACGATGAAAGATCATCGGTTAATGAGAAACATCTGACTTTGCAGGAGGTTGAGGCGGCGGGCATCGAGCCCCCAGAGTACCCTGAGACCCTCGAGTACACTGACGCGACCGGGAGGACGACGATCTCCGAGCTGCGTGACTTTGACGTGGCTGTGACGGATGCTGGCCTGGACGATTGGCAGCATCTGATTCAGAAGGTGAGCCTCTAATTTGCATAACCTTTGTGTAAGAACAGATTTGATTGAGCTTATTCCATTATTGAGAATTTCTTTTTGAAAATGCAGGTAGCGCCATCTCGGTTCGTGGCGTTATGGAGGGTGGCCAACCGGCTGCGAGCTACTGCGGTTGAGGCACTTGTCGGCGGTCGAGGTCGTCAGGTATGAACCTTGTGTCTATTTCATTTTTGAATTTTGATTTTCCAACTTCTCTTGTAATTGCATGAAATGATTGACATGCGCCAATTTTGTTGTTTACAGGGGGACCGTGGGAGCGAGAGTTGGCTCAGTCTCGGGAGGAGACAGCTCGCTTGTTGAGGGAGCTCGAGGTTTGAGACGCCGAGGTTGCTGCTCTCGCGGCAAGAGTTGCGGAGCTAGAGGGCGACCGGCAGTAGTTTTGCTTTAGTGTGTCGTTTTGTATTTTGCACATTTGTACATTTTGGACCTTCATTTTGGACATTTTGGACTTTGCTTGGGGCTCGAGCCCCCAGTTTGTTGTACATTTCCCTTTTTTGGTTGTATATATGATGGCCTGGGTGCCTTTGCTGCTGGGTTGTGTTGCTTGTACCTGCAGGTTAGCTTTGAACAGGTTTGGTAGATGACGGTTTATGTCGTCATGCTGCCAAAATTTACATAGAAATCACGTAGAACATACATTTGTATATACACACGGCCTAAATTAGCGCAAAACGAATGACTCAAAAGAATGCAAAAATGCAAGAGAAAATGCAAAAATGCAAAAAAGTTGCCGGAAATGACCGGACGGTAGGGAGGGTTACCCCTAAAAAAAGAAAAAAAAAATAGAAACCTATAAGTTAGAAATGAAATGATTAAAAAAGAAATATATATATAAGTGAAATAAATATATGAATTTTGAAATGAATTAAATTACAAATGAAAATTATTTCCTAAAGTGATTTATATTAAAATGAAAATTATTTCCTAAAATGAAAATATACAAGTGTGGTAAAATGGCGAAAATGTAGATATCGCCTCGAAGTGCGTGCCCGCGGAATTAAGAAACACGAAATATGGCAATTTTCACGTATTTACCAAAATAATAACCCGTAGAAATAGGAAATTATTCGTCAAGGAATTTAGGAAAGATCAAACGCGGAAAATCACAGAAACCTAGCTGAGGAAGCGGCGCAGCATGAGCTGCGTCCCTTTGAAGAGGCGCAGCAGGTGCTGCGCCTGTTCCCAGTTGTGTCTGCTCTGGCAGATTTTAGGAAACAGAATTTAGTATAAATAGAGACGTCGATAGAGGTTTTATTCATATAATTCTTCCGTCTCTTCTTCGTCTTATTACATAAAATTCTTAATATAATCACTCATCATGAATACTTTGGAGATTCGTCTAAAAGAGTGGACTAATGAGTTTTCCAACATGGAGAAACACGACATGGGCGCCTATAACCTTGGATCATTTTTGATTTTGAAGCTCATCAAGGTTGCCAAACCGTTCTTAGATGCTTGTCTTGATTATTGGGACCCGAATTACCATGTTTTTGCTTTCCCCGGAGGCGACATTTGCCCATTTCCTGAAGAAATTGCTGCGATCGGTGGGTGGGACCCGGAACACTTGCCTGCCATTCCTTCTACTTCGCAAGGGTATAAGAGCAAATTTAGAGACTTGCTTGGACTGACTATAATTGAGGTGGACCGTTTAGTGACCTCGAAGGGAGTGCGAATGTTGGACTTCATTGACCGATTCATTAACAGGGCCGACCCCACCGTTTCTTATGTTGCTAGGCGAAGGGCATTTGGATTTTGTTTGTTGCATGTGTATGTCCTCCAAGGGCATGTTGATGAAGACTTGAGAGGTGATCCCCGTCTTCTGGGCCTAGTTGAGCAAATGGAGCTGCGCAGGAGCCCAGCTTGTTTATGCCTAGGCGAGATCCTGTTGGGCTTGGATAATAGGAAAGCCAACCGCGACCTATCGTATTTGGGAAGTCCCGTTATTTTGCAGGTAAAAGAACGTTTTCTTCTTTTTTCTTTTTCGTCTTCTCTTTTTCGTTTTTTTTTTTCGTTTTTTTTTTCCGTTTTAATACCTGCTTTTGGTAGGTTTGGCTTATGGAGCGCCTTCGATTGATCGAGCCCCCAGTTCATGTTCCTTCTTATCATGCTCATTCGATTGCAATGAGGATTAGGCTGTACATGGTGGACTTCACTCGAGTCTACAATTATTGGGAGAACAAACTGAAGAGTGATGATGGCCCCTTGATTAGGTGGATTGTACCATGGTGGCACCTCAAGTCTGTCACTGGAGTATCTTCCCTGGATCCTACTCGATCTGCGCGCATTTCTGGCTTGGAATTCATGGTGTGCATCTTCCCGGAGAGGTTGATGAGACAGGTCGGACTAAAGCAGACGATCTCGAAGCTTGATACCGTCCCGCAGACTGTCGTGGCGCTTAGCAATGAGAGTCGAAGGGAGTGGGCCATTAAATGGGCCCAAAGAAACGTGTGGTTCTTGAACTCCTCTGCTAATGCCTTATGGGTGTCGGATTCTTATCTGCGATGGAGGAAAGCTACTACTCCGGAAGAGCGCGAGAGATTGAGGAAGCGCGAGCATGTTGACTACAAGGTGCGCGAGGTGGAAAAAGAGAAAGAGAAGCATTTGACTGAGGGAGAGGAAGAAGTCGGGTTTCGAGTTGTTCATCCTTCGAAGAAACCGAAGACCTCTCCTGCTGTGGATAAATTGATTGACAAGGATGGGAAGTCTAGGCCTCGAGAAAGACCGTTGATGATTAGGTCCGAAGTGGCGCAAGAGCGTCCGGCTCGAGGTCGTGACAAGAAATATGACAAGAATGACAAGGGAAAAGGGAAAATAGAGGAATAGCCCAAGTTTTTATTATTATTTATTATTATTATTATTATTGTTGTAATAAAAAGGTGGGGTTTTTAGAATCCTAGCCTATTTTTTATATTTTTTATTATGAAGCGTATTATTATTAGAAAATGAATGAAATAAAAAGGTTAATTGGTTATGAAACTGTTGTGATTTTCTATTTATTATTCTTGTCGAATTCCAAATGCAATGCAAATGTCCTTCTATTTACATTTTTAAAATAATGGGTTGTATTCTGTGAAGTATTGCCTACGTATTCATTAAGAAAATGAAATCAAACCCTTGCGCGTAGTTCGAGTAAATGTAAAAGAAAAATTTGTTGGAATATGTGTCCTCCGACAATAATGCGATCACAACTGTTGATCATGATGATCACATGTTTAAATCTCATTTTAAAGAATACAATTGGGGATTATTTTTACTGTCAACTGGTCAACATATATCGGTAATGATTGGCTGACTAGAGTTTGACATTACTGTCGTGCGACGGTGGTGATCAGTTGATCCCCTAGGTCATACCTAAAGGATAATACTTTTAATTGATCATTTAATTAATCGTATAACGTTACGAGTTAATTAAAAATAATTGACGGGCAATTTTGGAAGTAAATTTACGTATCTCATTATAATCTGATTAAATAAGATACGGTCTAAGTAATCGAATTGTTTTATTACTTGGATGAAATTATTGTTTAAGGAAACAATTGAAATTGAATGAATAATTTATTATAAATACAAGATGTTGTAATTTATAATTGGTAAAATATTTTGGTACAAGTAATTGTGAATTACCAAGTCGATTTTGTATATGACGTATTTTTATTAATACGTTGATTTTTAATATGTTAAAAATACATAACAATTTTACATGACATGTGACATGTGACAAATTGACAAATTGACAAAGATAAAATGAAATCCATTTTATCCTCATATGGACCGAAATATTGGGTGTGATTAACAAATTCATATAATGTTAATTAAGTTAGTGGAAGATATAATTATTTTTCTACAACTAGGCATGCATACCTAGTGTCTCTTGTGGAAGAGCACCAAGCTCATGCATTGGCCTTCCTCCACCCTCCTACCCGGTTTCCCCTTGAAAAGAACAAAGGGTCTATTGCTTAAAAATTGATCATTCACTACATGCATGTGTGGGTGATTCTCATTATTCATTCTATCATTCAAAAATTATTTTAGAGAGATAAAATAATTCTTCCTTCTTCATCCTCCTCTTGACCGAAATCCAAGAGGACCAAAAATATTTTTGGTCTTTTATTTAAGTTAATATTATTCTAGTATTAATAATATTAATTTTTATTAAAGGTATATCTTGGGTATTATTCCTTGGGAGGGATACTATACTTGTATCCTCTTTGTTCATCCATTTAAGGAGAGCTCAAGAACAAGAGAGTAGGAGAACTCTCTTGTGCCCTATTGATCCGAAAAACACAATGTAAGATGATGATTTCTTCTTTAAATTGTTTATTGTTTGCATGCATAAGATCACCATTTAATTTTATGACAAATTAACCTAAAACATATATGAATATATTAGTATATAGATCTACTTTTCCTTCATAATTGTTCTAAGCAAGAGCTTGTAATGAACTTAGAAAATAAGCATGAGCTTTTTGCTTACTCTTAAGGTGCAGTTTAGTTTATTTGATGATATGAGGATGACAAATTTGTCAAAATGCAAGAGCAGAGTGACATTAGCTTATTTCAGCTTGGCCAGGGGCCGTTTATTTAGTGCGACAAGAGCGACACGTGGGGTTACACGAGGCGCGTTTTTGTTCCTATTCTAGGCATAATACCGCTTTAGTTGGTCGAGGTTCGTCGGGTTGGAAAACTCATTCCCATCTAGGTCTGTGATCCTAACCGCGCTCCTTGGAAGTATGGACTTGACTAGGAATGGCCCAGCCCAATTAGGTTTGAATTTTCCCCGTGGATCAACAGGTAAAAGAGCTCTAACCGACTTGAGTACTAAGTCTCCTTCTTTGATGTTCCTTGGCTTAACCCTTTTGTTGAAAGCTCGTTTAATACGTGCTTGATATGTTTGGACATTATGCAAGGCGCGTAGCCTACGTTCATCCAGGAGGATGAGTTCTTCATATCTATCCCTCTTCCAATCGGCTTTCGGGATTTGACTTTCGAGTAAGATACGCAATGATGGTATTTCTAACTCGACTGGTTGTACAGCTTCCATGCCGTAAGTCAAATAGAAAGGGGTGGCCCCAGTGGGCGTCCTAACAGATGTGCGATATCCCCTCAAAGCAAAGGGTATCTTGCTTGGCCAATCTCGATAGTTGTCAATCATTTTCTTGAGAACTGTGACAACGTTCTTGTTTGCTGCCTCTACCGCGCCATTAGTCTGTGGTCTATAGGGCGAAGAGTGGTGATGCCTAATTTTGTACTTGACTAGCAATTGCTTAGTCTCAGCTTGGAAATGTGATCCATTATCACTAATGATCTCATGTGGGCAACCGTATCGACAGATGATGTTGTTTTGTATGAATTTTGCCACGTTTTTAGCCGTGAGACTAGTGTAGGAAGCCGCTTCTACCCATTTGGTGAAATAGTCGATTGCCACTAGGATAAAACAGTGACCTCCTGTTCCGGCTGGGGTTATCTTCCCGATTATGTCAATTCCCCAGGCAGAAAATGGCCAAGGAGATGTCATCGTATAGAGCAATTCAGGAGGGACATGTTGTACATTCCCGAAGATTTGGAAACTGTGGCAATGTATTACATATTTGATGCAATCGGATACCATTGTGGTCCAATAATACACCAAACGTGTGATCTTCTTTGCCATCATGGGCCCACTCATGTGAGGACCGCATTCTCCATCGTGGACTTCTTTCATCACTTTCCGCGCCTGTGAATGATCAAGGCAACGTAGGATTACACCAAGAGGTGTTCTTTTGTACAACTCTCCTTGCATGAGAACGTATTGGGAACCTAGCAGGCGTATAGCACGTTGTCCCCTCTTGTCCATATCCGGTGGATAAGTGTCGTTGAGCTTGAAATTTAGGATTGCTTGGAACCAGGGTTCCTGTGCGATTTCCTCTTCGTCGGTGATTTGATGGACATAAGCCGGCTCTGACCGTCGTTCGATACATAAAGGCATTTCCACCATGTCATCTGGCATATTAATCAAAGATGCAAGTTTTGCAAGAGCATCTGCAAATTGATTTTCTTCCCGAGGTAGGTGTAGATATGTCACGTGATCAAAGAATTGGGAAACTTGGTCTATTCTGGCTTGATAAGGCGCTAGGCTTTCGCTTCGGATTTTCCAAGATCCCGTAACTTGATTGATGATCAGGGATGAATCCCCATGTCCTCGGAGGTTTTTAATGCCCAAGCTTACTGCCGCTTGTAGTCCAATGAGACAAGCTTCGTATTCTGCAGCGTTATTTGTCACCTCGAAGTCGAGTTTGACAGAGATTGGTGTATGCTCGTCTTTAGGAGAAATGAGCAAAACTCCTATTCCAAATCCTCTTAATTTTGATGCTCCATCAAAGTAAAGGTCCCAAGAGTCTACATCAGTTTGGAGTATATCCTCGTCCAGAAATGACCAAGTGTCTATTGTTTGTGCATCATTGATGGGATTTTCTGCAAAGAATTCGGCAACGCCGCGCCCTTTTATAACTTTCAGGGGCACGTACTTGAGATCGAACTCTAAGAGCATCAAAGTCCATCTTGCTAGGCGTCCGTTGAGGACGGGTTTCTCGAAGAGGTATTTGACCGGCTCCATTTTGGAGTATATTTTGACGGAGTAGCTAAGCATGTAATGGCGTATCTTCTTCGTTACCCACACAAGAGCGAGGCATGTCTTTTCGAGTTGTGAGTATTTGCAATCGTACTCCAAGAACTTCTTACTAAGGTAGTAGATAGCCCTTTCCTCTTTCCCTACGGTTTGAGCTAGCATGGCGCCCATGGCTGTTTCAGTCACTGTGAGATACAGACCAAGAGGTTGATCTCGTTGAGGTGCCATGAGCACTGGTGGTTTAGCCAATATCTCCTTGATTCGATCAAATGCCTTTTGACAATCATCATCCCACATGGTGTGGTCTGTTTTCTTGAGCTTCTTGAAGATAGGCTCACAAATCATGGTGAGTTTCGATATGAATCGACTTATATATTGCACTTTTCCCAGGAATCCTCTGACTTCTTTTTCTGTTTGAGGTTGTGGCATTTCGATCAGAGCCTTGATTTTGGAAGGGTCTATTTCTATACCTCATTGGCTAACGATGTATCCCAGGAGTTTGCCAGATGTTACTCCGAATGCGCACTTCTGAGGATTGAGCCTCATGTTGTACTTTCGTAGCCTTGCAAAAAATTTGCGAAGGTTCGCAATATGCCCCTGACAATCATGTCGTCTACGTATACTTCAACTTCTTTGTGCATCATGTCATGTAAAAGTGTAGTTGTGGTGCGTTGATATGTAGCTCCGGTGTTGATTAACCCAAACGGCATTACCGTGTAGCAATAGGTTCCCCATTGAGTGACAAAGGCGGTCTTATGCATGTCTTCTATGGCCATCTTGATTTGGTTATAACCCGCATATCCATCCATGAAGGATAGTAATGCGTGATCTGCGGTATTGTCCACCAATATGTCGATATGTGGTAGAGGAAAGTCATCTTTAGGACTTGCTTTGTTTAAGTCTCTAAAATCAACACAAACACGGATTCTCCCATCCTTTTTGGGTACGGGTACTATGTTGGCTACCCAGTCGGAATACTCAGAAACTTTGATGAACCCGGCTTTCAATTGCTTATCGACTTCTTCCTTAATCTTGAGAGCCCATTCTGTTCTCATTCAACGAAGCCTCTGTTTCACAGGCTTGAAACCTGGCTTAATCGGAATCCTATGTTCGGCGATATCCCTGTCGATCCCTGGCATGTCTTTGTAAGACCACGCGAAAACATCTTTGAACTCGTGTAGGAGGTCTATGAAGTCGGCCCTTTCGGTAGAGCTCAAGGTGGTCCCTATCCTAAGTTCTTGGGGTTCTAGTTCGGTTCCTACATTGATGGGTTCGGTATTCTCTATTACTGGTCCCCCTTCCCCTTCCTGTAGTATTTCTTTGGCTACGTAGGGAGGTATCTCAATTGAGTCTGGGTCTTGGTCATCCTCAGTATCATCGTAAACAGAATTGCACTCAAGATAACACAAAGAGTAAGCAGAACCTGATTTATTCATATTAAAGTTTGAGAAAAGTTGAAACAAAGAAGCCATCTGATATGTGGTCAGTGGCGGTAAAGGGACAGTAGTGGGGACATTTCCCGGACTACTGTTGCTATTTGAGGCTAAGCTAGGAGAAACAAAGGGAATGGGGATGACGACAGGAGGAGACTCCTTAGTGACTTCTCTAAACTCCGACTCTGACTCCGACTCCGACTCTAACTCGAATTCATCGTCTTCTGGTTCTCCTTTGAACATCTCTCCTTCTCCCGTGGTGAGCTTGAAGAGTCTTCCTTGATTGTTGGTCCACTTGATTGATTTTCTCCATCCTTTCTGCTGATTCGCGTTTGTTTCTGTGATTAACGCGGTAGGGTTGAAGTGATCGTCTTGAAGTATCATGGTAATGATCTCATCCTGCGCTGCTCTAATAAATCGATCCTCTCCAAACAATAGACTAACAGCTTGTTCGTCTAATCAAGGTGCTTGACGGGTTTTGACGGTAGGAACCGTTTCTGGAGGAATGAAGTAGCAATCGTGAAAGATCTCGATTCCGGCTAGCTTCCTTTCGAGATAGTGCCAAGGTTTGGGAAATCCGTGAAAGAGTTCTAGACTTCCTTCCTTAACAAAGTATCCATTTAGGGTAGGGAGATAGGGTCGCATTTGGACATCCACGTACTTACGGTTTTGAACTTGAGCAAGCATCTCGAGAACTTCCTCTTTGGTGGGTTTGTACCCTAGTCTAAGTGGTATCCTTTTTTAGTTGCCTTCCTTGTATGGTGCGAAGGTGTTTCTTCGGATAGGGTTTAAAGGCATTCCAGGGAAGTATTCGTCGGATTTGAGTATGTGGTTGACCACCAAGTTGGAGTAGGGATCGTACTATAAGGGTGCCAATTCACTTTCTATGACGCTTATGCTTTGGAAGCCCCCAAGCTCATATACTGGATCCGCAAGGACTTGATTGTTTGACTTCTTTTCGATTATTGCTTTGATGGGTGACGAAGTGATCGTCACCACTTTGCCATTTAGTGGGATCTTGATCTTTTTATGAAGGGTGGAGGTCACCGCTGGGGAAGCGTGAATCCAAGGCCTTCCTAGACGTATGTTGAAGGAAGCTTCAATGTCCACTATTTGGAAGTTAACCTTTCGCTCAATTGGCTATGTGGCTATGGTTAGGCTAACGAGTCCTACTACCTTTCGTCGTGTACCATCATATGCGCGAACACCTTGATTGGTAGGGGTCCAATCCGACTCTTTCATGCCTAATTTGTATGTCGTTTTGAGGGGTATGACGTTGACCGCGGAGCCATCATCTACTAAGGTCATTGGCACATTCTTCTTTAGACAAATGACGGTGATGTAAAGAGCCAAGTTGTGACTAGCGCCAAAGGGTGGCAAATCTTCGTCTGAGAAAGTAATAGGATTACTTAGCTTCGGTGATTCTTTGAAGACCAAGTTGACTACATCGTCAGGTGTGGAGTTATGTGCTACACTTAGCTTGGCCAAAGCTTGCAGTAAAGCTTGGCGATGTGGGAAAGAGCTTGCTACTAATTGCCAGACTGAAAGATCAGCCTTTGTCTTCTGTAATTGCTTGAGCAAATGATCAGTGGAGTCATCTTCGTTATCATTTGGTGTGACAACGTTGGTTGGACCATTTTGAGTAGTATTTTGATATGGACGGCCCGAACGAGTTATGTGATCCACATCTTGGTCTTCACCATTTTGGACTATTTCTTTGACTAGGGAGTTTTCAATGAGATATTCGTCTTCGTCATCATCGGCCCATACTCCATTGATTGTAGCTAGTTCCCTCATTCTCATGATCTCGTCTTCTAGTCGTGTGATTTTGTCGACTAGTTTATCAACCACGGTGACTATTTCTTGCATAGTAGCATTTTGAGAGAAGATTAGTGGCACATGCTCTATAGGTGTCGCGTTGGGGTCATGTAAAGTTGTCACCACATTTTCCAATTCCCAAACTTGCTTATCCACACTCCTTGCCCATGTGATGAAGTCGGAAATGGTAGGGGAGATGGTAGAGTAGAACCCTTCTTTCTCAATCGCGTGGATCTCATCTTTAATTGGAGAAATGAGGTGTGAACAATCTAAGGTAGATTCTTCACTTGTGATCACTAGAATCCCAAGAGGGTTCTGAGTGTTATTGGGTTTGCCTCCCGGTGGTATTGGTAGTCGACCATCCTTAATCATGTCTTGAAGCACATTTTTCAATTTGTAGCATTTTTCTGTGTCATGCCCCTTGCCCCTATGGTATTCACAGTACGAGTTCTCGTCCCAGAATTTGGATTTCTTTTCAGGTTCGGGAGTAGGTCCTATGGGTTGGAGTTTGCCTTGCTTCATTAACCTCTTTAGAGCATTGGAGTAAGTGTCCCAAAGATTTGTGAATTTCCTTGGTGGGGTACTCTTCTTGGATGGCTCAAGAAGGTTAACTTCATCAGTCTTGCTAGTGGAGCCGTAAGAACGACTAGTTGAGCCTTGATATCCTCGACCTACCGTTTTGGACAAGAGCCCTTTGAGGATGTCATCTTCTATCCTTGTTCCTAGTACGGTTAAGTCCTTGAAAGTCTTGATGTTTTGGTATCTCAAATGATTGGCATAGATGGGTTTGAGATTGTCCACGAACTTCTCCACAAGGGTAGCCTCATCCGGGCGTTCAACTAGTTGGGTACTAGTCTTCCTCCACCTACTTAGGAAGTCGGTGAATCCTTCTTTGTCATTTTGGGTAAGAACCTCTAAGGTGCGCATGTTAAATTGGATTTCGGCATTATCCGCATATTGCTTAGAAAACTCGATTACGGCATCTTCCCAAGTGGCGATCTTCTTGTGTTCTAAAGAGTAGAACCATTGCTTTGGGATGGTGTCAAGAGATGAAGGAAAGATCCTTAAGAACATCTCGGGTTTGATGCCTTTGATAGACATGCAATCCTTAAAGGCACGGATGTGGTTCAAAGGGTTTTCGTGCCCCTTGAATTTAGGGATATCCGTCATGTTGAAATTGATTGGCAATTTGGAATTGACAGCCTCATACTTGCGATTATTCTTCCTATAAATGTCATCCCCTTTAAGATACATCAATTGCTCCTCTAAGTATTGGAGTCTTTTCTCAGCTGCAGTCATTCCCATGAGAGGGTTTTCAACCCTGAAGTCATTCACGAAGTCATCCACTACTTCACTTTCTTGAGGAGGCAACCTCCCCTCTACTGCGTAGATCCGGCCCTCGATGGTGTCAAGGCGATCATACACTTGATCTTGGGTAACTTGGATTTGAGCTAGTGTGGCTAGGATTCGATCATTACCATCTTGAAGTTGATTGAAGTTAGCGTCACTTGTTTCAGGCATCTTGAAAACTGGATAAGAGATCGACGACGAATCAAAACACGATCGACTATTCTAACACACTTGCTAAGAGAATAAATGATTTGACTTGTGAAGTGGGTGTGTGCCACTCGTGTTGAGTGAGCTTTGAAGGAAAGACAAAGTTTTGAAAATGTGTATCCTAGTCAACTATAGTGTAGTTGTAGGAGTGGACTCAAAGTGAGGATTTGAAATGGGCTTGGGCCCGAATTTTGACTTGACAAACGGACAGAGTTTTGACTGGGTTTTGCACTAATTAATGGCCCTTTTCGAAATTTTCACTTAAAAAAAGGGTTTTGATTTTTAAAAAAATCGTCATGGTTTCGTTTAGAAATGGTGATCACGTAAGGTACAAACATATATACAGGCATTATAACGGGATGCTGAGTGCATTTAAAAGGGTTTTGGTTTAAAGGGTGGGTTGCCATACCGAACAATCAAACTCGGGGTCTGTGGAGAGGCTCGTACCAAACAAGAGTAAGGCATCATGGTATGGATGACGTTAATCACTATCCATCTTTAGGCCCAAATAAGAATTAAGACCGTTTAGACGGGACGATTGGTCGAATGGGTTGGGTTGGGCCTAGGAAGGCCGAATGAAACGATCTAGGAAGACCGAGTTATGAAAACCGACAATTGTCTTGTACAAATTATTCCCTAACCTTGTTCAAGTTTCACCCTTGGCTACACGTAAGTGTATTATCCCCACCGGAGTCGCCAAACTGTGGACAATGGGCCCACGGGGGCGCTTGGGAGAGAGAACAAGCGTTTGTATTTTGTGGAGTCGCCACCAATTTTATGGGAAATTGGAACCGTTCGAATACCTCGTGTCATGTCAAGACACAAAGTAGTGACATAAACACTAAGCAATCATTACCCTTAGCATTCTATGTCTAGAATGACTCCCGTGGATGCCAATGAACACGGATGTTCACAGAGATCTGGAGTAAGAGGTGAGGGTACGTATTAGGAAGCTCTTTTGATCGAATACCTAATCCCGCCCGCCTTGATAGCGGCCTCTACTAATGATTAGGGACATCATCTATACTTGATATATCGTTGATTATATGCATGCAATGCAACATCCAAGTTTTAATCCTAGCATGTGAAGAATAGACTAAGTCGGTTAACACGCAATTTAGCATACAATTAATGTTGAAGTAGGATTTAATGCTCAATTACACGTGAAGGCATACAAATGATACGAAATACAATGATATATACAATAAATAAAATTACAATAATGAAAATTACAATAATTACATTGGGTTCATTGATTTATGTCGAAAATACCTTTAAAACGGATAATTTGAGAAAAAGAGTAAAAGAAATAAACGAACAGATCAGTAGGTTATAATACGGTTAATATTTAATTATACATAGACTAATTAAACTAGGTCAAGCAACAATGGAGTTCAGAGACAGAAATCAACCTGGAACAGGCGCAGCAGGACTGCGCCCTTTGGAAGAGGCGCAGCAGTTGCTGCGTCTGTTGCAAGGGTGAGTTCTGGCTGTAAAGCCGGAACTGCAAATCATTAATGTAAATTGGTGATTTTAATGGTTAATTAATATACTTACTCGGATGAAAGTGATTAACACATTAATTACATGTGAATGAGGGTCATAAAAGCAATAATACATGGATGAGACGGATTAAAGAAGGATTATTTACATGAATGAAAGATTGACTAGTGACATAGGTGAACTAAATACGTTAGATACGACAAATTAATGACGAATAGACAGATGGAAATATATCAAAGATCGAATTCCAGAAACTCAATATGAACAAATCGAATTTCTACAACCCGGATTGAGTTTAATGACGAAAACCCGCAAATATTGGATTATAAGGGATTTAAGTCGGATTTAATGATGATTTAAACGTGTTAAAGATGATGATTTATGTACATGTGAAATTATTATGCTGTTGTACCAAACAATTAACGAAAACAAACAAAAACGAACGAAGAACGAATTACAGAGGACGAAGGAAGAAGAAAGGAAGCAGAAACTGCGGCAGCCTCACGAAGAGGCGCGGCAGAAGGCGCGCTCCTTCAAGAGGCGCGGCGATTCTTTGCGTCCTTTCTCGACGGTTATCTTCTGGTAATCCGAAAAAAAGGGTTTTGAACGAGGTTTTATAAATCGGTTTTAAGAGATGTTTTCGACATAAACCTTACATTAGTGATTACAAAAAGTAAAGAACAATAAATAAAAGAGAGATTTACACCCTCAGACTTACATGTTTGACGAAACGAGATGAACTAAGTTATCGATTAGTGATGCTCGACTCGAATGTAGACGAAAGTGCCCTCGTAAGAGGAAAACGATTAGATTAATTAAGTTGATTAGTTGTGGAGTTGGTCAAATTGGTCGGTCATGCAAACGAGGCTGGTACTCAGAAGGATCCGAGCTTACGTGGTCGAATGTTTAAGCACGTAGACGCCAAAAAGTAAGAACAAAGGTCTAGAATGCAAAGGGAGAAGAGAAGGGCGGACACTCGCGTGATAAAAATGAGGAGCGAAGGCTACTATTTATGCTAATCACGTGAAGGAATAGGGTTTTCGGAGAGACTTTGGAAGTGAATCTCGGAAAGATATGAAAAAGATACGAGAAATACGCAGAAAAAGACTTGGGAAGGGGCGCGCGATTCTGCGTCTCTTGGAAGGCGCAAAGACTGCCGCATCTGTTCCCAAGTGGTTTCCTCCCGCGGAAGAAAGATTTCCGTGTTTAAGTTATGGAATGACGGAATAATTTGGTTTTCCTTAATATTTTGTATGAATATTACGGGAAATTGTCTACCAAAGAATAAAAGATTGTGAAATATTTATAAAATATGGAATAGAAATATCCGGAACATTCCAGAACATTCCGACTCGGGATTTAACGGTTATCAGAAAATGAAGACGGTTTTAGGCCCGGACTCCAAATGTACTCTAATTACTGCCAAAACGACCGTATCGGCACGTAGATGACAACTAAGAGGTAGACATTAGTGTTTGAGCAATAACTTGACGATAAACTTACAAACTGTCACAAATCGTTCCGCGTACCAAACATGCGGCCCAATCATCACCCGGTGGTTTGCGAGAGGTGCAGAAATGAGGTATCTACATACATTCGCATGTTTGAGGCGTCCAGAACCATGTTTCAGGTATGATCTCTGCCTATGGCTGGCGAGCTTATGTACGCATGTCTAATGGACTATAAACGACCCGCGGAATCCTCAGGTGATTAGACTTAGGGTATACTTTGACTTTCGCCTTGTCCAAGCCTCAGTCAATGTGGGGGCTCTGTAGATACCCGTATATGTCGATATTTAAACTTATAGTCCCTCAACAAACACCCGATGATGATAGGACGACATGTACTCTTAGTTGGCATTTGTCATTTATTTGGATTCGTTTTACGACGTAGAACGGGCGTTGTCGATGAAGCGTTTTTCAATTTAAAATGATTTTCAGATTAATAAAGATTTTAAATTGATTTTATTTGTTTTAATTTGAAATTATTTTCTAATTTATTTTATTGAAAATAAAATAGTTTTGATTTAAAAATTCGTTATGAAAGTTTTAATTGTTTTATTAATCGTATTTGAAAAACTCGATTTTTACGACGATTTTATACGCGATTTCTAGCTCGTGTCTCACTCAATTTGGAACTGATTTTCGAGGCGATTTCAACCCAATTCCTTCCTCACTTGGTCCCATGTTCAACCCCCACCAAGCCCGTCCAAAGCTCAGCCAAGACCCATGCCAAATCACGTCTCAAACCAGCCCAACCACAACCCGAGCCCCCTGTTTTCCAGCAGCCCCAAACCCGACTTTCCAACCCTCAAACCCACTCCAAACTCGCATAAACCCGCGACCCATTAACCCTAAACTATACCCGACTATCCTACCCACATTACCCTACCTTGCACACCAAAAAAACGCACCCTAAACCCTAGAAATAGCTGCTGGACAGCAGCTCGGCAAACCGAGACCTGACTACTCTCAAACCAATCAAACCCTACTTTAACTCCCTATAAATTCCTCCTACCTTCAATACCTTTGCTCCTCTAAGCTCTCCACAAATCCTACTACCATTAACAAGTATCAACCTCCATAAACAAACCCTAAATCAAGCTCGAATTGGCTCGAAAACCAGAGTGTTCAAACACTCTGTTTTCGAGTTATTTATAGCGTGAAACAGCCTGCCTTTTGGCTCGATTTTCATGCCTATTGCATCAAAAAGATCCCTGTTTGTTTGCACTTTCAAAATCTACATTCTTCCACGATTCTAAAACATCTTTCCAATCGAATTTGCATCAAGAAACGAGTTCACAAATCATTTGAAAAACGTTGCGCAATTCGTTCATAAACACGTGTTTGCTTCAACTTTCGTCGACGACGGCCCCTCGAGACAAAATCTACGATCGATTATGATCCAAGACGGTGTCAACGATATATGTAGGTTGAGCGTGCATCAAATCCTCCTTCTTTCCCTTCTTTTTTCGTTTTTTTATGTTGTTTATTTAGTTTGTTTTATATATTGTTTATTGTTGCTTATCGTCTAACGAACTTATTAACATCGAAACTAGTTTAGTCCGAGTATGAGTTAAAGTACCACCATGAACACCCGCGTTGACTCGAGTTTAAAATTTCTTACTCGCCAGTGGCGATTGTCCTTGCTCGTTTACATATTCTCGTGTACAAGGGAGGGCATTAATAAAGCAAACAATGACATTGTTTCACTCGATTTGGCCTCTCTTGCGTTTTGCTCAATTTGACCAACCATATGACCGTTTTCATATTAACTCGACCTCTGATTGTTGACTTATAATTCAATTCGATGACTTTAGATTGATTAAATAACCTAATTAGACATGTTAGGGTGCTTCGACGTAGCATATAAAATCGATTAACAATTCTATAACATAATTGAATGCACAGCGACCAGACCCTGTACAACCCCTCAAAACACCGCTTTAATGCCACTTTCATACAATGACCAACACAACCACGGCCTTTATTAGACTCCATACTATGACTGTACCAAATTTGATACCTAGAAGAGCTTTCTAACCCCTTCAAAAAACCCTCAAAACAGGCCCTGTCCGTAACCAAACTGCCCAGAAAGGTGCAGTCCAGTCCGCAACCAGACCCTGTTTAGCACCCATTTGACCACCCTTAGAGAAAACATTGACCACCCCTCTGGCCATATTTGTTAACTTTGCACTTCCACGATTCCAACGCGTCCAAGAACACCCATATTCGACTTCGTTTGCACTTTCAAAACTCGTCTTAAAGTCAACGCCTTGCTACTGTTTTCGAAATGCTTAACATGTAATTTGTATCAATTTAGCACATCATTTGTATACTAACCTCTAACGTTTGTTCATCTGTCTTATGCTAAGCATAAGAATTTCTATTTCTCTCTTTGTTGTGTTTTTATTTTAAATCAATCTCGCATGCTAAAACAACTTGGACAAAGTAGTTTTTGATGGGGCATATTCTGCACCCGCTGACCGAGTCAAACTTATTGAGCAAGGTCAAAGATATCCAAAGCAAGTCAACACCCTGGATAGCCTAGCCGATGCAGCCTGTCCCTTGGGTCTCGGCCATGCAACTTGTCAGCCGGGACACACATCCGCGTACTCACTTCCAAGACCCCTCGGCATGGAGTTAACAGGGCCCGCCGGCCTGCCATGGGTCCCTCGGCCGAGGGTAGAACAGTCTTTCCACCTGCTCTGCCACTTGGCCACTTGGCCACTACGTGACAAAAGGTGAAAGACTATAAATACTCCTCAACCCTCATTGAGGAGAGGATCCGAAAATAATCAATTAAACATACTAATATGGTATAAACTCCCTTATCTCTCTACAATATACTTTGTGCCAAAGAACACACAACTTAATCCCTTTAAGTTTACTGACTTGAGCGTCGGAGTGAGTTCGCTCGGTACCAAGCCGAGCCCTCAGTTTGTTCATTATTTCAGGAGAGGCCGAAAGGAAGAGTCAAGCAAAGTCATCATTCTACAAGCTTACGTGGTAACAAATCTGCTCCGTAATCACACTCGGAACAATTGGCGCCGTCTGTGGGGAAGCCATACTAAAAGCTAGTCAAATCCCTTAAAAAAAAACAAAACAAAACCCACCTATCAAGCTAAGAAGATGTCAAAACAAAAAGAAGCAATTGTGACCGACGAAACTGCATTCTATCAGGATGACACAGTCCACAATTCAGAGATTGGGCAGTCCCCCACCGACCGAGTAATTCAACCGGCGTACGGGATGCCAATAATACCAGAAACACCGCTGCCCGCCGGCCATGTCACTATCATGGGACATGTGGTCGATGAGCCAAATCAAGTCGCGCTCCTGGACCTGATGGGTAATACGCCGATCACCCCCGCCGCAACGACGGTGACGGCAGCACACCCGCAGGTGACCAGGGCCCATAAAGTTACCCCGAACAACTTGTCCGGGGCGATACAAGGAGCCGTGCATAAGAGGACACCGGCGGAGCCCATACTGTCAGCGGCAGACCAAAGTCCTTCCCCCACTTGTGGGAGGACAGCGTCGCCGCGGCAACGAGGCCACCCCCGAAGAAACGAAGAAAGGAGTCCGACTCTCCAAAGTCGCACACCAAGAAGCCCTTCCCGCCACGGGGAGAGAAGCCGGACTAGGGCTGCGAGGAGCCGATCGCCACGTGTCATTCGACACGTGGTCAGATAGCCCCTCAGTGCCTATGTCCTCGACGTCTCCGTGCCGACCAAACTGAAGCTACCGCCCCTGTCATACAAAGGGGAGAGTGACCCAACCGACCACGCCGAGGCTTTCGAGTCTTACATGTCGGTATGGGAGCAGCCTGATGAGGTATGGTGCCGAGTCTTCCCAACAACCCTTCATGAGATGGCCCAGAGTTGGTACAAGGGGCTACCCAATGGTTTGGTATATTGCTATGCCGACCTAAGAGACAACTTCATAGCCCAGTACTCTTGCAACAAGAGGAAGGCCGTGGAGACATCCGATCTCCTCACTATCCGACAGGGGGAAGACGAGTCCCTCCGGAGCAACGTGAAGAGATTCGACGCAAAAGCTCAGCAGATCCGTGAGCTAAACAGTGAATTGGCGGCCTTCGCACTAATGAAAGGCCTGCCGAAAGGCGACCTCAAAAATGAGCTGATCAAGTGCGAGGTCCTTAACCTGGACTCTGGCAGAAGGATGGCGGACCAAGCCGTAAAGGTGGAGGATTACCACAAGACCTGGGTAGGCCACAGTGAACCTGGGCACCAAGAAAGGAGGAGCCGCCGGGAGAATACTGATGAAGGTCGCCGTGACATGAATAGGTCACGGCCTGAAATATCTAACAGGAAAAAGAACTCGGCGAGCGCCGGGGGGAGTTCGGGACCATACACCCATAAGCGGTACAGCGGTCCCACCCCTCTAGTCAAATCACCGGCCGAGGTCTTCGCCCTGAGCAAGAACGAAGGGCAGAAATGGGCAAGACCCCCCAAGATGAAGGGGGAAGGCGACACAAGCCAATTTTGCAATTACCACGGCCAGACCAGCCATAAGACCGACGACTGTCGGCATCTGAAGAACGCCATCGAGGAGCTGATCCGAAAGGGGGCCCTCAGCAAGTATGTAGCTAGGGCCCCGGAATCAAGCTCCGACGGGGCAAATAGGAAATCGGTGTTCCAGAGGATAGGAGTGATCCAGATGGTTACCGGAGGTAACGAGAACGGAGGGTCCGCTAATGGACACAAACGGCACCTAAATGAGCTTTACCAAGCCATCAACTTTGTGCCCGCCACAGCGATCCCCGCTTCCGCCGTCCCCGATATAACCATCGGAAAGAAAGACTACAAAGGAGTCATAGCCCCACACAGCGATCCGCTGGTGGTCCACCTAGACATAGCCAACCACTTGGTTAAGAGGTGCCTAATTGATAGAGGCGCCTATACAAACATCATGTTCAGGGAATGCTTCCTCAATCTCGGTCTGAAGATTGAGGACCTAAGCCCCTGTACCAACCCACTATACAGCTTCTCGGGGGCCGGCCTGGTGCCCCTGGGATCAATCAAGTTGCCGGTGATGTTTGGCCAGGAAGATGCGGCTAAGAATGTTTGGTCTGAGTTCGTGGTCATTGATGGTTCGTCTGCCTACAATGTCCTTATAGGCCGAGTCACTCTGAGCGAGGCCGATGCTGTAATGTCCATCCGGGCCCTGACATTGATGTATGTCTCGGACCGGGGGGAGGCACAAAAGCTCGTCTCAAAGGACGAGAAAGACGAAATTGTCAATGTCCAAGTATCCGCCAGAGGGTGCAACATGCAGTCCCTCAAAGTGGCGAAGAAATCGGAGAAGGGGAAAAGCCCATCCTTACGACAGGAGGGTGATCCGATGAGCACCAACAACGTCTGCATGGTCGAGGGGGCCGAGACCGAGCAAGTGGAAATTGACCCAGGACGCACCGTAACTATCGGTGTCGGCCTAGAGCCAAAGTTCAGAGCCGATCTCCTTGACCTGCTGAAGAAGAACAAAGACGTCTTCGCGTACTCAGCCGCCGAGATGCCAGGAGTGAGCCGAGAGGTGATCGTTCACAAGCTGAACGTGCTCTCCAACGCTCGCCCTGTCAAACAGAAGATGAGGAACTCCTCGGCCGAGAAAGATGAGGCCATCAAGGCCGAGGTAGACAAACTATTAGAGGCAGGCATTATCATGCCTTGTGCTTACCCCGAGTGGCTAGCAACTGTTGTAATGGTGAGGAAGTCATCTGGGGGGTGGAGGATGTGTGTGTATTTTACAAATCTTAATAAAGCATGTCCTAAAGATTGTTATCCCTTGCCTCGAATAGATAGTTTAATAGACGCAACGGCAGGCTACACTATCCGAGCCCGCTTTCGACGCCTTTTCGGGTACCATCGGTATTCATGGTCGAAGAAGACATGCCTAAGTGCGCATTCATCACCATACACGGCACATACATGTATAAAATGATGCCGTTCGGTTTGAAAAACGCTGGCGCAACTTACACTAGGCTGGTGGACAAAGTGTTTCAAGATCAAAAAGGGCGAAACATCGAGGCTTACGTCGACGATGCTATTGTAAAAAGCAAGTCTGACGGCGAGCACTTGGCCGACTTGAGCGAGACATTTTGTTCACTTAGAAAATACAAGATGAAACTTAACCCAATGAAATGCAACTTCGGTGTCCGGGCAGGTAAGTTCCTCGGGGTACTTGTCAGTGCCAGGGGAATTGATGCCAATCCAGAGAAAGTCCAAGCAATACTGGACCTACCGGAGCCAAGGAATCGAAAAGAGGTTATGATGTTGACCGGGAGGATGGCGGCTCTTGCCCGTTTCATCTCTCGGTCAGCCGACAAAAGCACCCCATTCTTCAAAGTGTTGAAGGGGAATAAAGACTTCAGCTGGGGGGAGGAACAGAGCACAGCTTTCAGGCAACTGAAAGCTCATCTTCAAACTCTCCCAACCCCGTCCTGGCCGATCTTCGGGGGAGACGCTATATCTATACATAGCAGTTACCTCGGCCACGGTCAGTGCCGTAATCATCAGAGAAGAAGACAAGCAGCAACACCCAATCTACTTTGTCAGCCATACACTGTTGCACGCCGAAAGAAATTACCCACTGATTGAAAAAGCAGCCTTTGTTGTCGTCGTTGCCGCAAGGAAACTAAAACCTTACTTCGACGCACATTCCGTGACGGTCCTAACCGACCAACCATTGGAGAAAGCATTGGAAAAATTTGAACAATCCGGCAGGCTCATCAAATGGGCAGTAGAACTATCCGACTTCGGCATTCAATACAAGCCGAGGCCCTCGATAAAGGGGCAGGCACTTGCAGACTTCCTGGCCGAGTGCACATATCAAGAGAAACCAAACCCCGGAGTTTGGGAAGTATACACCGACGGGTCCTACACGGCGAACAGCTCAGGAGCCGGCATCCTTATCATCAGCCCAAACGGGGACGGGTTTGAGTACGCCATGAAATTTACCTTCTCGGCCTCAAACAACGAATCCGAATACGACGCGGTGATAACTGGAGTCGAGCTAGCTAGAGCTGCCGGAGCAGAACACATTGTGTTGAAGACAGACTCACTATTGGTTACTAACCAAATCAGAGGAGAGTTTGAGGCTCGGGACGACGGGATGGTAAGATACCTGGAAAGGGTAAAAGCTGACACAGCAAAATTGAAATCTTTCCAAATCCAATGCATTCCCAGGTCTGAGAACAACCGAGCCGACGCTCTCTCAAAACTTGCGAGTTCTACCATCAAGAATGCCAGCCGGACCGTGCTGATGGATATCAGGAATGCTAAAAGCATCACTGAGACCGTCGGCATGGTGGGCGACATAGAAGCCGAGACGACGTGGATGACTTTGATAATGAAGTACAAACTGACAAATGAGTTACCGGAGGCACGCAGTCTCTCCCAGAAGATAAGAAGGATCGCCGCAAGGTACTTGGTGTTTGAAGGAGAGTTGTATAGAAGGTCCGTAATAAGGCCACTTCTGAAATGTGTCGGCCCGGCCCGACGCAGAGCTCATCGACGAGAGATTCACGAAGGCATCTGTGGACATCACATGGGGGCAAGAACACTAGCCCACAAAGCTCTCCGAGCCGGCTACTTCTGGCTTACCATGCTTGAGGATTCTAGAGCTAAGACCAAGAAGTGTAAAAATTGTCAGATGCGTGCTCCGGTGATACATGCACCTTCCCGAGACCTGCAACCGGTGCTTAGTCCCCTTCCTTTTTCACAGTGGGGGATGGATTTATTAGGGCCATTTCCAACGGCCTCCGGAGGAAGAAAGTACCTAATTGTCGCCGTCGACTACTTCACCAAATGGGTTGAAGCTGTCGCGGTACCTTCCAAGACGACGGCGGCCGTAAGAAAGGTAATCTGGGAAAACGTCATAACTCAATTTGGGTTACCCCAAGTCATGGTGTTTGACCACGGCCGAGAGTTTTGGAGTGACATAGTGATGAACTGGCTAGAAGAGCTCGGTATCAAGGTTGCATACTCTTTCGCCTGCCACCCTCAGAGCAATGGGCAGGCGGAGGCAGCTAATAAAACAATCCTAAACGGGCTGAAAAAGAAAGTTGAAGATCTAAAGGGAAGGTGGGTTGATGAACTACCGGCGCCCCGTGGTCCCTTAGAACCACGGAGAAAGAAGCAACGGGGTACAGTCCATTCCACTGGTCTATGGGTCCGGCCGTCCGCCAATTGAAGCATCGGTGCCAACATTCGAAGGCAAACCTTTGACCCAGTCGAGAATGAGGAAGGCTCGAGAGTCTCCATATACAGTCGAAGAAAGCGAGACACGGCACGGCTTAACTTGGCAAAGTATATCAAAATCGAATGAGAAGAGCATACAACCGTAGGGTCCACAAAAGAGACTTAAGAGTAGGAGATCTAGTCCTAAGAAAGTCGGCCGCCACCAACAAAGGAAACATCCATGGCAAAATGACGATTAATCGGGAACGACCCTACAAAGTGGTCGAAGAAATGAGGCCGGGTACATAACGGCTGACAGACATGGAGGGAGTGCCTCTAATGAGCCACTGGAACACCGACAATCTTAGAAAATACTTCGTATAGCGGCGGAGGTGTCCAAGACCGTTGTGGGAACCCCAACGCTTGATTTTGTCTAATGAAGAATGTTCCAAGTTTTCTATCAAAGTGAAATGTCCCTCCCATAGTCATACCAAGATATTTACAACAGCGGTCAAATCTGACGCCTCGGCTAACTAAGACCGAGAGTGAACAACATGCTTAGGAACGTATAAGTACAGTTGAGATGCAAATCTGACGCCTCGGCTAACTAAGACCGAGAGTGAACGAGGAAGCAACCAATATAGTCTACAGATACGAACGCTGTCGCGCCGTAACCCCGATTCCCGGCCAAAGCCGGGAAGCAATGGGACACAACGACCGATACGCTAACATGTTCACAACGGCGGTTGGGAAACGCAAATCTGACTGCCTCGGGCGGTGGAGGAAGCGACCGACACGCCAACATGTTCAAAAATGTTAAGTACAGTTGAGATACGCATTCTAACTGCCTCGGCCAAGCCGAAGGTAGAAACGAAAGAAAAGCGCTCAATTAATAACGAAGGAAGACAACTCAGACAAAAATGAGAAAAAGACCTCGGCCAAGCCAGAGGCAAAATAAACAAACTCTTACTGAAAATGGTTACAGGAAATACATGGAAGAAGTCGACGGCCGTCCCCATAGGGATAGCCTAAACACTACCTACCAAAGTTTACAAAAAAGAAAGAACAGCAAAAGGGTACAGACATAAGACATGAAGTGCCAAAATATGGCGGGGAGGAAAGGCTTAATAATTGGCCCCGAACAGTGAAGCTATCCGAGATGTCGGGTGAACCCGTGACGACCGCCCGTCTCCCTATGCATGTTGCCGCCACCGGCGACATCAAAGAAGACATCATCTTTGGTGGGCGACCAGAAGCCGATCGGGCGGCTTCGGCTTGCCACCGCTTTAGCCTCTCAGCTTCCTCCCTGGCCGCCTTCGCCTTTTCAGCATGGGCCGCCTTCTCCGCAGCCTCCTCTTCCTCCTTCTTCACCTTTGCCTCCTCCGCGGCCTTCGCCTTAGCATCAAGCTTATCATCAAACAGCTCGTCAAATCTTTACCACGGAAAGGAGCCTTCAGGAAAGAGCTCTCCGATCACTTCCCTGGCAGCTTCCTCGGTCAGGTCCCGGTATTGGGCGCACATGTTAGGGAGGACGACGCTTTGGAGCGTCTCAATGTCCTCCTCCCTCTGGGTGAGGATTGCCTTTGTGTTCCTGTGTGACTTCGACTGAAGCCGATACAGGGACTACCATTCCTCCTTCTTCTTAACGGTGAAGTCAAATGCTTTCTGAAGCTTGTCATGCTCCTCCAGCATCTTAGCGGCATTAGCCTCCCCAGCCTCAACCTTGGCTCTCTCAGCAAGGACTGCCTTTTCAGCATCCTCCCTAAGTTTTCGCTCAGCAAGGACCGCCTTTTCGGCCTCAACCTTGGCCCTCTCAATTTCCTCCTTCGCAGCAGCGAGCTCAAGCCTGAGCCGCCCAAGCTGAGGGGCAGCTTCGGCCATGACCTTTTCTTGCTCCATAATATGAGCACCGGCCATATCAGCCCACTTTGCCAGCATCTTCCTAATTTGGGCGGGGGAAGGCTTCGGGGAGGAGGAGATGACGGCGGCATCTTTATCACCCGTCTGCGCAGGTCGCTTCTCAATACGCCGTTCAGTAGAACCGGTAGACGGCGGCGGTTGATCTACAAAAAATGTGGACAAAGTATCCATGTCAACATTCATTGACATACCGGAGAGCCTGTCATCAGGAACGCCTAATGAACCAGCTAAATCTGAGCCACAGGTTAAATCCGTACCAGTCCTGGGCTTCTTAGACAGAGGGCCGGCTGGCCCCATTCCTTTGCCGGCCTCGTAGCATTAGCGAGCGAGTGAGCGATGGCGGTAGCGGTGAGCGGCAGCAGCAGTCTCTTTTCTCTTACGTAAGAGAGGAGATTTCTCTGCCACGGTGGTCTCCTCGTCGGTAATATCGACGACCACCACCGTCTCCTTTTGGACTGCAGGGATTGGAGGTGGAACTGAAGTTGACGCCGTCGCCGCCGAAGACGTTGCTTTTCGCTTCCGGCGCGTAATGTTACCGGCAACCTTTGCCTGGGCCGCCGTCACATCTAGGGCCTTCAACTGCTAATCCATAAGGTCGTTTGGTGCCGGTCTGTGATCACGTGTATCGGCCTTCGGACGCAACTCAACAACATTCTTGTCCTTGTCAAGTCCCATCTTCTTGAGGATTTCCTCAGACAGATCCGGGCCAAAACGTGCAGAAAAAGAAACGAAGCAAGAGTTAAATAAAAGAAATAAATCAAGGTTCAAAAACAGAAACATTAAAAGCAGAGATGGGCCTCACACCGACCCCACTCATCCTGTGCTAGGGCCGGTATGAGGCCGACGTGGCAGAGCGGCTCATCTTGAAGAATGATCTTCGTCGGGGGCATCCATCCCTTCGGCGTCCCATCCTTCTCAGTCTCAAACAGCTTCATTGCCCGCCGTTCGTCCGCATTAAGATGGACCTTCAAGGCGTCCATCTTAAGCTTATGCCGGGAGACATATTTCTCACGCTCCCCTTTGCTCCCGCATCGCAAATTGACACGGTGCTGGAAGGACCGAGGCAGCGGATAATCCCCTGGAACCTCAACATATACCCACCGTGCCTTCCAGTCCTTGCAGGAAGTAAGCTTGGGGACGGTGATATAACCTGGCTCGATCTGTATGCTATACCACCCCTTGCCACCTTGAACATTCAGTCGAAGGTGATGAAGCCGGCGGAATAGGTTCACCGTTGGGGCCTCCCCCTTAAACTGGCATAGCCACACAAGGCCAACAATCGTCCTGATGGCCAACGGATGCAGCTGTGCCACAGAGACGTTCATTTCTTTAATTATGGCAGCAATGTATGCATTGAGAGGAACCCGGAGCCCATACTCCAGGTGTCTCATGTATACGCCGATACAACCCGGGGGAGGGCAACAGACGGCCTGACCCTCTTTAGGAATAACAATCCTATACTCCCTGCCGAAGGAGAAATGAAGTTCGAAAAAGTCAGGGCCAGAACAACTGGCGAACTTGTTGGTCCAAGCACGATCAGGGCCGATCTTACAGGCGTCGCCGTGATCCAGGAGATGCGACCTCTCCTCGTCGGACTGAGTCCTTTCCTCATCATCACCATCATCATCACCGTCATCAACATCATCATCATCATCCGAGAAACCATCCAAATACCGATCATCAACCTCAGGAGAAGGAGACCTAGGGCCCCCAGACATTATCGGGATGGCGGCCAGTGCCTCCTCTTCATCAGGGCGCGACGGGGAACCCCCCGGCGCAGGATTACTAGGTCCGGCATCAGCAGAAGACATGACAATGAATATCTAACAAGAAAAAAAGATTGAAGAAATTGTTTGATTACCTTGGAAGGAAGTGTTACACCGAGTAAACGCTTCGAGAAATTAGAAAGAGAAAGGAACTCTGCGAAAGAAAAGCTTAACAAGAGAAAATTTTTTGAAAATAAAATGCGGAAGGCCAAAATGAGGGGCTAACTGCCCTATTTATAGAGCAAAGCCCACTCAATCCGACCAATCAGAGCAAAGCCCATGAAGCGTCAACCAATCAATGCCGAGACACGTGTCAAGCATGCAGCCATGGAATGTCAATCGACAAACAGTTACAAAACTTCTTCAACACGCTCCTTGACAGAATGCCAATCGACGTATCTTCTTCAACACGCTCCTTGGTATCTACTTGCCGAAACGACCCGCTGATTCAACCAAGCTTGGCAAAGACCTACCGGTGGGGCAATCAAAAGCACACGGCACTCACAACCTCGGTCTCGACCAGCGCCATTTTCTTTTCCACATTTGATGCCCTTTACACATCCATGTCGAGGGGGATACGATGCACGGCCTAAGCGAGAACCAAGCCGAGGTAGAAGAAGCCAGGGCAGAAATTTTTACTTGCGCAGAATACGCTCAACACTCATCGAAGATCCATACCACGGCATAGACTACGCTGGGGGCAAATTGATGGGGCATATTCTGCACCCGCTGACCGAGTCAAACTTATTGAGCAAGGTCAAAGATATCCAAAGCAAGTCAACACCCTGGACAGCCTAGCCGACGCAGCCTGTCCCTTGGGTCTCAGCCATGCAACTTGCCAGCCGGGACACACATCCGCGTACTCACTTCCAAGACCCCTCGGCATGGAGTCAACAGGGCCCGCCGGCCTGCCATGGGTCCCTCGGCCGAGGGTAGAACAGTCTTTCCACCTGCTCTGCCACTTGGCCACTTGGCCACTACGTGAGAAAAGGTGAAACACTATAAATACTCCTCAACCCTCATTGAGGAGAGGATCCGAAAATAATCAATTAAACATACTAATCTGGTATAAACTCCCTTATCTCTCTACAATATACTTTGTGCCAAAGAACACACAACTTAATCCCTTTAAGTTTACTGACTTGAGCGTCGGAGTGAGTTCGCTCGGTACCAAGCCGAGCCCTCAGTTTGTTCATTGTTTCAGGAGAGGCCGAAAGGAAGAGTCAAGCAAAGTCATCATTCTACAAGCTTACGTGGTAACAAATCTGCTCCGTAATCACACCCGGAACAGTTTTAATTGCTTTAAATTGACATAGAACTACACTCACATGCTAGGATCAAAAAGGGGGTTTGCATTTTTATACAACGATCATAGTCTTATCCGATTAGCCGTCATAGTCCATTAGTAGAGGCTGTTGTTTACAACGGGTGGGGTGGGTGTTTTATTAACGAACTTCCCACCACGTACTTTCACATCGAACTTAAATCTCTTTTCAAAATGGTTTCCAAATTTTCTTAAATTTGGTGGCGACTCCTTTTTCAAAGCACCCCGTGAATTACCAATTCTCCACATCCACAAATCCTAATTGAATTAATTAATTTAATTTAGTTTTATTGTTTTTGGCTTTATAATAACTTTATATAGCCATAATATATTTTGTGTTCATATTATAATTATAAATCATTCTAAATAATTAAATTATTTTTTCAATTTATTATTATAGTTTGATTGATTTTTTGTTTTTTGGCAGGTACTTCTTCATTGAAGCGACATAAAACATTACATCTGACAATTCTTGGAAGATTTATTGTCAAAAGTTTTGTGAATACACCCAGATTATCTTTGCTGCAATAATTTTGCCTGTAACACCTTTTTTTTCCATAGTTTTTGGTCAAGAGGTCAATTGGTCACAAATCAAATAACTCAAAGTGTGTAAAAGATTATGCGAGTAAGTCTATTTTAGAGTTGTAACTAATAATTTTTAAAAAGTATGACAATGTTTATTTATTTATAACTTTAGCTGAACAAAGTGAAAACAACTATGTAACATATTGTATATACGTAAATATTTGTTACTTGTGTCATTCAAAAGATGCATAATTAATTTTGCTCATTTATACTAATAATTGTTCGAAATTCTAAAATTATATTCTTTTACTTTACTATTTCTGTTTTCCATAAATATAAGCGTACAACGTACTCGGAATAATTTGGGACACAAATATTTGATTTTTAATTATTTGATGTTGTAGGGTAATCTACATATTTTTAAAATATAACAGAGAATTTTAAGGAATATAAAATCCATTGAATTGAGGGAATATAAAATTGTTGTAATATACAAGAAGTATAACCGTTGTTAGGGACTGAAAATTTAGTACGTACTTGCAACACCTACACAATAATTTTAAAATGTTACCTTGATCAACTTTTTATTGGTCAAGTATGAAGCTATTTGCACTATGAAGTTGCCACGCGAGGCTTTAAAAATCCATGTATAATTAGAGGTCTAAAAACTCTGATTCATTCAATAAATAAACAGAAATTAAACTAATGCTTAATTATTTGTTGGTTAAGAAAACAATTCATATTCCATAATCTTTAAGCCGATAAACAATAAATTATTAACGATCCCGTGGTTTCCACGGGCTTCCAAACTAGTTAGATATAGAATATCACATTATAACTAAGTTACCCGTTACAATGCGGGGGTGTCAAACTAGTTTTATTTACTAGGAAAATGAGATAGCGCCACCGGGTGGCACTCAAATTGAGCGCAACCGGTGGCATTGTAGTAAATTACATAAGTATTTTCAATTGCCTTCCATAAAATTTGAATTTCGAACAAATTATTGGCGAAGGGTAGTTTAGGAATTCAAAATTGCATAATTATTTATAACTATAACAAAATCGTAAATAATTAAAGAAGTTAGGAGGATTTGCCTTGCTTTTTGCCGCTATTAAAATGGAATGATACAAAAAACCAGTTCATATTGGCCTAGGTTTGTATACATGTTTTCCACTCAAGGTTGCATACTTGTATTTGACAATTTGGCGACCAAGATGAATTTTGTTCTTCAATGATGATTTGTGACATTCAAGGATTATTAGAAACTTATATATTTATAATAAGATACAACTATGCATATGTTAATCGATGTCAAAACTTCGTTGTATAAACAACGGTCCGGGAGCGGTATTTAAATCATTGAGATTCGGATATATAGATCATAAGAATTGATTTCAATTTGGTATCAAACTCGTTAAATTATGTATTTTTGAGTTGTAGATGAATTATCCACTAGATGAAAAAACGCAATACATTGATGATGAAGAAACTTAATCTGATTATGGTAATTTAGTTTAAATTAGGTTAAAATCAAATAAGTTGTTTTGATGTAAAATATTTATTTATTTATATAAAATTAATAGATGATGTAAAATATCAAATAAGTTGTTTTGATTTTATTTGAATAGTTGGATAAATATAAAATTACATAGTTACCCTTAAAATTTTGGCGTAAAACCAAAAACTGATAATTTATTTTTTATTTTTGTATCTTCTTTAATTATGGTGGCGTCCGAATTTGGTACCACCGGGTGGCGATCTATCGCCATCCTATTTACTATTGGAGGGAGTGCTAGATTAAGGCAGTTTTACAAGTATGGATTAACTCCATTATACTAGGAATAATAAATTCAAAAATGATACACCCAACTAAGATATTAATAGATGACGTGTCCGTTTTATTTCCTCTTTCAAGTTCCACATCTTCCACTACAAGACAAGAAAGCTTAGCCCATAAAATCCCGTCACCTCAGCTTGCAAACATTTCAAACACCCATTTTTTCTTTCCCCCCTTCAAGCAATTAAGAGAACAAACTTGAGTTTTCTTTCTTCTCTCATCTTTTATTCTATTGATTGTTTATCAAACTTTTCAATAATTAGTTGATATTTATCATACATCCGATTCTAATAATGGAGGGAAAAAGGTCTAGTAATCTTCCCCCTGGTTTTAGATTCCACCCTACTGATGAAGAACTTATCATACACTACCTTAAGAACCAAGCCACGTCTCGCCCATGCCCCGTTTCCATTATTCCTGAAGTCGATATATACAAGTTTGATCCTTGGCACTTACCAGGCAAGTCTTTCCGTTTTAGGAGATTCTTTACGTCTTAAATAAAGTTTTGTTTACATGTTATAATATGGTATAGTTACCTTTTTTCTCAGATATGGCAGAATTCGGGGAAAATGAATGGTATTTCTTCACCCCACGAGACAGGAAATACCCGAATGGAATTCGACCCAACCGAGCCACGCTATCAGGATATTGGAAGGCCACGGGTACGGATAAAGCCATATACAGTGGAGGCAAGTATGTAGGTATTAAGAAGGCTCTTGTTTTCTACAAAGGAAGACCACCTAAGGGGTCTAAGACTGATTGGATCATGCATGAATATCGTCTAACTGAGGCTAAGCACCAACCCGTCAAACAACATGGATCCATGAGGGTAAGCCCAACTCGTTTAACCTGCTTCCAAAATTCTTAATTTACCCGATATATGATATTGGTTCGAAACGTGTCGTAGCATCAAAACTGCCCTTTCGAGTTTCAGCTACCTTATTAGTAAGGTTGTATATTCATTTGTTTGACACGACTTGTGATTTTGTGTATTACAGTTGGATGATTGGGTGTTATGTCGAATATACAAAAAGAGAAGTATAGCAAAAACAGAGGAGAAATCTGAGGATTCGTCATCATCAAAACCACAAATAAGCTTTGGAGGAACAAGTGACATTTCAAGTGATAACCAACAACAACAAATAATGAAATTTCCAAGGACACATTCATTGTCATACCTTTTGGATTTGGACTATTTGGGTCCGATAGCCCACTTACTCAATGATGGCACATATAATACAAGCTTTGATATCCAGACAAGTATGGGCAGCAATAATGGTGGGCTTGACCCGAGTGTGGGCCCGAATATTGGATTAAGTTGCCAACAGACATATGGAAACCCATCTTACAAATAGTTTTATTTAAAATATATATTCGTCTTAATTATTGTCAAGATAGATAGATAGATAGATAGATGTAAAATTACTAGCATTAGACCGTACATCGAATTGTATATATAAACTAGGTAGTATGCTGCGCTTCGCACGGCCTGTTTTAAAATTTAATTATATATAATTGAAGAAAAATAAAATAATTTATATACAACCTTTAATATTTTTACTTATAAATAAAAATATATTAATTTTTCTCAAATTTAACTTTTTTAAGTTTAAGTTCAATGTTTTAAAATAAAATACATACAATTTTAATTAAAACTAATAAGGGCTTGCTTGGGATGAGAGTAATTACTAAGGGAGTAATGGGAGCTAAAATAAGAAGAAATGGGAGGAGATTTGTGCTTTGTAGTGGTTGTGGAGGGTGGAAAGAGGAGGTGAGGGAGGAACGATTACCTTTATATGGAGGTAATAATTCCTTGGAGGGGAAGGTGGGTAACAATTACTCCCTTAATGGAGGGACTATTACACTATATTTCCCCATTTCTATCTATTTCTCTTTTCAAACCCCATCCCTTCCCTCCATTTTTTAGTTCATTTTAGCTTTACTACTCCCTTCATAATTACACCCATCCCAAGCAAGCCCTAAGTGATAATTAATTATGCATGATCAACGTTTTATTAATTATTTTGTGACTGATCAAGTATCATAATAATTAAAATAAAATTTATTCGAGTAATGCAACAATCAACATTAAGTTCTCAAATTATATCATTTCACGATACGTTATGTTCCAAATCAATTAATATTTGTTCAAAATGATGTGAATATAATTTTATGTAATTTTTCATTTTTTATGTATAACGTGTGATATTTATGTATCAAATATATAAAGTTCAAACTCAACTTATTCAAATGTTTTGATCGTGTCTTGCATGTGTTATGTGTCAAACATATCTATAAGAATTGCACTACCTTCTGTATTTTTAAACAACTATATATAAATGATGTTTAAGATTTTACCTGTAAATAAAATAGGTTAAACTTCATCAAATAATATTTTTTGATGTTTAACTTCAAAGTATTTAAAAGATAACATATAAAATATTTAATTAAAAGTAATATTTATCTAGTCATAATTTATACTTGACGTATACATCTTTTAATTGAAGATATTAAAGAAAAATTTAACATTTTTTCTACTTTTTCATGTTGTTTATAAAACTATATTATTTAATAAACATTACTTTTGTTTTGTTATTCAAATGTACTCGCGATCACTGTGTACATACATACTCGTACACATACTCGTTATCATACTATTTAAGCCTATCAAAATCTCATAGGTATTCAATTTCTCGCAATATACTTATTTTCATTCCCACATAAAAACTTATCTCTTAGTAGTTTTGTTTAAGTTATGTTTTTAAGAAATACAATTATTTTCATACTATTTATTATGTTTAAATTTAATGTTCAAATAAAATTAACACTTGTATTTAAAGCTGGGTTGACACGTGGCGCATCCACAAGTGGCTTCAACCCAATATATATATATATATATATATATATATATATATATATATATATATATATATATATATATATATATATATATATATATATATATATATATATATATAGGAATGGGATCATGTGAGTATTAGTTATATATTTGAGGATTGAGGATTAATACTATGACGGGTATTTAGGGTGGAAACAAGTAAGGGCAAATTTGTAATTTAACGCGTGCCTATATAAACTGCTTTTCCCAGCCAAAATCGTTATTTCCTCCTTTTTGTTCTTCTCCCTCTAACTTCTCTCTCTACTGTAGCTTGTTCTTCCATTGTTGAGTTGGAAAACCCTAGAATTTAGGCGTGATCTCGGTTTTTCCTCCTCATTCTTCTCAATTATCATATTATTCCAATTAGTTCGCTTGCTCAGGTACGTAATTGGCATTTTTCGTCCCTAAGTTTCGAATTCGTTGTCATCTTACTCTGTTTGTTCTTCTTTCGTTTCTATAATTTGAATTTCATCTTGCTTTAGTTGTTATTTTCAATTTAATTTTGTGTTTCCTAAAATTCGGTACGTTTTTGTTTTATCTCCAGGTTTTGCTGCTCATTCTTCACAATTATCATATTATTCCAATTAGTTCGTTTGCTCAGGTACGTAATTGTCGTTTTTCGTCCCTATGTTTCGAATTCGTTGTCATCTTACTCTGTTTGTTCTTCTTTCTTTTCTATGCTTTGAATTTCATCTTGCTTTATTTGTTATTTTCAATTTAATTTTGTGTTTCCTAAAATTCGGTACGTTTTTGTTTGATTTCTAGGTTTTCCTGCTCAAATCTCTGCGTATTCAATCATCATTGCGATGTCTGGTATGTTATTGTTCTGAATTTCAGCTTTATTCTCTCTTTATTTTGTACTTTCAGCTTTCAATCACATGTTCTTTATACTTTTGGTAAATATTCTCTATTACTAGTCGTCTTTATTTCTGTTTGTATAATTTTTGTACCTATAAATATTTTCTGTTCATTTACGTTCTTATTTTGTACCTTACAACAAGTGTGTTTTTGTTTTGCTCAATATGTGATATTGTTTTTTCCAACTGGTGATATTGTTTATGTTGATATGTACCATTGTATATTCACCTTTGTGATATTGTTTTTCAACTTCATGTGTGATATTGTTCCAGAATACGTGATATTGTTTTCCTGGATATGTGATATTGTTCAGCCACTTGTGTGATATTGTTCCTGCAACATTCCTTTGTGATATTGTTTTCCAACTTCATGTGTGATATTTTTCCCAAAAAACGTGATATTGTTTTCCTGGATATGTGATATTGTTCAGCCACTTGTGTGATATTGATTTCGTCTATATCTTTAAGACTTTTTCTTGTTATTTTACATTGTACTTTTCTTGCCAGATCCTACAAGTAATGTAACTTCTTCTTCCTGTAATGATATTCATGTCTCTGCCATTATCTCTAAAGATAGTAATGATATTGTTGAGTCTTCAATTACTTCTACTGTTCTCATTGAACCACCCGATGAATCTAGCTATACTCCACATGTTGAACAACATTCTGTTCCTTCTCGTGTGCATCAACTACTTTTGGACTCCACACCTGGTGGTACTGAATTGTGGACAAGGAATGTTGCAGCTGAGTTTAAACCTCATGTTGGCCAGTTGTTTGGGATGTTGGAAGAAGGTATTAGTTTTTATGATGTGTATACATAAGCATGTGGTTTTGAACCTAGGAAGTCTTCCCAAAAAAGGTCTGTTTCTGGTGATGTGAAGTATAAATTTGTTGTTCGCAACCGTGAAGGTTTTAGTGATCGTAAGAGGAAGGCTACTGTTTTAGATAGTGGAAAGGAGCAGGCAACTCCCAGGCCATTAGATATTAGGAACACTAAATTAACTAGGATTGGTTGTACTGCTATGATTGAGTTTTGCTATAATGTGGATGGTTATGTTGTTTTTCAGTTTCGTGAGTGGCATAATCACCGTCTTTGTTCATTTAGAAATCAACAATTTCAAAAAAAAACACAGGCACCTCCATCTTTACCATAAAAAGACAATTATTGTTCATTCAAGGGTTAATCAAGGCCCAACAAGGGCATTTAGAAATGTCAAGGAATATGTAGATGTCTATGAGAATGTTGGAGCTCAACTGGTTGATTTTAAGAATTTTGGAAGGGATATCAAATGTTTCATAGGAGACCGAGATGCTCAACTGTTTGTTAACTATTTTGAGGATAAACGTGATACCACTGAAGGTTTTTACTTTGCTTATGAGGTGGATTCTGGGAAATGTTTGGTTCGTGCGTTTTGGTGTGATGCAGAGTCTCGTAGAAACTATGCTTTATTTGATGATTACATCACTTATGATCCAACTTACAGTACGAATAAGTATTGTATGCTTTTTACTCCTTTTACTGGCGTAGACCACCACAAAAGGTCAGTTACTTTTGCTTCTGCCTTGCTATTTCATGAGGATGAAGATTCGTTCAAGTGGGTCTTTGAAAAGTTCCTTGACGCTATGAGACAGTGAGAGCCACACTGTATAATAACTAATCAGTGCTCTGGAATAAAGCTGGGTTTGCGTGCTGTCTTCAAACATGCTAGGCGCAGATATTGCATGTGGCATATCATGCAAAAGCTTACTGATTAGGTTGGGCCTGCAATATCGAAAGAGACTGATTTTGTCAGCCGTTTTAATGCTATTGTTTGGGATGCTGAGTTAGAACCTCTTGAATTTGAAGAAAAGTGGTGTGAGTTGGTCAATGAGCATAATCTTGAAGGTAATTCCTAGTTGTCAACCATGTTTAGAAAAATGAGAAAATGGATCCCAGCTTATTTTCGTGAGGTTCCTATGGGTTGTCTATTACGAACAACTCAACGTTCTGAGAGTCAGAATAATTTTTTCAAGCGTTTTGAAAATGCACATGGTACACTTGTTGAATTCTTGATGTGGTTTCAAAGTGCCATTAATGTACAGCGCCATACTCAAAAACAACTTGATAGAGACGATGATTGTACTCTTCCACAATTAGCAACTTCTCTTAAGTTGGAAGCTCATGCTTCCAAGGTTTATACAAATTCTGCTTTCGCAGATTTTCAAGTAGAAGCTTCTTCTTCTATTTGTTCCCTTAGTGTTGGTGGCTTCACACCACCTGCAAACGGTATAGATTTAATTGGTATTGCTGATGCCAGAACGCAGAAGACCTACCAAGTTGTCTACAATTCTACAACCAATGACGCTGAATGTTCTTGCAAGTTGTTCAACAGGAAGGGTATTATTTGTAGACACATTATCTTGGTTTACTTTGAAAAACAAGTACACACTTTGCCCGATAGGTACATTCTTATGCGGTGGACCAAGAATGCACAGAAGATCCCTCTTTATGGTCCACATGGTGAGTTAATTGAGGATTTTGATGCCACTGATTTAAGAAAGATGGAAATGTGCAAGTTATGGTCAGAGTTCTACGCGACCATCAGTGTGCTCAAGAATCTGTCTATGAAGGACATCACTGATCTTGTTGACACACTTAAACAATTTAGGGTGAAACTCAATCCGCAATCAGAGTCAATGACCAAAGAGCAGGAGTTGGAGATGCTTCTTGGGTGCAGTTCCTCAACTGAGGTGAGGATTCTACCACCTCGTCAGGCAAAGAACAAGGGTAGCTGGAAGAGAATGATCTCCAAAAAGCAACAATGGCAAACAAATGTCTAACCATGATAAACGTAACTGTCCTAATGCTTTTGTACCTGATGCCGACAATAAGGTATGTTCACCATGAAAAGGCTATGTATGAAACTTTTTATATATGCTGTATGGTCACGAGTCAGAAACAATATCACATGTTATTTTAAATAATATCACATCTTATACTAAACCGTATCACTATTTGACGATAACAGAATGTGATATTATTTGAGGATAACAGAATGTCTCAACACATCTGTCTCAACTTTCTTTTATATTTTCCTGGTAATTTTAGAAACAATACCACACCTTATTAGAAATAATATCACACTTTATACTACACAGTATCACTGTTTGAGGATAACAGAATGTGATATTGTTTGTAATTGTTCCGAGATAGAAACAATATCACACTTCATTTGAAATAATATCACTCCTTATTTAAAATAATATCATTGTTTCACCTTTTTTTTATTTTTTCAGGGCAGTTCAGATGAGGATGATGCTGATGATGGTGTTGGGATTCATTAATCTCATTAGTATACATATTCATATATGAATTAATTTATTTGGTCATAAAATGAATACAAGATCTTATGCATGCAAACATAAAACAAAGTAGAGAAGAAATCGTCACTTCTTATATTGGTGTTTCGGATTTATTGGGCACCAACAAGATCTCCTACTTTTTAGTTCTTGAGCTTTCGAACAATGAATGAACAAGATTCAAGTTTAGAATCTCTCCCAAGGAATACCCTTAATAATTTTAATTAATATGAGACTAGTATTAATTAAAACAAGCTTAAAATGACACAAAATAATTTGTAATTGCTCTTGAATATTTCTGTAACGCCCCGTAATTTCGGACCGTTAATATATTTCGAAAATAATTTATTAATCAAATAAAATTTGATATTTAAGTATTTAAAGTAAAAATAATTCAAAGAAATATAATTTTATTATATTTTGAAGAAAAGTATTTATTTTGATAGTTTCGAGATGTTTAAAAATAGTTTAAACCGTGTAAAACTTTTTATTTCGAAATAAGGGCGTATCGGGGGGAAAATGACAATTCTTTTGAACATTGGGTAAACGAATTTGGAAATGGGTCGTATGAGTATTCAATTTTCTTGTAATCTCGTGTTTAAAAACTTTGGTCTTGTCGGAATTTGCATTTGCCTACGGTTTTAATTATTATCGAAACAGTCAAAAACCATTTCGAAAAATCCCGACTCAAACCCGCTCTTTCCTTTCTTTCTCTCCTTTCCCGCGGACCACACCCCCTTCCCCTTCATTTTTTCTGATTTTCTTTGTCTTCATCCTCTAACTTTCCCAAAAAACAAAACAAAACACCATTTTACCCAAATTCAAGCTAATTTGGCCATAACTTTCTCATTTCTTATCGATTTTTCGCATAATTTATATTTTCGGAATCCCCTCGTCGAGATCTACAACCTGGTATAATTTAATTTCAGTTTTCTTGAAGTTTTTTTAAGACGAATTTTCGGGAATTTCGGTGTTCATGCTTATTTATTGTGTTTTTATTGTTTATTTAGGTGAAGAATTGGAAGACGAGTTTGGGGACTCGTATATTGTCGAGGATAGCGGCTAGTGCTTGTTAGGGTTTGGGTTTAAGGTGCTAATTGCTCTTTTTCTAGCTTAAGGTAACATATTTCGAGTTACTCGACGAAAGATCGTCACATGCTTTGTTGTTTTTGGATGTTTTGTGATTTTTGGTTTGAGTAGAAATTTTCACATGTTAAAATTTGATGCATGTATGCTTAATTTATGCCTTTTGTTAGTTTAAGTTAACAAAGTTGATTTGGGAATGATTAATTAGTGTTCAGACAATGTTATAATGAACAAAAATGGAAAAAAGAGAGGTGTAGGGGGGCGGCAGCAGGCCCGGCAGGCCCACGACTGGCCCACGGCTGGCCCGGGTCGGCCCGTTGCTTGTTTCGCGGTTTTCCATGCTTTGTCCGTCATTTTAGGTTCATTAATGATATAATTAGAATAAGTAACACATGGTTAAACTTAGGAAGTGAATCATAATAGTAGTTAAAAATTATGTTAATGGTAGAAAAATTATGTTATATTGATAATTATCACATGTTAGGATAGTTTACAAAATGAATTTTATAGTGATAATTGTAATGTTTTGTTGATTGTGCCGAAAACTGAGCCTTAGTCCCTTTGACTGATGCGATGTCAGTTAATTGAGTGATTGGTCACCGCAATTTAACCGTGCACTGTCGCGCAGGTGGGGTTGCGGGTAAAAATTCGGTTGAATGAATTAGATAATCGGCCTTTTTCTTGTTTTAGGCCATTTATTATATTCTTATTTCACATGTGTAATTAGTTGATTTAAGTAGCTTCTTATATTGTAGAAACGGCCCTAGACTCCCTGAAGCCTTTAACATGGTTAATATTGTTAGAACTGGAAATTAGTATTGAATACTTATTGAGGATACTGTTGGATTATCTGCTGAATAGACATTTATATAGCCTTTCACATGATAGAATGTTAGCATTTAGGTTAGTAAGTTGGACTCTTTGCCCTCTTATGGCTAAGTGGGTGTCTTACTTGACTTGTGTGGTGAGTCTTGTGTGGTGTGGGCTAAAGTATTCAAGCTGGGACTAGCTGGGACTAGGTCCTAGGTGAGTATTTCGGCCTTCATCATAGATAGGTCTTTATAGTCTTTGACGAGTATATGTTCACTGCTTGATAGCCTTTGTGTTCCTGACTAGTGGATTTATATCCAAGTTGGGGCATGACCTCGTTACTTATTTTGTTAGTAAGTGGTCAGCTTAAGTACTAGCCAACCCTTTGGTGGACTCCTTAGGGTACTCACTTTGTTTTAGAAAAATTGTGGGTCTTGGGTACGGTGGTGTGTATCCGCATGTCTAGGTCTGCGCAGATTTTAGGCTAGGGTTGTGTTGTGTCTTGGCCATGTTTTATTAATATTAACCGCTGAGCCAAGATACCGGTTCGATTACCTTCCCTACCTCGTGGTATAGACTCGAGTTACAAAGTGACTATTGACCGTACTAAGAACTTATGCCTGTCTTTGATATATTGCCCTTTCTTGTATGGTGATTTTATGAATTGTAATAGGTGAGATGTAAGCCGGTTACAATTGATAAAGTTTGGATTACAATTTGTTATATGTTTCACATGATAGTTTAAATTGGTCAATTTAGTATTCATATGTTATAATACTTGGAAATTAGATTAACTATCATATTGTTTACATGTTTTACTACATGTTACATTATTTATGACGATTCGTGGCTGGGAGGACTCGAAGTTACTCCCCACTGAATTGTGGCTTTCGTGTTTGTATAAAATGCTATTGACAGGTTGTTGATGCTTTGTTGGGGTCACAGACGAGCTAGTGAGCATAAGGAACCTTGGACCTAGTTTGGCTATTCCTATAGTAAACCTTTTAACTTTTGGTTTTGTATATAATTTGAAGGGACATATGTCTCCCTTTTCTATTTTGGGTTGTATCATTATGTATTTTCTTACCTTTAGCGGTGTTAAGTAAATTAGATTGTTAGCAGTTGCAGGTTTTGGCACCCCCCTATTGGGAATGTTGGAAATGTTGTGATTGGTTTAGAAATTTTTTTGAAATTACAGGTTTTTATATAGTTGGACCAATTACAAACATATCCTACCAGTTTTTCCGTAGATTTTAGGTGTTTATTTATCGCGTTATTTAAGGGTGTCACAATTTCGGTCCATGAGGGAGTATTTTCGTGAGGTTTTATTTCTCTAAAATTCTTCACAAAAGTAGAGAATAAAAATGATTTTCTTACACTATAAAACTTAGGTAGTAAAGATATGAATAAATAAAAGAAAAGCCCTTGTCTTTTCTATGCATAAAACCGGTTGGGGGGAGGGAAGAGGGCCAATGCATGAGCTTCACATTCTACCCATGGAAAATTAGGTAAGCATGGCTATATATAGAGTAGGATCATTGTGTTTTCCATTAAAATAAACAACACAATATAAACTCTAATACTCCCTCCAATTTTCGGCACAACCATAAAATGGAAGGTCCATTTTATTTTGTCATTTATCAATTTTGTCATGTGTGACATGTAACACTATAGTGTATTTTTAACATATTAAAAATCAACATATTAATAAAATATGTCACATACAAAATTCAATTAGCAATTCTTGATTACTTGTACAAAAAATGGGTCATATAATTATAAACTACAACAACTTGTATTTATAATAAATTATTCATTCTGTTTCAATTGTTTCGTAAACAATAATTTAATCTAAGTAATAAAACAATTCGATTACTTAGACCGTAACTTATTTAATCAAATTACAATAAGACACGTTAATTTTACTCACAAATCATCCGTCAATTTTAAACAATTTAATTAACTCGTATCGGCATACGATTAATTAAATAATCAATTAAGAGTATTTACCTATAGTTATGACCTAAGGGGATCAACTGATCACCACCGTCGCACGACAGTAATGTCAAACTCTAGTCAGCCAATCATTACCGATATGTGTGGACCAGTTGATTGTAAAATATTACTTCCCACATGTATTCTTAAAAATGAGATTTATATATGTGATCATTATGATCGACAGTTGTGATCGCATTATTGTAGGAGGACACTTATTCCAACAGATGGTTGATCGGTCGAAGGAGTTTTTGTTGATGGCTCTAATTAATTATAGCAGCAGCAAATAGACGACATACTTTATGACTAGTATATTAATATACACCACAACCTTCATTAAAGTATAGATTATACTTTATTTTATATAGAAAATACTCGTACTCGGAGAATATTTGATTATTTTATTTGTCTCAGTTGTCTTATGTTTGTATTTTGTGATACTGAGAAACATATCACACCTTATATTTATATATTTCATATCATACTCTAAACAATATCACTACATCAGAACTACTTTATATGCCTCTTGCTTTAAAATTTTCACATCTTGTGTTTTGTGTGTTTTCAAAATACAGCAGTTCGAGTTTATATTTAAACAATATCACAAACATCAAATCAAAATATGGCAGTTCATAATATGCTTCTGCAGTTTTCTAACACAATATCAACCTGTGAACACAACAATATCACAACATTCTAAAAACAATATCAACATAAGATTTAAAATTTCATATTCATAGTGTGATATTGTTTAGTAATCTGTGTGATATTGTTTATCAAACCGTGTGATACTGAGAAACAATATCAACCTATGTACACAACAATATCACAACATTCTAAAAACAATATCAACGTGAGATTTAAAAATCCATATCCATAGTGATATTTTTAAGTAAACAGTGGTATTGTTTAGCAAACTGTGTGATATTGAGAAGCAATATCACAGCAATTATGACACAATATCACACCAAGCGTGAAACAATATCACACTTTAGCAAGAGTTATATGAGATCCAAAATAGCCATCACTACTTTACCATTATAAAAAGTTACCATTAAATTCCTTCTTGTACTAACATTACATACCATTTAGTTTAATGACAACTTTGTTCTAACAAATATAATAGTTCTAATTCCTTCCTCTACCTCTACCGCGGTTCTTGGGATTTGCAACGGTTTTAATCCTACCACGTTTGTATGTTATTGCGGGCTCGTTCCTACGATCTTCACCATCTTTTCCGGAATCAGCTCCTCTGTAAAGCAAATCCATACTAACAGTCAGTTATTATTTCTGGACACCTTTGTACTAATTACTTTCTACCTTTTTGTATATAAAATTGTAAATGCTTTGGTTTTTACCTTTTCCTAGGAGATTGCCGAAGAATTGGCAATTCTGTGTTAATAATCGGTTTCTTAGTACAATCCTCCATTGCTGTTTCCGGAACATCTTCTTAATTTGTCTCCTCCACAACAACATCAGCGTTCTCTTTTGTTTGAACTTCTGCCATTAGTCCTCTTTCTGCTTCCCTTTCACCTTTTCATTGTTCTTCCTCTTTTGCTTCAATGTCTTCCAGATTTCGTCCTTCCCATCTGAAAATTCTTTGACTTTTTCGATCAAAGGTGTTCTGTTCTCATTTATGTCAGCTAAAAGCAATGCTGCTGCCATTTCTAGCCAGTAGTATGGCCTATAAACTTTTTAGTTCAGGTCGGCTTCAAACATTACACCCTCATATCGAATCATGTGCATCATTAAGAAGTTTCCAGACTCAGTATTGTTCATCTCTGTATTTTGCCAAGGGAAGTTGATGTTGACAACATCAAACGTTATTATATCATTTGCTCTTTCCACGTTCTTCTTTGCTAAGTAGTCACTCATGTGCTCCGCCTACAATATTAAGCTTAACCATTAGTGATAATTTTACATACATTGAAATTCATTATTTCAATGTTGATATACGAAAATAATTTAAAGAACTATCAATTAATCATACCACCAAATCTGCAACTTTGTGTATTTGTGTTTGCTCCTAGTCGGCGTACTCTGTGTTGTCCAGCACTTCCACTGTTTCGCTTTTGAAATTTATACAAATACATAAATAATGTTCTTTCCATACCATTGGAATAAAAACCAGATCTGCTTGCAGGTTACAGGGAACTGTGTTTCTTCTAATGAATTCGTCCCATTCTTCGAACATCTTTTCTTTAATCAATTCCATGTCTCCAGTTCCTTCGGTTTTAATTTCTTGTTTTATATATATGTTAAAAGTCCTATTTTTGTTTTAAAGAGTATTATATTTAATCAAACTAAATGGACAGCTTACCATGTGTAGAATCCCAAAAAACATTAAACTTGTTTCACATTTTTCTGTGTGCTCAATCTGGTTCAGAATTAGGGACCAACATTCAATCACATTGCTACTGACGTGCTCATTTGGAAGCAACGACAATATATCGTTTCTGACAAGATATTGATCATTACTGAATTTGGCAACCACCTCACTGCTCCAAACATTAACACCAACCAAATTAAAATAGTGCAAACAATATCACACTTCTCTAAAAACAATATCACACCCCTTAAGAAACAGTATCACAAAAAATAACAGTTCCGACAAAAAATAAAAGTATCACCAAATTAAAATAGTGCAAACAATATCACACTACTCTAAAAACAATATCACACTCTTTAAGAAACAGTATCACAAAAACATACTATAATGGGAAACTTTAGTCGTCCAATAGGCAGTAGTCAAGCACTTGTTTCCTCATGGTCAACATCTTCGCACACAGTGATTTGTTAGCCTTCATAAACCTTGACACGACCTCCACCTTAGAATCTGCCACACCAGAGTTGTACGTGCTCCCAAGGCCATCCGATTTCCCCCTGCTACTGCTTCCCACCACACTGGCAGAACCATCTTCTACCACAACTACAAAAATATTTATTTTTGTTATTTGAATATATAATGATTATATATAATGAAAATAAGTCAGTGTTGAAGAAAATAACCTGTTTTTTTTATACAGGAGTTTGAACATTCTTTTTCCCACCTTTCCCTCTCTTTTTTTTACTTGCTGCTTTCCTTTTTGCTAGTAATTTAGGTAACAGTGTCCCTTTGATTGCATTAAGGTTTGTAACCTTCCTCAAGACCTCACTCCCACATTTATTTAAATCACTCAACACAAGCGTCGCTGCAATCTCCCCCCTATACAACTGCCTCTTCTTTTCTTCATTCAGTTCACATTTAAAATCCTCACCCACAAAAAACATCATGTGAAACATCATGAATAATCCACAATCCAGGTTCAACTCTTTTGTTTGCCAATCAAAGGCCACATTTATCAGCACATAGTCCTGTACTTTCGTCCCACTTTCATAACCTTTACTATTGAGGTAGTGCCCGTAAACAGCCCCCTGTTTATGTTTATAATAAATAACTATCAAATTTCAATCTTAGCTAACAAAAGCATTATATCCTTAGTTCTTATTTTTAAATATAGTACTTACAGTTAAATGAGCAAGGTGTACATGCTCCTCGTCCTCGAAATCATCATATTCTCGGTTGTCCAAGTAGAACATTTTTTCCCTCTTGGAGTCAATACAGACGCAAATGTAGTGGTCTTGATATAGCAAAGGTATGAACACCTATAGAAATATTATATAGAAAATAACAACTGTCATTCACAGACCATAGCATACAATATCATAAGTAATGGTAACAATATCACAGAATATATAATACAATACCACAACTAAAATAGTTACCTGATTTAAGAAACAATATCAATACTTACTTCTGACAATATCACATAATTTACTTAACAGTATCAGAACTAAAAGTACTTTTAAATTCTTACCATATCTGAATTCAAATTCAGTGGCTGTTTATACTGATATGACCACATATCCCATGTCCTCCATACGTCTTCCTTAAGTCTTGTCAGTTCATCAACATCTTCTTCATCTACAAGTAAGATTTTCTCCATAGCACCCTGTTTGTTTATAAGAGAATTGATTAGTCGTATTGACACATTTTTACAAAACGTAATTTAAAACACAAGGAACACATGAAGTTTATGTTTTCCATACCGAGGGCAAGGCCGTAGAAAATCCTTGTCGGTCTGTTGCTGTCTTTGTGCGCCATTTGGAACTGATTGAGCAATATTGCCCATAACTCAATAACCACTGCTTCTATTTTAGTGTTAGGCAACAAAGACTCAATATCGCTCTTTGGTATGGAATGGTAAATACCAAAGTCACAGACAATCTCTCTGTACCATTTTCCAAAAAAAATTAGCATATTAGTTTTTAATTATTATTATGGAGTAGATTAATTAATGTCTTACATTGAAAAAATAAACTTACTTTTTCTTAATCGCATGATCTGTAAGGAAGCAATAATCCATGACTTTTTTCCGACGCTTAAAGACAGTTTCAAATAAATGGTCTTTTCTTAACATGGAATCTGAGACAAGTTGAGCATCCTTGTTTGGCAAACCACAGTCCGTAGTACACCCCAAATTATGAGGTACCATATCTGCCGATTCAGGTATTTTTTTCATGTTGTCTGCGTGCAACAAATAGTCATTGATGCTCCTTGTTCCCACTGTTTCCAACTGAACATTTGGAACACCCTCCTTCATATGAGTCCCCACACTTTTATCATCATTCTTCTCCCCATCCTTTTTTCCACTGCCTTCTTTGCCTGGGTTTTTAGTATTCAGCTCCTCACCATTTGGTACATTGTTAACAGTTTTCTCAACATCTTCTCCAATTCCCTTCTCAACATTTGTTAAGTTCTCAACATTTGCTGTCTCCCCATCCCTTTTTTCAGCCTCCTCATTTATTTCCTGAACCTCTTTTTCAATGCTCTCATTTGGTTTATTTGTGTTAACCTCCTCAACAGTGTTGGTCCCTCCTAAACCAACATTGATTACACCTTCATCAAGCTGTGTCAACACATTTGTCTCCTCATTTATTTTTTCACAGTCTTTTTCAACAGCTTCTTGATTAAGTGTATCACGATTCAACTCTTCATTGAATTCCCTTGCAACAACACTTCCTACCCCTACACCAATATTGGATATTGATGCGTGTCATTTATATGATGTTTTACACCCTATTTTACACGCATTTCAGAGCTCAATTATGTAGTTTATGCTACTATTTTTCCTATTTCCGTCTACTTTTGTGTTTTTGTGTAATATTGCAGAAATGTGAAGAATCAAGCGGGAAATGAGCCAAATCCGTCCCCGAGTACTTAGCATTGCATTTGACATGGAGTAAAGACTCGGGAAGCAAACTTGGTGCGCGTATCGAGGCCTGAAAGACAACTTTACGAGGCTTTTGGAGCAAAGTAGCAGCTAGAGCAGTCGATCGACTTACCTACATGGTCGATCGACCAGAGCGCGATTCCTGAAATAGATTAGAAGCTACTGTTCATTGAGGTTCAGTCGATCGACTGGTCTTAGTGGTCGATCGACCACACCGTGATTCTGACGCAAATTTGGAAAACGAGAAAGCCCAATGTAATTAGGTTTTAGGAATAAAAGTTACGTAAGACTATCTATATAACGTAACTTTAGGTTTCAGAAGATGATCATCGAATTTTAGGGAAACAATTAGGGTTCATCACACAAAGGTTGAACTTTTAATTAGTTTAGTTTAATTATCCGTCAATAAAGTTTACTTTTCGCGTTTGGTTTTGGTCTTTACTGTTCAATTCTTCTTACGGTATTCTTCTGTTCCTTTGTTCAGTTTGTTGCTTTAATTCCTCCATACTTAGAATTGCTAGTCTAGATTTCCCAAAGCCAAATTATCGTTTCATGATAGTTATTTAGTTAATTTAAGTATGAATTCGTTTGCTTTATTAGTTAACTTTATTGCTGTTATTATCACTATCATGAGTAGCTAAATCCTTCGTGTTAAGATGTAGGGGATTTGTAGGTTAGACGGCTTTGACGTAGGTGACCTGTTGTCGGGCTCCGGTCGATCGACTGACATACATGGTCGATCGACCAGGGCATGTTAGATTTGCTTCGACTTAATTAATTTAATTGCTATATTTGACGAATCGAGTGCACGCGACTAGTTGAATGCTTAGGAATTGACCGACCCGACAAGATCGAAAGATGGGGAGGAAAATAGACTACTTAATTAAGACGACTAAATTAATAAGATCGAGAGATAAGTTAATTTAGATTTTTAGTTTCATTAATCAAGAACGAAAGTTAGTATTTGTTAGATTAGGGACCCGTAGCTTAGGCCGAAAGGTTGCTACCTGTTAAATTGGACCGAGAGGACTTTTTATTTTCCCATCTAACATGCTTAAGACAGTTTACCTAGAGTTGCCGCCGTCGACACTACAGTGAACCAACCATCTTAGCTTCCCTTTAATATTTGATTTCATATATTTTCATCTATTTCTCATTTACTTGCCTTAGTTTAGTTTAATTTTGTTACCTTTAGTCATAGAATTGTTCAAATAAAACCCCCCCTCAAACTTTTACTTTAGACTAAAATTAGATAACTATTAATTGCATCGCCTCTCTGTGGTTCGACCCTGACTGCCGCTATCTATAGTAGTAGTTCGGATTATAAATTTATCTTTGGTACTCTACGACGGTATCAAATTTGGCGCCATTGCCGGGGAGGCAATTGTTTAATTTTAGTTGTTTTATTTTAGTCTTTTTCTTAGTTTAAGGGACATCCGTTCCTTAAACTCTTCTCATATTCTACTTGTAGTTTCCTCTTATGCGCAGGTCACAGGGTGGTGAATTGAGACCATTAGATCCTGAGATCGAAAGGACTTTGCGCGAGTTAAGACGATCATCTAGAGTATTGCCGACAGAGGAAGAGTTGAGTACTCTGTCCAGTTACTACGAGAACGAGCTATTTGAGGAGGACTCACCTTCGTCCCCTGTTTCTACTTCTTTAGCTGTGACCGTTACATCTCCAGATATGGCTGAAGAAGCAAGTATAGCCAGTCACTCCGAGCCAAAAGCCGAAAATCTCTATAAGGGATTCGCATTGCCAGCCGGGACGGAAAGGAAATTCGAACCGAAACCATCTTACATTAACTTGGTTGAGAGAAACCAATTTGGGGGAGCTGCAAATGAAGATGCAGCTAAACATATGGAGACATTCATTGACTACTGTTGTTCCATACCCCCACCAGCAGGTGTGACCCAGGACCAGGTAAAGGAGACGATGTTCATATTCTCACTTCGTGATGCTGCAAGGGAATGGTACCGAGATCTGGATCGAGCTGGTAACGGGATTACTGATTGGAATTCGCTGGCCCTAGCATTCTATAAGAAATATTTCTCTATATCGAAGACCAATGCGATTAGAGCTCAGATCACGAGCTTTAAACAGGGTCCTGATGAAGATTTTCATGAGGCATGGGTCCGTTTCAAAAGACTAGTGCGAACTATTCCGCACCATGGGTTTGAGAAACGGTTTTTGTGCAACCAATTCTGTAATGGTCTGTATGATGATAAGAGAGCTATCCTAGATGCTGCAGCTAATGGGAGATTTCAAGAAAATAGTGGTGAGACAAAGGGGTGAAAAATCATCGATGACCTGGCCACCCATAAAGCTGAGCATAGGAATTCTAGAGGAAATCAGAGAAGATTAGCTGAATCTCCTGCTATAGCTGCAATATAAGCCCTTACTGCGAGATTCGACAAGATAGATTTTGGGGGATCCGAAAAAGGAGGGATATATAAAGTTAATGCAGTTCCAGACTGTCCCTTTACATGCAAAAGATGTGGAGGAGAGGGACATGTTTCGGAATTTTTTACCAGTTCGAATGAAACATGTGCTGCCTTTCAACATTTTAGGCAGACGGGTACTTATCCCGATCCTTCTAATGTCCACCCCAATTTGAGGTGGACTAACCAGAATGTCCTTAATCCGGGTCCACAGCAGCAGCAGCAGTAGCAAAGCTATGTGCCCCCTCATAAGCAGCAGCAATTTCAAAAGCCCCCCTATGTGCCTCAGCAGCAGCAATTTCAAGGTTCTGATATTTCAGAATTGAAAAACATGGTTCAGAACTTTTCGGGTTTGCTGCAAAAGGAGTCTCTAGCAAGAGAGACTTCTACAAAAATGTTGGAGAGTCAAATTGCACAATTGGCAAGCAAAAGTGCAACTAGAGCTCCGGGGCATTTACCGTCGCAGCCGGATAAAAAAGAGACTCTAAATGTGATCACCTTGAGGAGTGGGTTTACCCTTGATGGGCCCGCTATGGTCGAAGATGTTACTGAAAAAGATGAGGCGGAACCGAGCAAGAAAAAGGCTGGAATGAACAGTAGCAAGAAAAAGACGATCAACAGCTATGTCAGTCGATCGACTGACACACTTGGTCGATCGACCAGCTCGCATAACAGTGCAACTTCTGGTCCTGAGGAAGCCAGTCGATCGACTGACCTACATGGTTGATCGACTGAAGATACTGCTGATCGTGAACCTTTTCGTCCTCCAATGCCAGATAACTTGAGGGACCACTTATTTCGGGGTACGACGACTCCGAAATTATTGAGGCAAGATCCAAATGCTAATGGGTCAGTTCCGGTTCCAAAGTATGACCCCCTGACGGTCAATGATTCATTCTTGAGACGGTCTGAAGAAGGTTCGAGCTACAACAAAGACAAGGTAGTGGATTTTCAGCCTAAGTCCACTGATGCCGGTATGAGAGATCTAGAGGAGAGGGCTAAGTTGCTTCTTACAGCCCCGTACCCAGAGAGATTGGTGCCGACAAAGGAACAGGTATCGTTTAACAAATTTGAAAATGTTGTTCGTAGTTTAAATGTGCAAGTTCCTTTCCTAGAATTAGTTAATCAAGTGCCTGCTTACACGAAATTTATGAAGCAGCTTTTGTCTAAAATGAAGTCACTTGATACTGTGCACTCTGTCGCACTAACTGAGGAGTCATGTTCCTATTTGACTCATACTGCACCTCATAAGCTAGCAGACCCAAGTAGTTTTTCAATCCCATGTAATATTGGCACCTTTTCTATTGAGAAGGCGTTATGTGACCTAGGGGCCAATATTAGTGTTATGCCTTTGAGTCTTGCTAAGAAATTGAAATTGACTAGGTTTGCAGTTACTAACATGACAAGATGAGATGGTCGATCGTTCGCAAATCCGGCCTATAGGAGTCTTAGAGGATATTCCCGTGCAAATAGGAAAGTTCTTTTTCCAGTTGACTTCGTTGTACTAGATATACCCGAGGATGCTCACATTCCTATCATTTTGGGTAGACCATTTCGCACACCGCCGGTGCGATTATAGATGTTGGCTCAGGGACATTGACCTTTAAAGTAGGGAAACAGTCCATTGTTTTGGCCCAGACCGCTAAGAAGAAAGATCCTATGTGGCCAGTCACTTGTAATACGATTTCTGAGAAGAAATCTTATTTTGTGCTTTCTGATATGCCTACCCCTATGCCTATTTCTGCTATAACATCTCCGCCCCTGATTGGAAGCAAATTGGAGGAAGATTCTTCTGTTTTTGATATTGCAGGAAATGGTTTGGGGAAGCTAGAGCCGTATGTTGCTCCAGCTGTGAAGGAGCCAATCGTTCAAAGAGGCGGCCTAGGATGTCTGAGCTATGCAACTGATGAGGAGCCTGATGAGGAGCCAGTCAAGGTGACGGAGTCCGATTTGGATTTTGATGAGCCAGACGAGGTCATTGATTGGGAAGATGTTAGAGATGTTGATCCGTTGAATTCTGCGGATATTGGAATTGATAGGAGTGCAGCTGAAAAGATGAGCACTGTAGAGGCTACTTCTTGTAGCCAGACGCCGAGCAAGTGGGCCATTCCGTGGCCATTTTTGATCTACTATTAGTTGATTAAGACTTTTTGAAGAAACATTTTATTGCTTTTGTTAGACTTTTTATTGCTTTGGTTTGCGCGAGACTTCGCTTTAATAAGTTTGCTTAGGATTTAAAGACTTTAGACTTTTATTTTGGGTTTTGCGCAATTTTGGGCGCGTTATTATGTGTACTTGCAGGTTCATAGACCATATTAGCTCAATTTATTGAGCTAAATCGAAGAAATCAGAAACTTACAGCAGGTATTTCAGTCGATCGACTGGCATTGGTGGTCGATCGACTGTGCCGCAGCTATAGGAGCTTCTGTTCCTGTCACCCTGGTCGATCGACTGGCTTATATGGTCGATCGACCCCCTTCCGCTGCTGTACCTGTTCACGACCATTCCCCTGCTGTGTTTGGTCGATTTGCGAAGTTGAGGGAGTCTTTTCTCCACTTTATTCTCCAATTCATTTCTGTTTTCTTCCGTTTTATTATTTTGCACATAATTTTACGTTTCGTAAATTGTCTTCTCGGAATTAGGCGCGGTACTTTTATGTTTTCAAGTACTTTATGGAACCACTGCTGGCTACTGAAGCCTCCTAGCTCACGCTGGTTTGGGGAGGTTTCCTTTTACTGCGCTTAAAGTCTTGTGAGTTTCCGAGTTTAAACTTCATATCTTATTTAGTTAATTTATCGCAAATTCCCGTTTCCCTTTTATTTCATTACATGATTTTGCACAATGAGGACATTGTGTGATTTGGTTTGGGGAAGGGTTTTGCATTCCATTCACATGTTTTATTGCATTTCTGTTTCACGTTTATTGCACTTCGGTTTGCATTTGTTATTTCATTTCTCTTATTTATACAAAAATTCAAAAAAAAAAATTGAAAAAATTTCAAAAAATTGCACGTTTATTTTAGCATATAGGTTGAGTCGGAACGGTAGTATTTCAATGATGACATTGCATTTTCATTTGTTTATGCCTAAGCCGTGCTAAATTGACATGTTATTAGTAGAATCATTTGCATAGTCTACGAGTTTTCGTTAAATATCTTGCTGAATCTTGAGACTTTACTTAGATTTATGGCAAACTACTTATATTTCTGAGTTTTAGAGCTTATAACTAGTGTCATTCATGACCGGTTTATCTAGGAATGTGTGTAGTACTCCTTATGAGACATGATACATCAATATGCATAAATATGAACTTAATCTGCTTAATACCTGTATGCATTCGGTTTGTGGTTTGTTGACACATGTGGTAGAGGTCTCCTTTTCTCATTTTGCCCATAAGCTTCACATAGCCAAAATTAGCCTTTTGTCCCTTTAACTACATCCTATATTCAGCCTGCCTTTGTCAAGCTAGTAATATTAGTCTTTGGGAATGTGTTCTTATCATTTTGGCTATATTGCTCTTTATGAGAATGTTGGTGAAATGATTGAAGGGAAAGAAAAGAAAAAAAAGAAGGAAAAAAAAAAGAGAATCAGTCGATCGACCGTCCCACTTGGTCGATCGACTGCCTGCTGCAGTATCGAGACAAGAAAAAATCACATGGTTGAAGTTTTGAGTAGATGGTGATTTTATTCCCATGTTTTATCATTATCGTTTGGGGAATTACAGTTATTATTGGAGATTGTGAGATTTGTGCTAATAATTAGCACCGCTTTATCGTTTAATCTTGAGCAAGAAGTTGGAATGAATTATTAATTTGGTTTCCTTAGTTACTAGCTTGGCTTTTAACTCTGTTTTTATCCAAATTTGTCTTAGCCCCTTCCTGCCCATACCTCACATATCCATATTTACCTCGGCATGTGTCATGGTCATTTGTTTGGTTGGAATGCATATGTACGGTAGAGATTATTTTCATATTAGACTGCAATCATGTTCTTATAGGTCATAGTTAGGTGAGAGTCATTACAAAATTACTTATTTCTATCTTTTACATATTTTCACGTGTGCTTATGTGTGATATGATCGACCCGTGAGAGTCCATAATGATAAGTGTCTATAGTTGATGGTTCAGCAGTTTTTGATGACTACATAACTCGTTTGCATGATTCATATTGCTAATTGATTGTTAGTTTTTAGTATTAAATTGGTTTAGGCTTCATAGTTGCATTTCGCTCTGAGATTGAACTCGTTCCATTAGGTCCTAGGTTCGAGTCTAGTTCTTGCTCGGGGACAAGCAAGGGTTTGGTTTGGGGAAGTTTGATGCGTGTCATTTATATGATGTTTTACACCCTATTTTAAGCGCATTTCAGAGCTCAATTATATAGTTTATGCTACTATTTTCCCTATTTTCGTCTACTTTCGTGTTTTCTGTAATATTGCAAAAATGTGAAGAATCCAGCGGGAAATGAGCCAAATCCGTCCCCGAGTACTTAGCATTGCATTTGACATGGAGTAAAGACTCGGGAAGCAAACTTGGTGCGTGTATCGAGGCCTGAAAAACAACTTTATGAGGCTTTTGGAGCAAAGTACCAGCTAGAGCAGTCGATCGACTTACCTACATGGTCGATCGACCAGAGCGCGATTCCTAAAATAGATCAGAAGCTATTGTTGAGCGAGGTTCAGTCGATCAACTGGTCTTAGTGGTCGATCGACCACACCGTGATTTTGACGCAAATTTGGAAAACGAGAAAGCCCAATGTAATTAGGTTTTAGGAATAAAAGTTACGTAAGACTATCTATATAACGTAACTTTAGGTTTTAGAAGATGATCATCGAATTTTAAGGAAACAATTAGGGTTCATCATACAAAGGTTGAATTTTTAATTAGTTTAGTTTAATTCTCCGTCAATAAAGTTTACTTTTCGCGTTTGGTTTTGGTCTTTCCTGTTCAATTCTTCTTACGGTATTCTTCTGTTCCTTTGTTCAGTTTGTTGCTTTAATTCCTCCGTAGTTAGAATTGCTAGTTTAGATTTCCCAAAGCCAAATTATCGTTTCATGATAGTTATTTATTTAGTTAATTTAAGTATGAATTCGTTTGCTTTATTAATTAATTTTATTGTTGTTATTATCACTATCATGAGTAGCTAAATCCTTCGTGTTAAGATGTAGGGGATCTGTAGGTTAGACGGCTTTGACGTAGGTGAGCTGCTGTCGGGCTCCGGCCGATCGACTGACATACATGGTCGATCGACCAGGGCGTGTTAGATTTGCTTCGACTTAATTAATTTAATTGCTATATTTGACGAATCGAGTGCACGCGACTAGTTGAATGCTTAGGAATTGACCGACCCGACAAGATCGAAAGATGGGGAGGAAAATAGACTACTTAATTAAGACGACTAAATTAATAAGATCGAGAGATAAGTTAATTTAGATTTTGAGTTTCATTAATCAAGAACGAAAGTTAGTATTTGTGAGATTAGGGACCCGTAGCTTAGGCCGAGAGGTTGCTACCTGTTAAATTGGACCGAGAGGACTTTTTATTTTCCCGTCTAACATGCTTAAGACAGTTTACCTAGAGTTGCCGCCGTCGAAACTACAGTGAACCAATCATCTTAGCATCCCTTTAATATTTGATTTCATATATTTTCATCTATTGCTCATTTACTTGCCTTAGTTTAGTTTTAATTTTGTTACCTTTAGTCATAGAATTGTTCAAATAACCCCCCCCCCCCCCTCAAACTGTTACTTCAGACTAAAATTAGATAACTATTAATTGCATCGCCTCTCTGTGGTTCGATCCTTACTTCCGCTATCTATAGTAGTAGTTCGGATTATAAATTTATCTTTGGTACTCTACGACGGTATCAGATATTACATTATTCAATTTTGATTTCACGTCATTATCCAGCCCATCATCTTGGTCTTCATCACACCACTGTCCAAGTTAGTAACATCATTAATATCATCATCTTGTTGTTTGTCATCGCATGCCAAGTCATCATCACTGTTCTGAAGATCTTTATCTGTACATCCACCATAATTTTTGTTCAATTCCTTGTATTGCACTTTCAACATTTCAGTCCAAACATCAAATGATGGTAGTCCTTGTTTTGCTTTCTTCAATTCATATAAACTCGCTATCAACATGTCCATCAAGTTATGATATCCAACATCTTTCATGAAAGGCAGCGTTTGAGTCTCTGTTGTACTTTTTTCAGGATTCTCAACCTCTTCTTCAGCAGCAGCATGTTCTTTAGGATTAACATCTTTCGCACCATCTACCTTCGCACCAGATTGTGTAGATGTAGTTGCTTCACCCATTGAACTTTTTGCTTTCATAGTGATGAGTTTTCTCATGTTATGTACATACCTACCTATGAACAATTCATTGTCCCTCTTCATACGTAGATAAATTTCATGAGCACGCTGCCAAATTACAAAATAAATATATTAAACACTAAGATAGACTCTTTGATAATAAGAAGATATGAAACAATAATAAGGTTATTCAATATCAATATCAAAACAATATCACAGCCTACTAAAAATAATATCACAATAGTGCAAAAACAATATCATAACAATTTTTAAATTAATATCACAACAATCTGTTATTCAATATCATTTGCTTTTATAAACTATATCACAATTATCAATTCACAATATCATACAATATATCAAACAATATCATATCTAAAATAATTATCAGATAGCAAATGATTTTATTCAATATCAATATCATAATAATATCACAGCATACTCAAAACAATATCACACTAGTTCAAAAACAATATCACAACAATCTTTTAATATCATAGCTAAAATAATTATCAGATAGCAAATGATTTCATTAGTGCTTACATCCATTGCCCTTGCTCTGATCTGTTCATCAGTTTCAATACCACTAGGAAACTTCACCATCATATACCCCTCTTTTATTTCCACTTCAACTTCATAATCAGACGCCTGAGTCAGCAATATCTCTGGAGCTGCTGAAGAATATGGTGTTTTTCTAGGGACTTCTTGTTGCTGACAGATGGGGTACTGAATCTTTGATATTGGAGCATTCCCCAAAGATCCTGTTTTTTTCTCATCATCCACTCTCTTTGACAATTTTTTATCGTCCCAATGTTGGATGAGTGGTAAAGTGTGTTCCAAAACATCGCCCTTGAAATCAAACCTATGCATATATGCTAGCATAATAACTATTACGCATCCACTGACAGTTGACTTTGCCCCTTCTTTAAACACCCTAACACTTCTAACCATTTCCTCAAATACGTATTCACACCAATCAAATTGGCTTATCCTTGTCACATGCTCAACAGCCTTTACGAGTTTCATGTCCAGAGATTTATTTGAAGACGGTGCTAGGAAAATAGACATGCTGTAAATTACAAACATTCTTTTAAATTAATCTCCAGCATCATTACATTCCATCAGTCTTTCATGAGCATCCTTGACCATAATTGGAGCCGAAGTACTCTCCAATCCAAACATTGCCTTCCATGCATTTTTTCAGCTTTTGTGTCTGCCACAGCAGTGGTGTTTCCCATGTGAGCGACATCCACTTTACGACCTTGTCGAAGAAGTTGAAAAATGTCATGCATATCGTCTTTCGTCAACAGAAAATCAAACTTTTTTATTTTGAACATGTTGCTTGTGTGATCAAATGCCTTCAGCAGCAACTTTAGAATTCCATGTGGAATTTTTGTTAGTTTCAACTCTAACAATCCACTAAACCCAATATCAGAAACGACCTTCTTTTGTTCTTCATTTAAGTTGCCAATCAACTCAACCAATTTGAGTGGCCTACATTTAGTCTGAAATGGTTGCGCCTTCTTCTTTTTGATCTCAGGCTGCTCTACCACTGCATCCTGTATCACCAATTCGTCATCTTTGTTTTTATCAGTCGTTGATTTCTTTGTTGATGGTTAGGCCTTTTTTTTGTTGACGGCAGGATGCTCTTCAACTTCATCCTGTAACACCATTTTGTCAGCTTTACTTTTATTTTCATTACCAGCCTTTTACCTCTTGGTTGGTTGTTGTTCAACCTCATCATTTGTTGATTGTCTCTTTCTCCTGTATGTTTTCTCAGATTGTTTGGAAACTGGCAAGTCCATTCTGCTGAATCAATATCAAACTTCATTAGAAATAATTTCACACCTTATTCAAAACAACATCACTATTTGTATGTCACTGGTAATAAGTATTTTTAAAGAAGTATACAGTTTTGTATTTCTGTAAACACTATCAATAATACAAGTACACAAAATTCATGAAGATTCAGTATCACTAATATTCAGATTCAATATCAGACCATACAAATAACTGTATTACAAGTTATTCAAAACAACATCACTATTGTATGTCCCTGGTAACAAGTATTTTTAAAGGAGTATACAGTTTTGTATTTCTGTACACACTATCAATAATACAACTACACAAAATTCATGAAGATTGAGTACCACTAATATTCAGATTCAATATCAGACCATACAAATAACAGTATTACAAGTTTTCCTTTCTCATAGCCAACACATATATCAACGTTACTCATTGTACTGAACATAAATTTTCAATTCATGGACCTCATTGTCAAACAAATTCAATTCAGTGATATGAAACGGTACTTGTTCACATTTAACCAAACGTTTAACCCTAATTTTCGCGATTCAAACAATTTGCAACCGTTATTTTGACAAATACACAATTTTGAACTTTCAATTTCACAATCGAATAGTGTTCAAACGAACAATTAAACGGTTTAATATATTAAACAGTTTTTAACCAGTTTTAACCCTACTTTTTCATAAATAAAAAATGTTGAACTTTGAATATCACAATCGAACAATGTTTAAACATAAATTTCTTCATTGAATAGGTTAAAACCTATTTTTAATTGATTAAAACAATACGAAATACTAATTTTGCACTTCGAACAATGTCGAACCCTAATTTTCGCAATCGCACAATATACAACCCTAATTTAGCAGATTTAAAGAGGAAAATATGTAATTTCAACTGTAAAAGAAAAACATTCAATTAACAACTACGAAGTTGTACAATTATATGAAAATTATTGGAAATTAACGAAGTTTATCAATAACTTTGATACTTAAACTAACAAACACTCGATTTTAACAATGATTTCACTAAAATTCAAGTACTCGAGAGAATTAAGACTGAAATTGTACCTGACTTCCAGTCAAAATGCAATTGAATTGAACAATGATTTGTATTTCTTCGTAAATTTTTGTTGATTCGCTTTAATAATCGAGAGTTTTTGTGGTTTTTTTCAGTTTTTAGAGAGAGAAAGTGAATAGTCGAAAAAACTGTCGCGCGTTTATGAATTTGAATAGGCGTGCATGTTTGTTTTTGTTACCTTATTTTGTAAGTGATATTGTTTAGTATATTGCGCGATATTGTATGCGTTACTCAATCCTCAAATATTTAGGGGTTCTCACCGGATCATGACTCTCTCTCTCTCTCTCTCTCTCTCTCTCTCTCTCTCTATATATATATATATATATATATATATATATATATATATATATATATATATATATTTGTTTCCTAATCAAACTTATCTAATCCTTATCAAAGGAAGTATTCTTGTAGTTTAGTCCTTTTAAAAACTGTTAACATTGGTATATGTTTTTTCAATCAACTTGTTATACAAATGAATTTACTTGGTTAATTTAGTTAACATATGTTAACACACTTTAAAAACACAAAATAAATTGGAAGAAATGATAATAAATTCAATATCTAATCTACAATATATACAATCGAAACACTTCAGTATTGGGAACGATCAGGGACGTAGCGAGGATTAAATTATAGGTGGGGCCGAATTTTAGAAATTTCTCCGTAACTTTTTTATGGTTGTTTACAAGCACGTTTTTACAGCAAAACATTATTTGTGTATGTTAAGTTTATGAATGAAAATTCTACACATACAATAAAATGGTTAACATTAAACTCTTAATTGCTTAAACATAGAGTATAAATGTATTGATGAAATATTTTTGTCACCATTTTGAAATGTTCAACTAAATGTTACAGAGGGCTATAAGTGTGTTTATTTTTATGTTATCAGTTAATTTATTTTATAATCTCTTATCATATTATACACATTAGAATAGACGAGAGAGGAAAAAAATTTAAAGGACCAAATAACGAATGGGCTCTCAAAAGCCAAAGAGTAAGAAAGTTTATCAAATGTTGGAAAAACAATTAACAAAGAAAATTGTTGGTTCCTAGAAGACTCGAACCCAGGCTTTGCAAATAATAGAGTAAGAACTTCACCACTACACCAATGCAACTACTAGTATTATAAGTTTTTTTTTTTTTTTTTTTTTTTTTTTTTTTTTTTTTTTTTTTTTTGACAACAATAAACATTGATAAATAAAAAAGTTCAAACTACATAGGTTACCTTAAAGTACAAACAAAGGAACAGAACCAAACCCAAAACTACTTGATACCCAAGTAACACATGAAACAATACAAGTAGTTTCAAGCGAAGAAATAAGGCGACTTTTTTTGAACGGTGGATGGTAATGGGCGTCGAACTCGATAAAGTGGACTTCCTTCCGCTTCATTCTCGTAATGGCAACTGTATTGCGGGTGTACCTGCAAAAAGAAACTAAAAACATAGACCTTTTCATTGAAGTGGCAGAGGCTCGACCCTTACAACCTTTAGTGAGGGAAGGGATCTGTAGGGACTGTGGTAAGTCGAACATCCCTGACAGAAGCGAACTAGAACTGAACTGATGAGATCTTAGTAGGATAGGGAGAGTCTAAATTAAGTCGAGTCTTTTTATCAACCTGTACGTCGATCTCCTCCTTAACCAATGCAACATTTTTAGGCCGGTCAACATTACTAACGTGAGAAAAGCTCTCCCGTGTAGGAGAGGAGTTGGGAACTTCTGCTGTCCCATGAATTACATCATGGAGAGTTCCCGTCTGGATAGTTTTAGAGATGAGGGGACGACCCCTCATAAAAGACATAGACCTTGGGTGGTAGAAACCCAAATTCGTGCCATGTAGCAAATTATCGTAATCTTGAGATGATAAATGAAGTGTATTATGAGGTCGCGTCTTCTTGGTGAAGCGGAATTGAGGAGGTTTTGTGGTTGGGGAAGAGGAATTCAAGGCTTCATCAGTCGCATTGCCACTATCAGAATCCATGGGCACATTTGGTGAACTAGAATGATCACAAACAGAAGGAGACATAGCTGAATACGATAAGGTCTTCTTGCCAGTCGCTTCAACTTCAGAACAGAGTGACGATGCATTAGTTACAGACTCGGCCATCTTTTCCGCCATTTCAGCAACTTGAGGTTGGGGAGAAGAAACTAATTCCTGATTATGAAGAGAAGAAACACACAGCTTTCCTGCCCGAGCATCATCAGCATTTAAGGAGTCAACGACAACTCGCTTACCATTTTTGTTTATCACTAAAGACTGCTTAATGTCTTCCAGCTCATGTGTAATATCTTTATTATTAGGCTCAATCGAACTTGCCTCCTCCAAAGTAGTACAAGCCTCCGATAACCTGTCCAATTTTTTAAGGGCAACAGCCTTACAAAAAAGAGCTTTAGCATGTCGAGGAAAGAAGTTCAAAACCATTGAGCAATATGTCAAAGCCACCTCAGGAGCTTCAAGCTTATTCGCACACGCTGTCATATTTAAACACAAAGAAACAACGAGCGGCAAAGTGGAATTTAAATCAAGTGCACTTTTTGCTTTGAGAGACGAACTGAGTAAACGGCATGCCTTATTATAACGATCACCCGCCTGATCAAACTGATGTTGGCGAAAAAGGTTATTGCCCAAATCTTCCAGATCTTGAATTTGAGAAGAAGATGAAAAGTTCAACTGGTTAAGGACATTCAGAAATTCAATTTCCTCATCTGACAACATCTCATTACCATAAATAAGGACGAAGTATTCAAAAAACTCGGTAGTAGAAAAGGAAGAAAAAGTTGAAAAGGGCGACATTTTTAAACTACGGAGGTTAACTAAGGTAAACTCTAAATAAACCAATTGGGAAAACTTAAGCAAAGTAGGTGAAAGAAGGTAAAAGAGATGAGTAAAAGCTACTACAACCAACCATCCACACAACACCAACCCAATCACACGACCTCCGGCAAACACTCGACCAAAGTGAAACATACAGTAAAGACACCACCTCAAATAATAGCCCCGACAACCTCTAAGAAACAGGATTGCCCCACATAAGAAGGAAACCAAGAAATTGCCGAGTTCAAAATAGATGTAGCTGCAGCCAAACTCCCAAAAGGAGTCGAAACCCACCACAAAACCAAACACTAGACCACGACATACTCGGAACACACAATCCCTTAAAGACAACAAACGCTTGGGGATGACGAAATGAAAAGGATGTAACAAAACAGACGATATGTAGAGATCCGGAAATATAGATCAAAATTAACAAGCAGAAAGAAATCAGTTGAGACAAAGTTTGGTGTTGTGATTTGAATGAACTAAAGCACATTGAAACAGCATAAACTCAGAAACCACAAATCAATTCTGCATCGAAAAATCAGCAGGAACTCAAAACCCCGAAATTGATTCAGCAGAATACAACTTAAATCAGAAAATCAAGCTTGAGGACTTAAAAAGGCGGTGGAACAGGTTAAAATCGGAACCCTTGGAAGAAACCAGACACAAAACAAAACTTACATAAACCCTTCAAAAAACAGATAAAGACGAAGGAAACGAGCCGACATATTGAAACTAGGCAGTCAAAGAAAGATGCAAGAAGCCCGATAACGACGGAAACACCATAAAACCAAAGCTCAGAGCATCTAATTAAATAGAGGCTGGAGAAAGGTGGGTCGAAAACGGAAAGAGGAGGGAAACCAACTTCAGTCAAGCATTTGAGGCCGCCGGAGGTAAGCTGAAGGCGGCGCCGGAGGGGCGAATGAGGGGTCAGGAAGATTGCAGTGGTAGTAAATCTAGGGTTACTTAATGAGGGAGGACAAGGTAGAGAGAAGGGAGATCGGTTTTAGTGAGACAAGCTTCTCTTAGTTTTATAAGTTACTCAAAGTAATTAAATAACTACCCGGGCTAGGGCCAGTCTGGCCCTAAGGTAGCTACGTCCTTGGGCACGATAACTCAGTCACGTCTCGAAATTAAAAGCATGATTCCATTTCATATGGTAGTATAGTACTCCCTCCGTTCTTGTCATTTGTTTACGAATTTCATTTTAGGGTGTCTCGTTCATTTGTTTATCTTTCTATATTATGAAGGTTTTTATTAGAGGCGGTAATCATTGACACGATCTAAAAACATGACACAAACCCAACACGAAGTTAGTGGGTTAGGGTCAAGACGTTGTGACTCATTTAAGTAATTGGGGTGACACGGACACGACACGAAACTTAAATGGCCGGTCGGGTTAGGGTTGAGCTCTTTTGACACGAACCCGACAAGAATAACCCATTTATGTAAAACTGTCATAACATACTTGGGTTGAGTCAATAATTCAACAAAAGAACTTAAAAATAAGCATTTGCATTCAGCATTTTTTGGGACAATAGGGTTATAATGCATAGTTTATCTTATTAGTTTGTTGGGGTAAACGAGTTACGTGGGTTAAAAATGATCGGCTTAAAGAAAAATGGGTTAAATAGATCGGGTTGGGTTATAGAAAAATTAAATGGGTCGGGTTAGGGTTGAGACAAATGACCCGTTTATGTAATTGGGGCAGGTTAGGGTTAAGGCAGTGGTGACCCGTTTAAAGTTGACACGAACACGACACGACTTGATCTATTTGCCAGGTCTAGTTTTTATAAGTAATGTGTTCTTCCATATCCATTATAGTCCACTTTTCATCCCATTTTTACTAAATGAATAGGCGAAATTCCAACTTTCCCCCCCCTAAAACATATTTCCTAAAATATTGCTTGGTATTTTTAGCATATACTATAAGAGTGAGCATGATAAGTTATAAATGGATATAATCTTTTGTATTTAAATATTTGTAACATTTAATATTTCACATTTTGCACAAATTTATCTCCGATCTTTTTAAGATAAGAAAATTCTTTTTTTAATGAATTTAATGATAAAAATTTGCCGACTTTTTATGATAAGAAATAAGTTGCGGCTAAAAAATACGGTATTAGTAAATATTTGTAAAATTCATCGACTTTTTATGATAAAAATTTGCAGTTAGTAAATATGTTATTAGTAAATATTTGTAAATTAACATCATGATTTCTCGGTAAAAAAAACACTCATTTTATTACTTCTTACATTTAATTTATATTTATTTCTCCAATCAAAATACATTAAGGAGAAACATGAAAAATAAGTAAATTTTCAATTTAAATTCTATAAATAATACACTAAAAAGTCAAACTATATAAATATCGTGCATATATTGCACGGAGTCTATATTAATAACTCTATAAATACCGCGCATTCATTGCCGCGGGATCTAAACTTGTTCACTAACAACTACCGCAAATGGTCTGCTTCCCTTTCTTTGGACTTTCTGCCAAAACTCCACGTATAAATAACCGGGACAAAAAGAGTATTAATAATTAATAATTACTCGTACAAGAAAGACCAAACATTATACAGTTCACTATCGTAGCTAGTACTACGTTGTGAAGTAACCAGGTAGAGAATTATAGATAGTTCTCTGAGGTTCCTTTGAAATTACATACCGCGCTCTCACTATATATCGTCGATTGTAGAGAGCTACTATGAACCATAACCATCCCTTCAACATATTCTCTATGATGTAATTGTGTGAAATAATTGTGCGGGTAGTCGACGTTGGTTCTAATAGGAATAAATGTAATAGTTGTATAGAGAATAATAATTGAATGAATTGTTGACTTGAATATTATTCATAAACAAGGGATTCTTATATGGCAATTACAAAGGATAATAACTTGAAAGACAATCTAACTATATTATATCTTAGAGATATATTTGACATAATATGGAAAATTATGACTATTACACTATCTAAAGATAATTTCTAAATATATAATTATTCTTAGAATATCACAATATTGTCATATTGTGAATTCTATTACTAGACTAATATTATATTCCTTATATGCCCCCGCAAGATAGACGACCGGAGGGGAAAGACAATCTTGAGAAGAAGAAGACGGGACTGAAATAATGTCGATTCATGGAGAAGTCGAAATAGATGAGAGGTAGGAGGCTTAATTCTGCCAATAGTGAATAAAGGAGAAAAGAGATCGAGAATGTCAAGGAGCATTGGAACCGCAAGGATGTGCTATAAGTAGGCCAGTGCGATGTGGGCTTGAGGATTTTGGGAAATAAACTTGCACTGTAAAACTTGTACGATGTTATAGGATCCAAATTTGATCATTGGATCATGACTTCTATAGATGAGAAGAAGAATATTTGTTGAGAGGGACTAATTTGAGGAAAGGCCAAAAACTATGGCATAATCTGAGAGAAATTAATTTTGAGAGGGAGGAACAAAGAAGACAACTTTTAGAGAGAAAGATTATAGTGAAAATGGATGAATAAATTTGAGATTGAAAGATAGGTAACTCGTAAGTATTGTAGGAGGAGCCGAGGAGATGATTTTGAGAGTGAAGAAAAGGCAGAGAAGATTACAAACCTATTCGGAATTGGTTTAGGTGCTGTATTATTGTTCCGAATAAAAGTACGAAGATAAAATTTGGAGAAAATACGAAGATAAATTTTGGAGAAAGTAGGGAAAAAGGAGAAGATAATCGGTTATCCAATTGATATTTGGCTATCACCACGAGAATGCGCTAACAATGCAACAGTAACTAGTAAGATATGGGACTGAACACCAAACGATAATGCTACAGAGGAGGCTTTGTTTGGGATTTACTTAATAGTTGACCCAAAATTATAAGACAGAATAGTGATAATTAGAATGAGAGTGTTTTTGACGAGATAAAAGGAGTAGTAATTAATTTGAGAGGTTGAGAAGGCAAGGACTAAGATAGTAGGCCGAGGAGTTGTATCAAAAAATGACAACTAGAGAAACGATGTTCGGAATAACTCGAGACATGTAACTCTAATATGGACCAAGATGGTTGACATTTGACAAGCTTGTGTCACGTTAAAGAGTATAACACTAGTAAACTAGAATATATGGGTGAGAGGTGTACGTTGCTTTGTACCAAAAGTTTAGAAGAGGGAAATTATTGTCATTCGTAAACACGAGAGCGATGAGTAATGTAGAAAAAGTTTAACTATGAGATTTTATTAAAAGGTGAGAAGAGTAGGACTGAAAATTCGGTTTAACAATATTGTCCGCGAATCAAGGGTCGAAAACTTTCGACCGGAATGAAGGAAAAGATGGCGGCTCGGACTCGCAAGACAGAGTGAGCAGAGGTGGCGTTCGAATTTATGGTCCAATGACCTAACTTTGATAGGTTGGTTGATTTGTACAAGATGGTTTTAGGATGAACAAGGACGACTTCATTGGTTTTAGCAAAAGAGACGAGAGGTACGATTGTAGAGCAATTTGGTGTTTGAAGATGAAATTATGGTTTAACAGATGCATGAAAATTAGAGAATGGTGTAGGCTAATTAATAAGCCTGCCGGAGATGGGAGAGATTATATCCATCTCCGACCGACATCGGAAAGGCGTTGATGGTTGTTTTTGTGGGGAAGTTTTTGTATGGAGAGGTCCTAGGATTTTACCCTTTTGATACCATATAGAGAATAATAATTGAATGAATTGTTGACTTGAGTATTTTTGATAAATAAGGGATGCTTATATAGCAATTACAAAGGATAATAACTTGAAACACAATCTAACTATAATATATCTTAGAAATATATTTGATATAATATGGAAAATTATGACTATTATCTAAAGATAATTTCTAAATATATAATAATTCTTAGAATATCACAATATTGTCATATTGTGAATTTTATTACTAGACTAATATTATATTCCTTATAAGTTGAGCCTTAATCATCACCTTAAGGTTTTGTTTGACATGGTTTATCTATCATGGTAATAAGAATAAATATAATCGTTGGGCCTCAACCATAAATTAGAGGTTTTGGTTGAGATAATTCATCTATCATGGTATCAGAGTCAGTGTGACCAAAGGTCACGGATTCGAATCCTGGTAACCCTAATAACTCACGAAGTGAAATTTCCGCACATGGTCACGGGTTCGAATCCTGGCAACCCCAATAACTCACGAAGTAAAATTTCAGCACATGGTTTGGAGGAGCATGTGTACTAACCACTCTTTAAGCCTAATGGGCATTTGAGTGAGAGGGCGTAATAGGAATAAATATAACTAGGTTTGATGCCCGGCTACGCGCGGGCTACGTTTATTTACCATTTAAATTTTATTTTCTATGAAATATGATTCACTAAATTTCGTTAAGATATACATTTACAATTTATATGTGAAATTATGATGAAATATAGAATTAATCAACAAATTATGAGACATGTTCACCACTCCCACTGTTCTTATTATTTTATTAACTACATCCCGTGTTAATACTATTGAAGAGTTAGGAACGATAAACACCTAAGAGGGGGAGGGGTGAATTAGGTGTATCTTTTTAAAAATTATTCTTGACTTAGTTAATTGATAACTTAAGTGAAGAACCTTGAAGTACAAAACTTGAGAGACTTAATAGAATGTAAATTTACAAGGAAGTACAACAGTTCTATGTCACAATATTGATGACTGTGACTCAGAACTGACAACAAGTATGAACGAGAAGGAACAAAGTAAGAGAACGTAAAAGTAAATGAAAAAACAAACAATGTTTTAAAAATTGGTTCAGCCTCTTCTCCGAGTCCTACATCCAACCGTTATTTTATTGCTTTTTTAGAAATTTACCCAAACAACTAAACCCTTACAATGAAAATAACTCGCCAATCTACCCCGATTGCACACAAACTTAAAGCTACTCCGCTTCAAGAGTTTATATGTTCTATCTCACAGGTTTACAAAGTCTTTGAATATTAAGGGTTCACTAATTTAACATGGAGATCATGATTAATACTTATACACGAGAATCATGGAACAAACGCATTATGTCACAGTGCAGCGAACTGATACTTGGAGGTTTACAGCTTTTGAAAACAAACGAAGACCTTAAATCAGAAAAACATTTTGCAAATGCTTTAAGAACAAAGGTTTAAATGCACAAATAATTTGCAATAATTCTCAATAAATGCTTTGGAAAGTCTTCGGTAATAAATGAAGCAAAGGCACTCTATTTATAGTGGAATAGATTACTTAAGGAGTAAACACTTGTAGTAATATAAACCATTAAATAAATAAGAGTCATTTGAGTGATGGTAAGTGTTGGAGTCTCAAGTAAACAATGTCTTCTAGCCTTTTCAGATTTTCGGACCCCAATACACTCAACATGTGACATTTAGACAAAATGGCAAAAAAACTTTTGATGCTTTACACCTTTGATTAATCAAACCCTTCCATTTTCGTAAAAAGCCAATGCGCAAATCTTGAAATTACAACTAAAGATATTTGTGGTCCACAAGCTTAGTTTGTTTTGAACTAGGTTATTTCAAATGTAAAAATCTCTAGAAATCAGAGAGTTGTAAAGATTTGATACTCGAAATATCTTATTTGGAAAACTCCTCATTACGCTAGTATCAGAAACCACAGTACAATGTACTGTTGCATGGTTTTGCAGCCACTTTGACGAAATGAGAATGTTACACTTACTCTTACAACATTCGACTAAGGCTAGAAAATATCTTTGTCTTGACTTCTATCTTTGATCATTTGAGACTTCATGGGACGTTCTTTGATTGCTTCAAACACTAATCAATTTTAACTAAGAGAAAACAATCAAATAATAATTAAACTTGGCATCATCAACCAAGTGTGTTATAACAAATTTCCGCTTTGATGATGGCAAGTGTAAACATGTGTGATATTCCCCCTTAGCTCATGGTTAGTCGGTCTTTGGCCAACATAAGACATAATTAAATAAATGATCAAGGTATGAAGGGGTCATCATGTTTTGGCTAAGTAGAACCTCTAGTCATGGTAGCTAAGACAAATATCACACATAAGCACGTTATGAACTACTTCCCCCTCTTGACATTATCAAGGGAGGATAAAACATTATCAAGCTAGCTATACAATTCAACCACACGCAAATATTATTCGAGCAAAATAAAAAAAAAACATCCAGAAATTTGCAAAAGAGTTCAACAAACATAAAGCCAAGAGATTAAGGGATAAAAGGATTAGGGGTCAACTATTAGGCATCGTCTTAGGGAAGTTTTCCACCAAGTCTTTCAAGGAGATCCTCGTTCATGGTTTTCAAATCAGCCACCTCATCCTGGAGTTTCTCGTTGTCATTGATCACACGATTAACAAGCCCAATAAGCTGATCTAGCTTAGCAATGACCACCCCCTGATCAACAGTAGACCCGACAGTTGCATCAACCTTACCCTGATATTTTCTTACCAATTTCCCATTGCGAATTTCCATACTCATCCAAGAGAGCAACCCCGCAGTCATCTCATCACTCAACTTCTCATTTGGAGGACAACCTTTCATCACCAAATTTTCCTTTACAAAGATGATAGAGAGCCACATGCCATAGGGTACCACAGCATTCTTGTTAAAATGCCCCTTTTGAAATTCGGTGGACATCTCTTGAATTCGATGAAACATAAGGCGAGGAAGGTTGATTGGTTTGTGTTTGAATATGTGATGGATGAAGAGCATCTCAAGGAGAGAACATCTCCCTCTACTATAGTTGTTAGGGACAAGGTTGCGGAAGATTAGGTTAAAGATAAACCGAATTGGCGCGGGTAATTTAAGGGCATAGATATGGGTTAGGCTGTTGTCATCGTTTGGTCGAAGGACTTTCATCACTTGGGTGAAGGTGACATTATCAACCTCACCCATGTAACACCCCCATTTATCTAAGAGCCTTAAGATAGACATTCCTAGATAAATAGGACTGTTACCATCTCGGTTTCCCGAGGTAGTGAATAACAAAGTCCAACTCACCAAAGTACTTTAAAGAAAACTTTAGCGATAACATGTTTATTACAATTAACTTAAACTAAACTCAATATAAGATTTAATACAACTCGCAACAGAAATAAAATAAAGTGATTAATAGACTATATGATCTAGACTTCTAGGTAGACTGGCCATTCCTTACGCATTCCCATTAGCTCCCCAAGTCATCTAATCTTTAGTACTTGTCAAATCTGCTCCCCATTATGGTTCATCACAAGTGTTCACGAATACACAGTCAACCACGAGGTAGAGTAGGATAACTAAACAACAACAATAATACGATAACCTGTAATAACATGTAATAAAGAAACACAACCAAGACCGTCACACTCACACGGCTCAACCGTGTGCCTCATTGCACCATACGCCACAATTGATCACCACACAATTGACACCACACGGTGTACTGCTCAGGTCCATGGTCCATCCCCCAACGCCACCGTGCCTGGCCAACCAAAACCGTACAGGACCACGGCTCTTCCGCATCCCCGGGCCTGACCGACCAAATAATCTCAAAGCATTGCCATTCCTCTTTCACAATAGCAACCAACAATAGAGAACCAACCCACAACATTAATAATATGTTTATAAGACAACAATTATAGCAATATGCTCAAGACAAAAATTACGACGATGTGCTCAGGACAACAATTACAGCAATAATAATCTTTCAACAATTCACCAATTACCAATATAGAGTAGTTGAGTAGCTAACCTACCTGGCAAGCAATTTCTCCAAGTAATGCAATCTACTAAAAATATAATCTACAACAAACTCGTTCCACAAGTCCGTCACCTATAGATAAATAGTACTTATATTTTAATTATGACTTATCCAAAATATTATTATATTTTTATCAATTATAATTTATTTACATTAATTATTATCTCGTGTAAATTAATACTGTACGTAAAACCCGTCTTTAATCATTTAAACCCAAATACCCCAACACCCAAAACATCTCGTAAAACCACCACCATACCCGATTCAAACCAAGCCCGACACCATTCCTTAAACCACCAAACCCGACTCCATCAACCACCATCAGCAGCACCCAATTCGAGCAGCCACCACCCTGCACCACGACGCAACCCAACCACCAAAGACCACCTACTAAACCACCACGTACAACCCAACCAATCACACCCTAAACAATTCTACGAAAACCCGACACAACTGAACCCATACACTCACTTACCACCTTACACCACCTCACGACAACCAAGGGCCACCACCATGGTCTCCTTTGACCCACGGTGGTCCCACCACCTACCACGACCCCACACGACAACCCACGGCCACCCATAGACGACACAAGACCCGTAAAAACAACACAACCCGCAACAACGACCACAACTCACCACCCGAACACCACCAATATGACCGCCCAAAGCCGACAAAACCAACCACCCATGTTCCAGGTCAAGTCGAAAACAACACAAGGTACAAAATCCGTCTTAAGGCTCACGGAACACCGACCATTAGACGCCAATTCCGCCTCCCACGGTGGTCAGCGTCGGTCAACAATGGTCCTACTGCAATCACGACGGTCAAGGGCAACTACTAAGGTCGTCGATACTGTTTACGATGGTCCATACGATGTATTAACGATAACTTAATTAATTAAAACGATATAAACATAATTTACGACGATCTTACCTTTTATCGCTTATTTGCTCTTTTCGTCTCCTAAAACTCCTTTCTTCTATTTTATTAACTATTTTTCAGATTAATCTTATATATATATATATATATATATATATATATATATATATATATATACATATATATATATATATATATATATACATATATATATATATATATATATATATATATATATATATATATATATATATATATATATATATATATACATATATATATATACATATATATATATACATATACATATATATACATATATATATAGTCTAGGTTTAGAGAGTATAAGATATCAATTAGGAAACTTGGAAATTATTACCTTATTTAATTATAGGAATTACTATTATTATTATTATTATTATTATATATTATATTTGTCTTACCATAAGTAGGATTTTCACATATTAGGCTCTACTAATTTTACTATTATTATTACACTATAATTATTAAGATTATTATTGAAATAATTATTATTATCTTTACTTATTATTATTATTAAATCCCGATATAAATCCCGACAATCATACATATAATAAAATCGCCCCTCCTGCCTACATCAAACGATCACACGGCCAAATACCTTTATACCAGTCGAACCCAATTTCCTGACTTGCTTATTTACTTTATTATTTAATTAAAAGTCTTATTTGCAATTAGTATTATAAATGTTATTAATTAATTATTTAAATTACATTATTTATTCTTAGAATTACTTATTAAATTACGGGTATTACAGTCTCCCCCCTTTAAAATGAGCTTCGTCCCGAAGTTCGCCCAGAAATACTATAACAACATCTATAAATATCTATACGGCTGAGCACCAATCTAATTTATGACAACATGATCGTCCATTCACTATTATCACATTCCCAACTCACCTAGAGATACCACAACAACAACCTAGAGATATTTCGAGTATCACATTCTATCCCCCTTAAAATGAACTTCGCCCTCGAATTTTTGAGATACCAATCAATGACAATAATTAAACCATTTATTGTAACCGCGTCAAAACATGTAACACACGTTGTAACATAACAGAACTTTATATTTTAACACAACATTGATTGATGGAGAAATGAATAACAACAATTTTTGAATTACTTTGAAATAACAAAATGCATATTGTATATCATATTCGAATTAATCTTTATTTAAATTTAACTTCTTACTTATCTACTGGCGAATTCATTGCCAAGCTAATTAACTTTCTATAACAAACGGTACGCGTAGATGTTCAGGTAATCTTTTCTTGTTTTATATAACTCTCTGAAGTCTATTCCCAAAACGAGCCCAGTTATGCTTCCTTGGTTCCGGGTTTGATGCATTTGCTTGACCAAGATATACTACATCTTCATTCAGCTCGTAATCTGGGGTTCTCTGTTGACGAGGCTGAAGTCTATTATTATCATCGTCCAATGGTCTCGTCCACATGATGTTTACTTCCACCTCTTCATCATCGCTAATCTCTATCACCTCACATGCTTCCCTCTTCACTTCCTTAAGGAAAATACAAGACTCTCCCTCTGAATCACTATTCCCAAAGGTATGGCTGACTTGATCACGCTTAAGGTTAGTGCTATGGTTATCCACCCAACATACATAAACTAAGTGTTTCAGTTTTCCTGAGACAACTTCATAAGAGAGGTGTGGAGGATAGGTGTGTCCATTACAGTATCTATGGTTTCTCTCGAGTTTCTGCTTAAATGTAGAGTACTCAGTCGTGTAATCCATTCTAACTTTACCTAAGGGTCCAGAAGTAGGTAAGGTGTTAACCAAAGTGTAGGCTCTATGATAGGTGTTTATTAGGTATATTTGATCCCATCGAGCTCCATAAGAATCCATAAGAGATTCTAAGGCCTTGCAATGCTCGTTTAAATCTGAGTCTGGTGGCATAAATAAGTCTTCGGGGGGAGTAGTAGGGTAAGGATACATCCTAAGGAATATAAAAGAACAAGTTAGGGTACAAAAATTGCATGCTAACGAGTATGCGTATGACTACTAGAGGTATGCTTAGTATGCATGGAAATACTATGTTTATACCAGTGATTTGTTTTGTATGTAAGTCACCTAAGCTATCGAGATGCCACTCCCTCTTCCCTCTTATTTGATTTAGATTTATTATTTGTTTGTTTAATATTCTACCAACGACGTCTAACTCTCACATGGATGCACATGATATATATATATATACTCATATATATATATATATATATATATATATATATATATATATATATATATATATATATATATATATATATATATATATATATATATATATATATATATATATATATATATATATATATAGGCTTAGGGCAACACATTCCGCATATCACTAGACATGTTTATCCTACTTTGCATAATTTATATCATCAAAATGTCAAGGTGCAAGAGATAATAAACAATTCTTTACAACTTGGTCATGAATTTACATGTTCAAGGACGAGAAAACATGTTATAACTTCCAAAAATCATTAATAAATAATAGCATAAATTCTTCTTGGGTATTTATACTTTTAGAAAATACAGAGAGTTAAAAAATAATTTGAGATATCACATATTTTAGTTTAAAGTTTTAGTCATAAAAACTCAAATCTAGATCTTATGCATGCAAACTACAACAAGAGTAGAGAAGAAATCGTCAATTCTTACTATGATGTTTCGGATTAAAGGGCACAAGTAAGATCTCCTTCTTACTTGTTCTTGAGCTTCCTTATAATGGATGAACAAAGGATCCAAAATAGAATCCCTCGCAAAAGCATATACCCAAGGAATACCCTTAAAGACTAAAAATAATAAGATCTAGTATTAGGATTAGTCTTACTTAAAATTTTGACACAAAAAATTAATTTGTTGTCCTCTATTTCGGTTAAGAAGAGAAGATATTAGTGAGTTTTATTTCTCTAGGATTTTCACAAATAGTAGAGAGTATAGTCTATCTATTTCTTACTCTAGAAATTATAGATTTTGAATGAATAATCATAGAAGAGAAAACTCCTTCTATTTCTTTTGTTTGGCCGAAAAATAGCCTTGGGTAGTATGCCCAATATTTTATATTTTTGCTCTTCACAAGAGACTAGGCATGCAACCCTAGTTTTAGATTTGTTCTTCTCAAGATGTTTAGCCTTGTATGCCTACAACCTAGGGTTATGATTGTGTCTCCATTTAAATATGAACAACACAATATAAACTATATCCTCCCACCCTTATTTTCGGTACATGCATAAAATGGAGAATCCATTTTATTTTGTCTTTTGTCAAATTGTGACATATGTGACATGCCACTTGACATGTGAAATTGTAATGTATTTTTAACATATTAAAAATCAACATACTAATAAAATATGTCATATACAAAATCGACTAGTAATTCGTAATTACTTGTACCAAAACGGTTTATCAATTATAAATCACAACGTCTTGTATTTATAATAAAATATTCATTCAATTTCAATTGTTTCGTAAACAATAATTTTATCTAAGTAATAAAACTATTCGATTACTTAGACCGTATCCAATTTAATCGAATTATAATAAGACACGTTAATCTTACTCACAAAATCATCCGTCAATTTTAAGCAATTTAATTAACTTGTATCGGCATACGATTAATTAAATAATCAATTAAGAGTATTTCCCTATAGGTATGACCTAAGGGGATCAACTAATCACCACCGTCGCACGACAGTAATGTCAAACTTTAGTCAGCCAATCATTACCGATATGTGTGGACCAGCTGACTGTAAAATATTACATCCCACATGTATTCTTAAAATGAGATTTAAACATGTGATCATCATGATCGACAGTTGTGATCGTATTATTGTCGGAGGACACATATTCCAAAAATCTCCCACTTGTCCTCGACAAGTCTGCGTCACCGATTCTCTTGTCCTATTACTATCTCCCACTCAATGCAAGGCGTCTTTCAGGTCGTAGTTGCAAGTGATCATATCGAGAGTGGTTTCCTCGATCTAGAGAATAACTGATTGATCGGAATCATCTACCATAGATACCTACCGAGCGTGGCCACGCATTTCCAGTTCATTAATCCTCGAGTGGCCCTGAGATATTGTTTCAACCCTGACAAGGGGGTGGACAATTCCTATCGCACTTATTCCCTTCGACTAGCCACAGCCATCATAACCCAAAATATGCCCATTTGACCCCATTTACGAAGGTCGTAGTAACACAAATCAAAGTTAATCTGAAACTGTGCCACCTTAGGCGAACAGTCTTTGGTCAAAAGAATCGACTCATTTGAATACTATAGTAGCTCTCGCCACGACCAGGCTATATAAATTTTCCAAAACTCTATAAGCGGTCATAAGGCCCGACAAAGTGATCCTAACAGTCTGCCTAAGTGATCGACTAGTCATCTCATATGACTCTATGGCACTTGAACTTGCCATCAATCGCATCACACTCTAGTCACTTCGAGACGTCACCTCATACAAGTGACTATGGGCAAATACCATGTTAATCCGGGTTCACTTTAACGGGGTTCAATATTGTCTCTAAAATCCGTTTGCATGTAACCCGTTTGGATGTAACAAAATATTGTCTCTAAAACCTGATTACTACTTCATATTTTTATAATCCATTTTCATCTTATGTGTAGTTGTTCATCTCAATGCAATTGAAATGACATAAGACATAACTCATCATGTTAAGCCCATGAGAAGGCTTTGGTTGGTAGGTTTTATCAACTTCTTGTACCTTACTCAACCTTACTACATTCTCGTTTTCCTTTGTAATGTATACATTTGCATTACAAAAATTTCTGAGTACGTGTCTAGATCTAATCTAGACATAAGCTCTCTAGCCTTAGAATAGCTCCCACTGTTTTCACAATGTGCGGGACTCATCCTTCTTGCACATCTCATGATTGCAAGTGTACTCAATTTCCGTTGTAAATATCTCTCATTGTTCTTTATTGCCTAGAACTATTCTAGCAAATCTATTTCTTAAATAACATAGCCACAATGGTATCTTAACCATCCTAATGTGTTTTAATTATGGTTTTGTCGGAAACCATGCGCAATCTCAATTGTTCATTGTCATTTGTGTAACACCCTTACACAAAATTGCATCAAAGACACTTTGCTTTACATCCTCAATGCTTCTGCAAGCACTTAAGGGTAATCTTTATGGCTTACTTGGTAACTATTACTTAAATTCGATTTGAAACAATTCATCATACTTAAAGTATATGATTTGTTATACATCATTTCCTATTTAATTGATTCGACAGCGGAAACAAATGGAATCAATCAAATATGTTCAACTCGATTGAACTAATCATGAATCTTATCAACATAAGACTTCTTATTTGATGCTAATATCATGTGGATTTATCTCCATAAATCCGGATATTAAAGATGTATTATAATACTCCATAAGTGTAAAATCATTCCCAATGATCAATATGTCATCCACATATAAGACTAATTAAAATTTCCGTAACTCCCACTAAACTCCATGTATAAACACAACTTCTCGACTTATGGAGAAAAGTTTTATTCCATGATCAAATCATTGATTCCAACTCATTGATGTCCTACTCAAGACCCTCTTTTAAGTTGCACATTATCTCAGGATTGCAAGAATCTACAAAACTCAAGACATGTATTGAATACATTCCTTCTAATTGAAGAAGTGGGTTTTAGATTCACTTGCTATATGTATATCATCATAATGAAACACAATCCCTAAGAATATCCAAATAGACTTAAGCATTTCAACTAGTGCAAAACCCTTTGCTACCAATCAAGCTTTGAAATCTCTCTTTATTAGTGCAAAACCCTTTGTCACTAATCAAGCCTTTTATTTCGGATTTTCATGGCTCTAAGCCTTGTATTGAGTTGTGACTTAAACATTCTCATGTAAGTCATATGTTCATTACTTTCTAGAAGTAACATGAGTCAATTAATTGCTTTGTAAGTTGTAAGCTTTTTACTTTCTAAAAGTAACACTAATTCATCATCTTCATCAAGTGATGAGTTTAACCTCCTAGGTTTTGAAGAAACAACGTCGTATACAAAACGTCTCATGTAGCCAAGAAAGACCAGTTTCTTGCGACATAACATTCTTTGTGGCTCTTTGAATAATTTCTCCCACTCTGTCTTCTAGAAATAAACTTGTATTCTAGAAAGACAGCTTCACGAGCCACAAACCTGTTGTACTCGTGATTATAGTAAGGAAAAATGAGCATTTGTTTCTTTGTGAAAACCTACAAGCATGGTACTCTACCATTTCATATCTCATATGATTCGTTTTAGATTTAGTGGAAAAATAATTTAGACAAAATGATAAAATCCCCAAAAGGATCAAGTAACTCAAAGTAACTTGATTGAAGTCCAAACCATATCGAATAGCGTTTGATTTCTTTATCCAACCACACATTATCCCATAATGCATGCTAAGAGAGATTAATTTGTGATACTATATCACAATTCCTTTGGCTTATATCAAAGTCTTCACTTTGATAATCCCATCACGACTTAATCGTGATTCTTTGAACTCTTTGAACTTCTTCAAATATTTCTCTATTTACCTTATTAAGTGAACACATTAGCGTCAACTTAAATCGTTGGTAAAATAAAATGATCAACCTATTTTGGATCAATGATTTACAACCACGATCTCCTTTTCAACCAAAAGGCACGAGACATCTTGCTTTGAATACAAGATACGTATATACCATAAGATTAACAATCTAATGGTTTCAAGAGTACTCGATAACTCTTTGCGTTCATCATTCCAGAATTTAAGGTTTAATCTTGGGTTACCAATTTGAGTCTTGCATCATCAACATGATATGTCATTCTAGTTTGGTTTAGAATATAATCACCTTGATAATGGGCTAGCCATACATCAAATCATGGTGTATAGGGTCACAAAAGTGAAACCTCTTTTGTATCTTAACAAGTTTATATTCTTATTTAGAGTTTATGCACCTAATAGTCACAATTAAGAATAACTTTAAACCCAAAAACTAGATTGAGTACACAATGACTCTGTCTCTCGACATCATTTGATGCTAGTCGTCATATTCTAATCATCTTATGTATCGAATACAATGATGAAAACCACCATCGGTTTCTAATAATGACGAAGTAGTACTAGCAAAACTTATGTCAATCAGATAAACATTTAGAGAAGAAGGTCTCATTAGATGTCCCACAACTGTTTTGCTTATTCTTTCAATAATTTGGGGTAGTTTCCTTTCTAGCGTCCAACAATTAAGACAATGGAAACTTTATTGGTCGTGATTGATAGGTTAGTATCGTTATTCTCAATAACTTTACTATTAACATTACCTTGTATCAATTCCATTCTAATTTTACTTCTTTGAACCTCGTCCTTTTCTTAACGGTTAAGAGAATGCTCCCACCCATTTCAATGAGTCTTTGCTAAGAGAAGCAAAATGAAATTCATGAAGACTACTCTTCAATCGTTCGTTTAGTCTTAAAACTTTCATTGAAGTGGTTGCGGTATTTTGGTCAATTACGATTTTTAACAAATCTAGTCACCAAAATGATTTAACGTTTCAAAGTACTTAACTCAATTAAGCATATGAGAAACAACTCATTGTATGTAGATATGTTAGTCAAGAATCAAAAACCCTTTTGATCACGAATAACTTTTATCTATACTCTTCACAAGAGATCCTTCCAATGGATAACACGAGGTTTTAGAAGAAAAAATTATATTTGTCTTTAGTTACGATGTTTTAATGGAGATTTGAATTAAAATCGAAATGATATCGTATAAATTGAGGTAAAGAAATAGAACAATATGATAACGGAATAATAAAAACAAAACATTCATCGTTATAATAATACTTTTAAATATTTTGACAAGTATGAGCATTTATATAGTGACCTCTACCCAACTATTATAAATGATTCCGAGATCCAAATTCATATTAACTTGGGCACGGGGTAGCCGATTCATTCCTTATCAATATAACTCGGTGGATTAACTTTTTAATCGATTCTACTTTTAGAACTCTCGGTCGATAAAATTACTCTAATATTTATCTATAGCGCGGAACACATGCGACTACGGTCACAAATACTTCCGTTGAGCTCAATCCAAATTTCGAATAAATGTGTCCATGATCCAAATTCACATTAACTTGGGCACGGGGTAGCCGATTCAACCCTTATCAATATAAATTCGGTGGATAGACATTTATCACCCACTTCCCCTACGTAACAAGGTTTGTACCCCGGTGTGGCCGAGTGCACTCCCTCACGAAATAGGTTTTCATGATTTCTACTTTTTGGTAAGGCTAAGTCTCAATTGTTTATTTTAGCGAGAGGTCATGTCAATTTATTATCTATCACGTTTTAAGTGAACTAAAGCGGTGAACTACGATAATTGTAATTGACACGGTCGATAAACTCGATTTAAAATGCATGTTTAATTATGGCGATTTAGCGATGCATGCAACATATAAATAAAATGCATAGCATAAATATAAAGTCCTAGTATGGCCTTCCTAAAATAGTAAATCTAATAAAATATTACAAATTCGGAAACCAACTCCTTTGGTCCCTTGAACTTCGGTTTTGACACGCATCTCGAGGTAACACCGTCTTTGATGGACCGTCTTCTCGAATGGCACCGTCTTCAAGGAACTCCGGAATAATAAAATTACATAATAAATTACATAATTTCCTATTATAAATTTGTAATTAAAATAAAATAAATCTATTAAATTACAAAACGGTGATACGAGATCACAATAAATTACAACCGAATCGATATTCCCATGCATTTCGGGTAATATCAATTAAAACTAAGGCCATACTACGTAAAATTTACATAATTTAAAAATTATATTAAATTAAAATATGACAATTATAAATAAAATGCAGCATTATAATATGTATGAACATGCCCAATTTTATGCTAAATCGCCTTTAAAGAGCCAATATCGTATATTAATCTATTTTTACGGATTTGCGTGATTTAACCCTTTAAAAATCACAATAATTACATAAAATCATATTTATGTACAAGTTAATTACCCTAACCATCTTAGGACTCAAAATTAGTCTCCACTAACATTTGACAATAATTAACCTAGATTTCTTAATATTGTTCATAAATGGACCTAAAATACAAAATTATTCCATAAACTTCAAATTAAATCATAAAAATTTCGAATAATTTCAAAATTTGAAATTTAAACTCATGAATATTGTGGAAAAATACCATGACACTCATAATATTCAAAACTTAGGTTAAAAATTTCGAAAAATAATCGAGAAAAATAATGTTGCGGTTTATCGATTTTAACAATTATCACTATAAAAATATGAGAAAAATAATTTTTATCAACTTTTCACTTTTAGATCGGAAATATATGATAAAATGCAATATATGACGTTTTTCCTTAGTCATGAAGTATGTTTTAGCATTTTTACTAATTAAAGTCACTATTTATGTGATTTTTCATCAAAAATTCATAAATCATGCATAAAGACTTCATTATAGCCAAATATTTTACATACATCTTGTAAAATTGCATGTGACAACATACTATATTTTCATGACCAGATTCGAAATATAACTCATATTAACCTATTTACCCATTTAAATACGATTTTAACTTGAAAAATCGATATTCCGAGCAAAACAACTCATTTTAATATGAAAATTTACAGGCCATCAGTAGATAATATATATGAAAACATATCCAAAAACCACTGAAGATTTCAAAGTTTATCTAATTTTGGTCCAAAAATGACATTTTTATCATAAAAATCACATTTTAATGCCAATAATATATAAAATGAACAATAAAAATCCATAAATAAACCATAATGTCCTAAAAATAACTTAGGACTAGAAACTTTTAACATGCAAAATTATTTCATGATTTATCTTCATAAATCCTAAATAACAAGTTTTATATGTTAATTAAATTAACTCGGAAAAACTAACCCGATCTTGAATGTAAACAACCTAAGGCTCTGATACCACTTGTTGGAAATCATATTTTACATATCACATATTTTAGTATAAATTTTTAGTCATAAAAACTAAAATCTAGATCTTATGCATGCAAACTACAACATGAGTAGAGAAGAAATCGTCACTTCTTACTATGATGTATCGGATTAAAGGGCACAAGTAAGATCTCCTTCTTACTTGTTCTTGAGATTCCTTATAATGGATGAACAAAGGATCCAAAATAGAATCCTCCCAAAAGCATATACCCAAGGAATACCCTTAAAGACTAAAAATAATATGATCTAGTATTAGGATTAGTCTTACTTAAAATTTTGACACAAAATATTAATTTGTTGTCCTCTATTTCGGTTAAGAGGAGAAGAGATTAGTGAGTTTTATTTCTCTAGGATTTTCAGAAATAGTAGAGAGTATAGTCTATCTATTTCTTACTCTAGAAATTATATATTTTGAATGAATAATCATAGAAGAGAAAACTCCTTCTATTTCTTTTGTTTGGCCGAAAAATAGCCTTGGGTAGTATGCCCAATATTTTTCATTTTTGCTCTTCACAAGAGACTAGGCATGCAACCCTAGTTTTAGGTTTGTTCTTCACAAGATGTTTAGCCTTGCATGCCTACAACCTAGGATTATGATTGTGTCTCCATTTAAATATGAACAACACAATATAAACTATATCCTCCCACCCTTATTTTCGGTACATGGATAAAATGGCGAATCCATTTTATTTTGTCATTTTTCAAATTGTGACATATGTGACATCTCACTTGACATGTGAAATTGTAATGTATTTTTAACATAATAGAAATCAACATACTAAAAAAATATGTCATATACAAAATCGACTAGTAATTCGTAATTACTTGTACCAAAACGGTTTATCAATTATAAATCACAACGTCTTGTATTTATAATAAAATATTCATTCAGTTTCAATTGTTTCGTAAACAATAATTTATCTAAGTAATAAAACAATTCGATTACTTAGACCGTATCCAATTTAATCGAATTATAATAAGACACGTTAATCTTACTCACAAAATCATCCGTCAATTTTAAGCAATTTAATTAACTCGTATCGGCATACGATTAATTAAATAATCAATTAAGAGTATTTCCCTATAGGTATGACCTAAGGGGATCAACTGATCACCACCGTCACACGACAATAATGTCAAACTCTAGTACCAATCATTACAGATATCTGTGGACCAGTTGACTGTAAAATATTACATCCCACATGTATTCTTAAAATGAGATTTAAACATGTGATCATCATGATCGACAGTTGTGATCGCATTATTGTCGGAGGACACATATTCCAACATTTGTAACACCCCCATTTATCTAAGAACCTTAAACTATATATTCCTAGATAAATAGGACTCTTACCATCTCGGTTTCCCGAGGTAGTGAATAACAAAGTCCAAATCACCAAAGTACTTAAAAAAACTTTAGCGATTACATGTTTATTACAATTAACTTAAACTAAACTCAGTATAAGATTTAATACAACTCGCAACGGAAACAAAATAAAGTGATTAATAGACTATATGATCTAGATTTCTAGGTAGACTGGCCATTCCTCACGCATTCCCATAAGCTCCCAAAGTCAGCTAATCTTTAGTACCTGTTAAATCTGCTCCCCATTATGGTTCATCACAAGTGTTCACGAATACATAGTCAACCACGAGGTTGAGTAGGATAACTAAACAACAAAAATAATACGATAACCTGTAATAAGATGTAACAAAGAAACACAACCATGACCGTCACACTCACACGGCTCAACTGTGTGCCTCATCACACCACATGCCACAATCGATCACCACACAATTGACACCACACGAGGTACTCCTCAGGTCCATGGTCCATCCCCCAACGCCACCGTGCCTCGCCAACCAAAACCGTACAGGACCACGGCTCTTCCGCATCCCCGTGCCTGACCGACCAAATAATCTCAAAGCATTGCCATTCCTCTTTCACAATACCAACCAACAATAGAGAACCAACCCACAACAATAATAATATGTTTATAAGACAACAATTATAACAATATGCTAAAGACAAAAATTACGACGATGTGCTCAGGACAACAATTCCAGCAATAATCATCTTTCAACAATTCACCAATTACCAATATAGAGTAGTTGAGTAGTTAACCTACCTGGCAAGCAATTTCTCCAAGTAATGCAATCTACTAAAAATATATTCTTCAACAAACCCGTTCCACAAGTCCGTCACCTATAGATAAATATTACTTATAATTTAATTATGAATTATCCAAAATAATATTATATTTTAATCAATTATAATTTATTTACATTAATTATTTTCTCTTTTAAATTAATACTATACGTAAAACTCGTCTTTAATCATTTAAACCCGAATACCCCAACACCCAAAACATCCCGTAAAACCACATACCCGATTCCAACCAAATCCGACACCATTCCTTAAACCACCAAACCCGACCTCATCAACCACCATCAGCACCACCCAATCCGAGCAGCCACCACCCTACACTACGACGCAACCTAATCACCAAAGACCACCTACTAAACCGCCCCTACAACCTAACCAATCACGCCCTAAACAACTCTACGAAAACCCGACACAACTATACCCATACACTCACTTACCACCTTACACCACCTCACGACAAACAGGGGCCACCACCGTGGTCTTTCTTAACTTACAGTGGTCCCATCACCTGCCACGACCCCACACGATAACCCACGGCCACCCATACACAACACAAACCGCAACAACCACAACCCTTGACAGCCACCGTACCAACCACCACGACTCACCGCCCCAACACCATCAATAGGACCGCCGCTAGCCGACTAAACCAACCACCCAAGTTCCAGGTCAAGTCGACAACTACACAAGGTACAAAATTAGTCTTGAGGCTCACGACAAACCCACCATTTGACGCCAATTTCGCCTCCCACGGTGGTCAGCGTCGGTCAAAAATGGTCCTACTGCATTCACGACGGTCAGGGGCAACTACTAAGGTCGTCGATACTGTTTACGGTGGTCCATACGATGTATTAACGATAACTTAATTAATTAAAACGATATAAACATAAATTACGACGATCTTACCTTTTATCGCTTATTTGCTCTTTCCGTCTTCTAAAACTTCTTTCTTTTATTTTATGAACTATTTTTCAGATTAATCTTGTATATATATATAGTCTAGGTTTAAAGAGTAAAAGATATCAATTAGGAAACTATTACCTTATTTAATTATAGGAATTACTAATATTATTATTATTACATATTATATTAGTCTTACCATAAGCAGGATTCCCACATAATACCTCTACGAATTTTACTATTATTATTACACTATTATTATTAAGATTATAATTGATATAATTATTATTATCTTTAGTTATTATTATTATTATTAAATCCCGACCATCATACATACAATAAAATCGGCCCTCTTACCTACATCACACGATCACACGGCCCAATACCTTCATACTAGTCGAACCCAATTTCCCGACTTGCTTACTTACTTTATTATTTAATTAAACGTCTTATTTGCAATTAGTATTATAAATGTTATTAATTAATTATTTTAATTACCCTATTTATTCTCAGAATTACTTATTAAATTACGGGTATTACACCCCAATCTCTCTTGATATAAGAGGTAAGCCCTACATCACATACTTTGAGATGGGCAGCAAGTTGTTCAACAGTTAAGACAAATAGTTTTTGGTTAATGCAAGCTGAAAGGGTTCCAACTGCAACATCTACTTTGACTGTGGCATAGAATTGAATGATCTCAGATAAATATATTGGGCTATATTTGTCCAAGAGATTCACCCAACTTTGAGCATACATGGTTTCTTTTAAGTATTTCAAAGCGGGAGAGGAATCATGCCAAGTTTTCTTGTACATCCTTCCACTGTGAAAGCAGCAGGCGAGCATACGTGACATAGTTTGAGAGCATCATCCGGAAGATCAAGGGAGTTTATGTGATTAAGGACATCTTTTTTGAACGGTTCTCTATATGGTGTCACAATCAAGTTCTTGCAAGTGTTGAGAGGTGCCTTCTCCTCAATTATCTCATCCTCATTCACCATTTCCTCCACAAATGCGGTTGGTTTCTTGGCATACCGCGGTTTTCGTGGGGCAATTGAACCCGTTCCCTTTCTCCTTTTTGTGGCGGTTTTGGGCTTGGAAGGAGAGGCATTCAGAGTTTCATCATCACCAAATAATTCAACCATTTTTCTCTTGGATCTAGTTCGTGACGGCTTTTGAGTGAATAATGCGTCAAACCCATCATCAAAAACATTCTCGGCATCATCTTGGTCATCAACATCTTTAATGTCTTTGGTAGTTTCAACATGCAAGCCCACTGTTACATCACTTTCCGGAGGTTCATCAACAACACTTTTTGGATCTTCAGTTTTGAGTTCCTCCTCCATTTCTACATCATCAATATTTCTTTCTTTTTCTCCTTCAGATTACTTTTCTTTCACCGGTTAACCATTACCATCATCACTTTCATCTTCAATTGATTTTTTCTCACCCTCTTGTTCACTCGATTTTTCTTCACCTTCCTTTTCTTTCTCAGTCATTTTCATTCTTACCGGATTTTCCCTCAACTTCTTCTTCCTTTTCATCAATTTCCCCCTTTTTTTCTTTTTTCTTCTCACCGACATTGCCCACTTCTTCGTCTCCCTTTTTCTCACTTAATTTTTCAATATCCTTTCCTTTCTCAATCTCACCCACTTGATTAGTTTGCATGTTGGTGGTTTCTTCTTCATCTGTATCAAGATCAACTTCCAGGTCCAATTGTAGAGAGATTGGTGGCCTTCTACCACGGCCACCACCTTTCTTAGCCACGGTTTTCTTTCGTGCAACGGTGGGCTTGGCAGTGGCAAAGACGGTTTCTTCAATGTTTGCAGCGGATTTGGGGGCCATTTTTCGTTTTGCTATGTATTTATGATTAAATGTATTTTTGAGATTAAGGACTTCTTGGATGTATTGTTTTTTGGGAGGCATTTTGATTATTAAAAGGAGGGTGGAGTGTTTTGACGGTTTTGAAATTCAAGGTAAGTTGAGGGATTGGTTTTGTTTAGTGGATAATGGGGAGTTTCAATTATGGTCATGTGGAGTAAAGGCTTGGTCGGTTGGTTAAATGAGGGAGTGTAAGAGTTAAAGTGGTTAGTTGAGTGTAGGATAGTAAAAGTGATTTATGGTGTAAGATGGATTAGGTTGATGTGACATACAGGATTTGAGTGGCTCGATGTTCATAAACTCAATTTCAAATAAGTTGTTTAATCAAATTGCTCGGTCCATTTTGCATGCAACAAATAATGTATGTTTCTAATCTAATTAACATGTTAATCAAACCTCTAATCAATCATTAAGGAAAATAATCCAATTTGTGTCACATGTCGCCTAATAAACCAATTTCCAACTGAAGTTTTGCGAATTGTTCTCTTTCTAACGGTTGTGTGAAAATGTCCGTAATTTGATTTTCCGTTATACAAAAGCTTAAACATATATTACCTTTCTTAACTTGATCACATAAAAAATGATGCCTTATGTCGATGTGTTTAATGCGTGAATGTTGTATTGGATTCTTGATATGTTAATTGCACTAGTATTATCACAAAATATAGGAGTAGTTTCGAATGTAATATCGTAATCATGCAATTGTTGACGTACCCAAAGAATTTGTGCACAACAAAGAGCGGCACTTAGATACTCACTTTTGGCCATGGATAAGGCAACAGTATTTTGTTTCTTGGATGCCCATGAGATGAGACATGGTCCTAAGAATGTTTCAATACCCGAAGTACACTATCTATCCAATGAGCTACCGGCATAATCCATATCCGAAAATCCTACAAGATCAAGTTCATAGTGAGTTGGGTACCAAAGATATAAGCCTTGTGTTCCAATCAAATACCTAAAAATTCGTTTAACGGCTTTGAAATGTGATTCATTAGGATTTGATTGGAAACGGGCACACACACACACACACACACACACACACACACACACACACACACACACATACACACACACACACACACACACACACACACTAAATTGTATCTCGGGTTGACTAGCGGTCAAATAGAGTAATGAGCCGATCATACCTCGATATACCTTCTCACCAATGCTCTTACCATTTTTGTCCTTATCAAGCTCGATTTTGGACACCATTGGTGTAGGCATAGGATTAGGATTAGTCAACCCGAACTTATTAGCATTTCCTTTAAGTAATTTTGTTGATGAATCATTGTTCCTTTTTCACTTTGTTTAATTTGAAGACGAAAGAAAAAATCAAAGTTCTCCCATCATACTCATCTCAAATTCGGAGGTCATCAAATCAGAAAAGTACTTATAAAGGACATTGTTAGTTGCTCCAAAGATAATGTCATCAACACATACTTGCACAAGCAACAGCTCCTCACCTTGTGACTTGATAAACAACGTTTTCTCAACGGAACCACGTAAGAATCCGTTTTGCAATAAAAACTTTGAAAGCCTATCATACCAGGCCCTAGGAGCCTGTTTTAAGCCATAGAGCGCTTTATCAAGTTTGAAAAAGTGGTTAGGAAACTCATTGTTTATAAATCCCGGAGGTTGTTCGACAAAAACTTTTTCTTCAAGGTAACCATTTAGAAATGCGGTTTTGACATCCATTTGAAAAACTTTTATGCCTTGGTAAGATGCAAAAGCTACAAGCATTCGTATGGCTTCAAGCCTAGCTACCGGTGAAAAGGTTTCATCACAATCAATTTCCTCTTGTTGGTTAAAACCTTTCACCACTAGTCTAGCTTTATTCCTTACGGTTTCTCTAACATCATCAAACTTGTTGCGAAAGACCCATCACGTAACAATTACAGTATGTTCAGAGGGCTAGGAACGAGATGCCATTTCTTTTTTTCTTTCGAATTGCCCCAATTCCTCTTGCATGACTATCACCCAGTATTCATTAGTCAAGGCCACTGTGACATGATCAGGTTCAATTAAAGAGAGAAATGCATTAAATGCACAGAAATTTTGGAGCGATGATCTGGTCTTTATTCCAGAAGTTAGGTCATTGGTTAGGTTTGATAAAGGATGTGAGCTTTGATATTTCCATTTTTTAGGGACAGGCGAGTTTGAGGCATCGTTTTGTTCTTGTGTCATAATGGATGTTACTGTGGCATGAGGGTTATTTGGTGAGGGTGATTATCATTCATTTATTATTTTGTTGGGTTGTTCTCGAGCATCCACATTCCCCCTGGATGAGCTAGCATCTTCTTGAGATGGAGGATGATTAGTTCCCCCTGAATTTTGGCCAGCATCCTCAGGCAACAGTGGCTCCAACTGTTTCTTAGCCTCTTCCAGCACTTGATCCATATCACGTCGTGTCATTCCAATTTCAAAGTCATCATCATACTCATCATCATCTGCATCATCGACCTGTGTATTTGAAACAAAAAGACTAGATTCGTCAAATATTACATGAACACTCACTTCCATTTTCATAGTACTCTTGTTAAATACTTTATAAGCTTTACTATGATCAGAATGACCAACAAAAACACCTTCATCACTACGAGCATCAAATTTACCTAGGTTGTCATTTCCATTATAGTGCACAAAGCATTTACTACCAAAGCATTTTAAGTGTGAGATGTTGGGTTTTCTTTAGACTTAAATCCCTTATAATTCAATATCTTTTGGGTTTTCGTCGCTAAATCAAACCCGGATTTTAGGAACTCGATTTGTTCATATCAAGATTCTGGGATTCGTATTTTGTACATAATTTTCATATTCTGTTCTGTTTTATTTTCCAACCGTCTTAAATCCAAGTTTAGTAAATAATTTAATTCCGACACCGTAAATAAAAGCTAACTTATTTCAATTCATTTTAATATGTTTTGTCGCTTTTATGACGGTTCCAGATGTATATAACCTACTAAATCACTTTTAATCGAGTTCCCAATCAATAATCGATCTTAAACTCACCAATGAATATTAACAAACCGCGATTCTGACTTCACAGACAAAGCCCAACTCAAGAACAGACGCAGGAGGAGCTGCGCCTCTTCCAGAGGACACAACAGACGATGCACCTGTTCTGAGGTGGTTTCTGTCCCTGAACTCTTTCTCGCTTGGACGTAGCTTCTAATTACGTGTTTAATTAACTAATAATCGTAGTATCGCCCCTAATTTGACCTATTTAATTACTTTAATTTCTAACCTTTTATTTTTTTCCTCTACTTTTTTTCCCTCTACTTTTCATCTCCCAAATTCGTTTTCAAGTGTATTTTTGACGTAAATCAGATGAGAGTTGTAATTATTTTAATTTAATTGTTATCTAATTATTGTAATTCATTTATTAATTGTTATGTATGTTTTCACATGTAATCAATTCTAAATCTCAATTTTGACATAATTTGTTCGCTAAATTATTTGTTCACCGACATAGCTAATTCTCATGCTAGAATTAATCTGTGGATGTTGCATTGCATGCATATAATCGGCAACATATCAAATATAAATAACTTCCCTAATCATTAGTAGAGGCCGCCATCGAGGCGGGCGGGAGTAGGTATTCAGTAAAAGAACTTCCTAATACGTACCCTCATCCCTTACTCAAGATCTCTGTGAACATCCGTGTTCATTGGCATCCACGAGAGTCATTCTAGACATAGAATGTAACACCCGCGAATTTCCCATTTTGACATTTAAAATTTATTTAACCGTTTAATTACTTTATTTTATATTTTAAAATTATTTAATTTTATTTTAAACATGATTTTATAAAAGTAATATATAAAAGCTTATTTTATATAAAATACGTATTTTAGTCGTATAGGAATAATAGTGACAATAATAATAATAGTATTAATAATAATAAAGTTCTGCCTCAAATTATAGTAGGTTTAAGACGTAATTACGTCTATCGAAAGACCGTCACATTTCAATTTGGTATCTAAGCTAAATCGGACCATCAAAAGTGGACAACACTACCTACTTCTATTATTTTATTCACACTCTCACCCTGTCTTTGGACCACACGGACCAATCCCATGTCCCCAACCCTTTTTCTTTCCTTTCTTTCCCTTTCTTCTTTCTCGTTTAACCTGCAACAACAACAAACAATCAGTAAGCCTATAGCACCATTGTTATTTTGACCTTAAAACCCAGATTTCGTCCCCATTTCTCAATCTTTTTCCTTAATTTTTGTACCATTCTCCTCCTTACTTCCTCCTTCATCTTTCAAGGTAAAAAAGACGTAGTCTTGTGGAGTTTTCGTCTTGATCCGTCTTATGGGTGTGACGTTTTTAAGCTAATTTTGGGTGAAATTTTGGTTGCTAGATGAAGACATTGAGGACCCGGAAGGCAGCTCATTCATAGTAGACCATTCCCTCGAAGATTGAAGAAGTTATAAGGTAACGGTGATAGGTTACTCGATAAATGTCGATATTTCGCCCTTCCTACTCGATTTTCACTGTTGTTTGTCGTAAAGTTTAGTTGTTTTGTCTTCCTCATGTATGTGGGTAAATTTGTAGAGTTGATGGTTACTTTACATAGCTGGTTGGGATATAATTTGGCTCATCTCATACCGTGAGTTCACTGCTTGGTCCGTGTTTACGCTGCTGGCATTTCTGTTCTCGTGCCTTCCTGAGTCACCTTACATGAATTATATGTTGGTTATTTGTACGTTAAACCTACTTATTTCCGTCTTACCTTTTCCTCTTGGTTCCGTCTGAAACTGAGTCGTAAGCCTGCTGGAATTTGGTTTTAGTACCGTGACTGGTACTGATTTCGCCCTCTGTTTTGGGACGGACAAACCAGTCCCTCAGGCCCATTTTCTTGCTTGTTTCCTTCACGTAATACCGTCACATGTATACTGGTATGCTCCGCTTTGAAATTTCAGTTTTGATCCATGTACAACACGGTATGGGTGCCGTGTAAGGTGCTGTTTTGCCTCTGTTTTGAGACGGGTAAAACAGTCCCTCGGACTTAATTCCTTACTTAATTTTTTCATTTAAATTTCGTCTTATGCATACCCAAAATTCCCGCTTTATATTACCTTGGCTTGGACACATTTGCAGCATTTTTCCAGGCCTTTCTTTCGGGTGTTTGGCAACCGTGGACTGGTTTTGGGTGGTCTTTTGGCTATTTGAAATATTTTAATTTCCGACTCTTGCTTTTGATAACGTAATTCGTTATATATCGTTCATTTACATATTTATTAATTTGGGCTCACCATCCTTTTTAATTTGGGCTCACCATCCTTTTTTCATTTTGGGCTCGTTTGGCTTCATTTGTTGGACTCATTTGGTTTGATTTGTTGGGTTCACTATATCCCTTGTGTTGTAGGGCCAATTCTTTGAGATGATGTTTGTTTATCCACTTATTTTCCTTCATCCATTTTCGTGACTTATGATGTTTTAATTAGTGGGGTTTGTTTTGTTGAATTGGTTGGACTTGTCATGTTTTACTAGTTGGGCTTGTCATGTATTACTAGTTGGACTTGTTGTGTTTTATTTGTTAGGCTTGTATGATTCATTTTGTTGGGCCAACCATTGTCATGGTGAATATTTAGGAATGACCCATTGATGGTTGGTTACATTTTTATCTCGTATTTTACATGATATAAATCATTCATTATTGCTCGCTACATTTTATTTAACCAACATGTTAAATTATCAAAGGAAATATTTATTAATGTGATACATGTATGAAATATTTATTATAAATAGTTACTTGTAAGGGGTCATATTCTGTAACACCCCAAGAGTTTGGGGGCTTGTGATATGTTTATAAAGGATTCCACCCATCACTTAGTAACAAGGCCTTGTGCTTTTGGGCTTAAGTGAGGATAAATATGTGCCCAAACGTGCACACCCAGCTTATTGGGGTTGTGTTACGACGGTGGCGGGTCGGGTTGTTATAAATGGTATCAGAGCAACCCTGCGACCGTGTGGTGAGCCTGTGGTCGGGAGTGCCCGGGTCACACACCTAGCGGGGGAGGATTCTGGGCTTGGTTGCGGTCAGCCTTCGGGCACAACGAGGACGTTGTGTTATTTAAGTGGGGGAGTTTGTAACACCCCAAGAGTTTGGGGGCTTGTGATATGTTTATAAAGGATTCCACTCACCACTTTGTAACAAGGCCTTGTGCTTTTGGACTTAAGTGAGGATAAATATGGGCCCAAAGGTGCACACCCAGCTTATTGGGGTTGTGTTACGACGGTGGCGGGTCGGGTTTTTATATATTCTAGGTAATGTCTTGTATTGTTCGGTTGTGAGAGTCTTGGTCCTATCGGATACTAGAGGTGAGCTATAAGCCCTCTAGTTGCGGTATGATCGCCTGGATTGATGTCCCATCCATACTTATGATGCGATGTAATCCATAAGTATGAATGTGACGTTAGTAATCCTGTCCCGGATACTTGTTTGTTTTATTTGGACATGTTTTAAAGGTAACCGCCAAGCCAAATACTTTATATGTTGTGCCTCTGACATGTTTTAAAGGTAACCTCTAAGTCGGGCACTTGTTTGTAGTATTTGGACATGTTTTAAAGGTAACCGCTGAGCCAGATACTTTATATGTTGTGCCTCAGACATGTTTTAAAGGTAACCTCTGAGTCGGGCCCTTGTTTGTAGTATTTGGACATGTTTTAAAGGTAACCGCTGGGCCAGATAATTTATATGTTATGCCTCGGACATGTTTTAAAGGTAACCTCTGAGTCAGGCACTTGTTTGTAGTATTTGGACATGTTTTAAAGGTAACCGCTGAGCTAGATACTTTATATGTTGTGCCTCGGACATGTTTTAAAGGTAACCTCTGAGTCGGGCACTTGTTTGTAGTATTTGGACATATTTTAAAGGTAACCGCTGAGCCAGATACTTTATATGTTGTGCCTCGGACATGTTTTAAAGGTAACCTCTTAGTCGGGCACTTGTTTGTAGTATTTGGACATGTTTTAAAGGTAACCGCTGAGCCATATACTTTATGTGTTGTGCCTCGGAAATGTTTTAAAGGTAACCTCCGACTCGGGCACTTTTTTGTAGTATTTGGACATGTTTTAAAGGCAACCGCTGAGCCAGATACTTTAGAGGTCCTGCCTTGGACATGTTTTAAAGGTAACCGCTGAGCCAAGGTACTTAAGGATTTGTGACTCGGACATGCTTTAAAAGTATAGCCTCTGAGCCGGATGCTTTGCTTTATGTGTGATGTTAGTAGTTCCATTTCGTGTATTGTATGTTTTTTGGCTTTCAAAGTTCATGGCTAAGGTTTCCATTCACATGTATTATGATGTTAATCTTGTTTATCCGTGACATATGATATTCTATCGTGTTTATAGTTGTATTATCATTTATGACGTTTTGGTTGGATTGTCTCATATGCATGCATCTTATGCCTTATCTATGATTGACTACGTATGTTTTGAATGTTAGTCTCATGTCTCATTGCTTGCATCAAATGGTTACATTTATGATGTTCTAATATGTTCCTCCTTATCTGTGTGTCGACATTTTGTGGCTGGGAGAACCTTGAGTTACTCCCCACTGACTGTGGCGTTCATGTTTACATGAATGACAGGTTGTGAAGATGCTTACGTGGGGAAGACGTGTGCGCTAGCAAGAACTAAACCTTGGACTAGTAGTTGGTTTATTAGGATTGCTTAGACTCACCATTTATCATTTTGTCATTTGAGGGATATATATTCCCTCACCTTTGACTATCACGTCTGTATAAACTTAACTTTATTTCCGCATTCTTTATTTATGTTTCAGATTTTAATGATGTAATACTCCGTATTTATGAGTCTTAGGGTACTCTATCGAGTAGGCCTTACTCTGTCGAGTAGGGGTAAGTTGCGTTTTAGAAAAGTTTCTGACCTGTTGGGTACTCGATCGAGTAGCTGGGATACTCGATCGAGTAGGGGGGTACTCGATCGAGTATCTTGGGTACTCGATCGAGTAGCCGGTTTTACGGGGGAGTTTTCTCGGGTTTTGTTAATTACGCGATTGAGGTATATAAGCTTTGTCGTCATTATTCTAAATCACTTTTGCAAAACCTAAATTACTGTTTAAGAGAGAAAGCAAGCAAGTTCTTCATCCTAATCGTATAATTAGCAATTCCCGGAGTTTGGAGGGGTAGTTCCTATCGTTGTTCATACCGTTGAGTTCCTTGCGTCAAGGGTAAGATCTATGTACCCTTTTTGTTGTCTTTCCTTTGAACTGGTTAAACCCTAATTTAGAGATTTGGGGGTTTATGTGTAGTATGTGATTTGGTAGCCTTTATGTGTTGTATGATAGGAGGAGGGTTCATAGAGGAGGCTTTTTGATTCAGCAGTAGAGACCGTCTGATTGTGTGCTTACCAGGTAGGGTTTCCTACTCAGTATTAGTCCCATAATGGGATATTGGTTGATGTGTTGTGTTTGGTTGTTTTATATAGTAATTGTATTGTGATTGTGGTTGTGATCGTTGTCTATGGTTCGTGAGGCGTGGCCTCGGCTGAGTGGGGTCACTTGCGGGAGTGGCTTCACGCCCTAGTTTCGCCTTCTGTGGAACCCGCCACAGAAGGGATGTGCACATTAATGGACAGGGTTATCGCTCACTATGTGGAGCGGGGATTTGGTGGGTACGGCTGCGGTCCCTCATCGGGCATTTGGTCCAAAGTGGACGATCGGTGATTGAGAGGATTGGAATTGGTGTGGTTGTGTGTGTGCGTGACAGCTAAGCTGTCTGTATGTCTTATTGTTGATATATACATTGGAATTGTGTGATTAGTACTGACCCCGTTTAAATGTTTTAAAAACTGTGGTGATCCATTCGGGGGTGGTGAGCAGATTTTGACGGGTATATCTTGGATACGCGTGGGATCTAGCTTGGGATGGAGTCATCACATATCAGAGTCTTTAGTCTTCCGCTGTGTTTGTTAAGGCAGTTCCATTCAGTTGGTTTATAGTTTGAGAACAGTTGTTTTTTGCTTACAGTTGGTTTGTTATGTAATCACCTAAAGTTATTTAATAAAGTATGTTTCTTTATTGTCTTATGATTATCATTGCCTCCGGTAACCGAGATGGTAGTATCCTTATACCTGAGTGGTCCTGGTAAGGCACTTGGAGTATGGGGGTGTTACAAATGGTATCAGAGAGACGATCCTGAAACCTGTAACCAATGAATCTAATGAACCTAGGGAGTCTAATTAAAATGAACCCGGGGTAGAAGTTGTAGGAGCTAATGCAAAGACTTGGGAGACGTCCTAAAGTCGCGAACTCGCCCTACAATTTTGAACCGGTCACCATGGGATATAAGTCGGGATCGCTATGTGTTTACTAATGCTCTATTGTGTGTGTTGGATGGATGAGTTTTATATAGTTGAATGGATGTGTGGTGGAAAGGATGAAGGTAATATTTTTTTTTATGATAACATGAATTGTGATGGGAATTACTACGGGTTACTATTGTGTATATGCATATGATTGCGTGCATATGATTGGATGAATAAGTTGTATGAATACGGGTATGAACGTGATCTATGATTTGGTTGAAAAGATGAGTTAAGGAATTGCATGAGAATATGAAATTCACGTGGAGAACATGTTTATGTGATGGAAGTGGATTTTCCACTTTTGCTATGTTAGTAACATGTGACTAGGGAGATTTTATGCCGTATATTATGTTATTGTTGTACGTAAAGGTATAGAATAAAAGATGTGGGTAAATCATGATTGACAAGTTAAATAATCTATGTGCATGATGTATGTTGTTGCTTGGCTTTTGGGAGATAGTAACATGTGATTAGGAATACTGGTTTTGTGAGTGTTGAGTTGTTTTTGGTTACCATTGTTGTCGTTTAAGTTGTTTGAAAGAGAAAATCGAATAGTTATGTTGTCTGATTACAGCAAAGTTGTCTTTAAACTGTTATAACTTGAGATGCATAAATGATTTTAATGTGATTCCAATTGGAGGTGATAGCTTGTTCTTTTACGATTCTAACGATAGGTGACGCGCCCAAATCGACCAAGAAATGAGTGAGTTATGACTGTTTTACGAAAAACTGGACGGTCCGAGAATTGGGGTACTCGATCGAGTATCCTTGGTACTCGATCGAGTAAGGGGCACTCGATCGAGTACGTTAGTTACTCGATCGAGTAGCCCTGGTGATTTGTTTTACGTGCTTCGGATCTTCACCTACTCGATCGAGTAAGTCCCTTACTCGATCGAGTGGCTCATTACTCGATCTAGTGACCCCTATTTTGGGTCATATGCTTATCTTTTGAATTCGTTGCATATTTTGTTTAATTCAAAGTTGTTATATTGCTTCTTTATGCATTTTTTTACATATATGTTGGTCTTGATACGTAAGTTACCCAATCTTATGGTGAAGTGAGTGACGCCCGTGGTGAGTAGGAATTTGGTGGGAGGACATGGGTTATATGTGTTGTGATAGATAGTGGAAAAAGAAAAGGAAGATTGTTATGGCTTAATTGAGACATAGAGCATGTTTTCTGAGATGAAATGAGATGAGTGATATGGTTGTGTGTTGAGTAACGTAAAAGTAAGTGAATGTGGGCAGGGGATGATGTGAGTTTATGGAACGTGAGAATGAAAAGATTGAAAGAAAGGATGTGGATAGTAACAATCTGAGATGTATAACGAATTATGGAGGGAGATGGTTAGGAATAGTGTTGAGTAAGAATATATGTAATGAAAGGTCATTTTAGAGGAATTGAGAAGAGTGGTATATAGTGAACTTAATGGAGACATGTCGCGAGGTGGATTTGCAGATAGTGACAGAGATTGGAAATTTGTGTTATCGAGAGACGAAACTAAAGTGTGATTTCATTGGACGATTAACGATATAAAAAGAATTTTGATTTCTAGAAATGTAAAAAGGGAGATGTAATTGTTTGAACATTAAACGTTGATTTTTATGGACAAATTAGTGACAAGTGTGAGTGAGTGGAGTGATGAGAAAGGATCCAAGGTAAGAAAGAATGAGATGATATAGACATGAAATAGTGAGATTTGAGTTTTGGAGCGATGAGAAGGTAATTGGAGCACTAAAGGGGTTAGGTAGAAGTAATAGGAGTTAAGATATTAAATGGAATTGTTGATTATGAAGAGAAAAGAAGGATAAAAGTAAGCTGAGAAAAATATTCACCGGAGTTATGTGATATAAAAGTAAGGAATCGTCGAGATGTATGATACTATCAAGAGTAAGTAAGTTAGTGATTATACAGAAAGTTCAGGACAACATGATTAATCATGAGTTTCGAGGAATTAAGGGAGTAAAGAGTTGGTGGAGAATTTGCACGATAATCGATAATTGGTGGAGGGTTAGATTAAAATACGAGTAAGATAGTATTGGGAATGATGTTGATGTAATTTTGATAGGTGAATTTGAGGATAGTTATTTGGAATGTTAACCAAAGATAGGAAAGAAATCGTGATGTTTAGAGATGAGTGAAGGAGGTTTGATGTCCGAACAGTGGTGGTGTTATGGTCTGTGACTAATGGTTAAGAGTGATGGTATATTAGAAAGGTAGCAATTCAAAAGAGGTTGATTTGGTAGGGACCTGATTGTTGTGTATAATTGTGAGAGGGTATAAGATGTGGTTAGATGAGGCGGATGCTAATAGTTGAATAGTAATGGTATGGTTATACTTGGCAGGAAGTGATGGTTGTGCGAATAGGGGAAAATGTTGTGAGGGGCATATGAGTTAAGCTCGGGCGGCAGGTAACCTATGTTGAGTGGTAACTTACGTGATCAGGACTTTGTTGGATGTGATTACGGGTCTATGATGTGTATAAATGTTTGTGTGAGGTTTTGACCTCACAAGAAGTGGTATAGTGTGATTATTATAAAGTCATATTTGAATGTTCTGTAATGCATGTTGGGTACGCTAATCTAATTGAATGGTATTCAAAAAGGTAATAATTTGAGTGATCTGGCGTGACTGGTTATGCTTGTATGTATTCATGGTACATGTTAATCTGTAATATGGTGAGGGGATGATATTCATGAGGTTATCTGTTTAATTCATATAATATGTTGCGATGTGATTTAGTAAAGTGGATTTGAATAAGTTTTTCTTGTCTGAGAAGTTATTTTGAGTCAGTGTTTGTGGGAATTGTATGTAGCTGTGATGTCTATCGATGTGGTTGTGGTGCCTCCGGTGGTGATCCGGGCACGGTATTTAGTATTGTGATGCGGGTATTTTCGCACTGTGGTGTGGCTGTTGGTGGCGGTGTCGCGATGACGTAACCGGTTGTGGTGGAGTAGGCGGGATGATTATGATACGAGTTTTCAAAAGTACATACCAGCCATATATAGATTGTTATTTTGTTTGATGTTGCTTCTGTGAGTTTCATTTGTACGGATATAGACGGTTGTTTTATTTATTGATGTTTCTTAGCAGTTAAGTTTTGGTATGAGGGTAGAGTATGATATGAAAGAGAGTTGTCTATGTTTTCGTTGTTGTCATGGTATAGTGACATTCTGTTGATGGGACACAATTGTCAGAAGTTGTTACAGTACTTTTGATCTTGTTTTAAGATGAGGCTTTAGACATAGTAATGGTAAGTGATTGGTGGAACATGTGTTGTATTGATCTGGACGCTGCAGGTGGTTCATAATCAGATTTTGGGACAGTGAGTGTAGGGTGTTGGGGATTAGTGTCATGTTATGTTTTGTATGAGTTTTGCGGTAATAAAGAAAAGAACTTGAGGATCTAGGGTGAGTGTACGTAACGAGTGTAGATCGTGAGTTATGCTTTTGGGAGATAGGTGCTTTATATGGAGAGGTATGTTGCCTTGTAGTAAGAATGGAGAGTTAGTATGGTGATTTTGCTACGAGTTTTATGGTATAGGTTAGGTGGTGTGCCATATGAGTTGAGGTATGAGAAATGTTTAAGTAAGAGAGCCTTGGATATATGCATGGCGATGTTTAGAGTATAGCTGGTTATTTATGACGTGCGGCGGTGATGAGGATAATGAGAAGATATAGCTAGGATTTAGCATTAGTGAGTTACGAGGTCGTAACATTTGTCTTAAGAGGAGTAGGAAGCGATCAAAGAGATTTTGATGGTTGTGCATATGGTAATATATTTGGAAGTTTGAGTCTGTTGTAGAATAAAAGATTGATTCGTATTGTGGGTGATTTTATTAAAGGTCATGACCGTGCTTGTAGTAGCGTGATGTTTAGGAGTGTGAGAATATTTCACTAGTGTTGACAGTTGGATGATGAGGTTATGTGTATGAGTAAACTTCGAGGACGAAGTTCCTTTTAAGGGTGGTAGAATGTAACATTCCGTTGGATGTTTACGTAGTTGGTTATGTATGGAGTTAGTGTCGGGAGAGTTTATGATGTAGTTGATACGACATCGTGAGCGAGGTGTGGAGGTAGGAATAGTTGGTAGAGTTGGTGTTAAGAGTTCATGGTTTCATATTTTGTAAGTTGGGGTTTTGTTTTAAGTCCTTAGTAGCTTTGTTACGTCTTGACCGAGTTAGTATGTTTGTTATTAGTTATGGGTTGAACTTCGGGGACGAAGTTATTTTTAAGGAGGGAAGACTATAATACTCCGTATTTATGAGTCTTAGGGTACTCTATCGAGTAGGCCTTACTCTGTCGAGAAGGGGTAAGTTGCGTTTTAGAAAAGTTTCTGACCTGTTGGGTACTCGATCGAGTAGCTGGGATACTCGATCGAGTAGGGGGGTACTCGATCGAGTATCTTGGGTACTCGATCGAGTAGCGGTTTTCTGACGGGGAGTTTTCTCGGGTTTTGTTAATTACGCGATTGAGGTATATAAGCTTTGTCGTCATTATTCTAAATCACTTTTGCAAAACCTAAATTACTGTTTAAGAGAGAAAACAAGCAAGTTCTTCATCCTAATCGCATAATTAGCAATTCCCGGAGTTTGGAGGGGCAGTTCCTATCGTTGTTCATACCGTTGAGTTCCTTGCATCAAGGGTAAGATCTATGTACCCTTTTTGTTGTCTTTCCTTTGAATTGGTTAAACCCTAATTTAGAGATTTGGGGGTTTATGTGTAGTATGTGATTTGGTAGCCTTTATGTGTTGTATGATAGGAGGAGGGTTCATAGAGGAGGCTTTTTGATTCAGCAGTAGAGACCGTCTGATTGTGTGCTTACCAGGTAGGGTTTCCTACTCAGTATTAGTCCCATAATGGGATATTGGTTGATGTGTTGTGTTTGGTTGTTTTATATAGTAATTGTATTGTGATTGTGGTTGTGATCGTTGTCTATGGTTCGTGAGGCGTGGCCTCGGCTGAGTGGGGTCACTTGCGGGGGTGGCTTCATGCCCTAGTTTCGCCTTCTGTGGAACCCGCCACAGAAGGGATGTGCACATTAATGGACAGGGTTATCGCTCACTATGTGGAGCGGGGATTTGGTGGGTACGGCTGCGGTCCCCCACTGGCAGGGTTGTTCCAGTGGACAGTCAGTGATTGAGAGGATTGGAATTGGTGTGGTTGTGTGTGTGCGTGACAGCTAAGCTGTCTGTATGTCTTATTGTTGATATATACATTGGAATTGTGTGATTAGTACTGACCCCGTTTAAATGTTTTAAAAACTGTGGTTATCCATTCGGGGGTGGTGAGCAGTTGCTTGACAGGTATATCTTGGATACGCGTGGGATCTAGCTGGGGATGGAGTCATCACATATCAGAGTCTTTAGTCTTCCGCTGTGTTTGTTAAGGCAGTTCCATTCAGTTGGTTTATAGTTTGAGAACAGTTGTTTTTTGCTTACAGTTGGTTTGTTATGTAATCACCTAAAGTTATTTAATAAAGTATGTTTCTTTATTGTCTTATGATTATCATTGTCTCGGGTAACCGAGATGGTAGTATCCTTATACCTGAGTGGTCCTGGTAAGGCACTTGGAGTATGGGGGTGTTACAAATGAACCCGAAACTCTGTCCAAATGTCGAGTCAAAATTCGGGCCTCCAACCCATTTCAAACTTTACTTCGAGTCAGCAGTCCTACAACTACACTAGAGATGTCTAGGACCAATATTTTAAAATTTGTCCTTTTCAAACCTCACTTGACACAGTGGCATACACCCACTTCACGAGTCAAGTCTTTTCTTGAGTAAGTGTTCGAAAATGGTCGATCGTGTTTTGATTCGTCGTCGATTTCCTATCCCCAGTTCCAAAATGGTGGTAACTAGTTAAGGAAGCGTTAATGATCGATCCGAAAAACCCAGAAATGGTATTTATCAAATCCTAGCTGCACTCATTCGTGTCCAAACAAGTCAAGAAAAAGCTTATGCTCGTCTTAATGCTATTGAAAGTCGGATTGTTGCTATAGAAACTAGACTTCCTCCGAGAATGACATTCCTGACATGGTCGTGCATGATAACCTTCCACCCTTTGTTGGACAACCAGAAGTCAATCTTCCTCCAGGTCTTACTGAAGCTGAAAAGCGACTCCAATATTTGGAGGAGCAACTAATGTACCTCAAAGGAGATGACATCTACAGGGAAAACAATCGCAAGTATGAGGCGCTAAATGCTCAATTGCCAACTAACTTCAACATGACTGACATCCCGAAGTTTAAGGAGCATGAAAACCCTTTGAACCATATCCGTGCTTTCATGGACTACATGTTTATCAAAGGCATTAAACCAGGGATGTTCTTAAGGATCTTTCCTTCATCTCTCGATACTATTCCTAAACAATGGTTCTACTCCTTGGAACACAAGAAATTGCTACCTGGGATGATGCTACAATTGAGTTCACCAAACAATACGCAGATAATGCTGAAATCCAAGTTAATATGCGAACTCTAGAGGTTCTTACCCAAAATTAGAAAGAAGGCTTCACCGACTTCCTAAGTAGGTGGAGAAAGACTAGCACACAACTGGTTGAACGTCCAGACGAAGCCACTCTTGTGGAAATGTTCGTGGATAATTTGAGACCCATTTATGCAAACCATTTGAGGTACCAAAACATAAAGTCTTTCAAAGATTTAACTGTGCTAGGAACGAGAATTGAAGACGACATCCGTAAAGGACTCTTGTCCAAAACGGTAGGTCGCGGATATCAGGGTTCAACGAGTCGTTCTTATGGCTCCACTAGCAAGACCGATGAGGTTAACCTTGTCGAATCACCTGCTAAGAAGAATAACCGATAGAGGAAATTTACCTATATTGGTGAATCATATTCCGTTGCTCTGAAAAGGCTGATCAAACAAGGTAAGCTCCAACCCATATGAACTACATCTGAACCAAAGAAGAAGTCTAAATTATGGGATGAGAACGCATACTGCGAATATCACAAAGGCACGGGACACGATCCGGAGAAATGCTTCAAATTGAAACATGTCATTCAGGATATGATTGAAGATGGTCGTTTACCCATACCTCCCGCAAGCACGCCTAACAGTACCCATAATCCTCTTAGAGTTCTGACAATCACAGATGAAGAATCCACCTTGGATTGTTCACACCTCATTTCTCCAGTCGAGGACGAGAATCATGTACTAGAAAATGAGGGGAGTTATTCCACCATCTCTCCTACGATTGCTGATTTTATCGCATGGGCAAAGAGTGTAAGTAGGCAAGTTTCAGAGCTAGAGGCTGTACTGGCATCCCTGCGCAATCCAAGCACTATACCTAAGGGAAATATGCCACTGGCCCTAACTATTAATGGTCGAGCAAATAATCAGGTTGAGAGAGCTATCTAGTCGAGCAAATAATCAGTCTGGAAGCTAAAATCAGTCTCGTTGAGAGAGCTCAGTATCTTCAACGATATATGGGCGGACGACGATGCAGACGAATACCTCACATAACACTATCTAGTCAAGATCAGTGAGGATCTAGTCAAGGCTAGAGAAGGTCAAGATATAGACCACCTTACTCGCTCAGGACGTCCATATCAAAATGTCTCTCAAGCCGGTCCTACTACTAATGGTTCAGTTACTAACACCAATGTCATCACATTAAATGATGGCGAAGATACATCTGCTGACCATTTACTAAAACAAATACAAAAGACAAAGGCTGATCTTTCAGTCTGGAAACTAGTTACGAGTTTATTTCCCCATCATCAAGCTTTACTGCAAGCATTGGCTAAACTGAACGTAGCGCACGATTCTACACCTGATGACGTAGTCAACCTAGTCTTCCAAGACTCAATCAAGCTAAGTAACCCAGTTACTTTTTCAGATGAGGATTTGCCTCCTTTTGACGCCAGTCATAACCTCGCTCTATACATTACAGTCACATGCTTAAAGAACAACGTACCAATGACTTTGGTGGATGATGGCTCCGCAGTCAACGTCATACCACTGAAAACAGAATACAAGTTGGGCATGAAAGAATCAGATTGGACTCCTACCAACCAAGGTGTTCGAGCATACGATGGAACACGACATAAAGTAGTAGGGCTAATTAATATTACTATAGCCACATGGCCAATCGAGCGAAAGGTAAATTTTCAGATAGTGGCCATCGAGGCGTCCTTCAATATACTTCTAGGAAGGCCCTGGATTCACGCTTCTAAAGAGGTAACGTCCACCTTGCACCCGAAGATCAAGATTTCTCTAGATGGCAAAGTAGTGACGATCACTTCGTCACCTATCAAGGCCGTGATAGAGAAAATGTCAAGCAACCAAGTAGTCACAGACCCAGTATACGAGCTTGGGGGATTTCAAAGCATAAATCTTATAGAGAGCGAGCTGGCGCCTTTATACTTTAACCCATACTCCAATTTAGTGGTCAACCACATACTCATGTCCCAGGGATACTTCCCAGGAATGCAATTAAACCCCGCCAAGAAGAATACCTTTGCACCTTTTAAGGAAGGAAATTCTCAAAGGATACCATTAGGTTTGGGATACAAGCCAACAAAAGCGTGAACCTTAGAAATTGTTACTCAGTTCCAAGACCGTAAAGACAAAGGAATCTAGATGCGATCCTATCTCCCTACCCTAAATGGATATATCGTCAGGGAGGGGAGTCATGAATACTTTCACGGGTTTCCCGAACCTTGGCATTATAAGGGAATACAACTAGCTGGAATCAAGGTCTCCCACGATTGCTACTTCATCCCTTCAGAAACGGTTCCTACAGTCAAAACTCGTGAAACACCTTGTCTAGACGAACAAGCCGTTAGCCTTTTGTTTGGAGAAGACCGATTCATCAGAGCAGCGCAGGATGATATCATTACCATGATACTTCAAGATGACCATTTCAACCCAACAACGCTAATTACTAACACCGGATCAAATCAGCAGAAAGAATGGAGAAAGTCGATCAAATGGACCAATAACCAAGGAAAGCTCTTGAAGGTCACTACTGGAGAAGGAGAGATGTTCAAAGGAGAACCTGAAGACGATGAATTTGAGCCAGAGTCGGAGTCAGAGTCGGAATCAGAATCTGAGTCTAGAGAAGTCGCTAGAGAGTCTCCTTCTGTCGTTACTCCCCATCCCGTTGTTTCTCGTAGCATAGCATCACATAGTAAAAGCAGCTTGGGAAATGTCCCAGCGGCTGTCCCTTTACCGCCACTGACTACTGTACAGATGGCTTCTTTATCTCAGCTCTTTTTAACATTTAAATAAATCTGATTCTACTTCTTGTGTTTTCCTGAATGCTATTCTATTTACGATGATAACGAGGATGATCCTAACCCGGACTCAGTTGAATTACCTCCTTATATAATTAAAGAGATACTACAAGAGGGGGAGGGGCACCAGTTATAGAGAACACCAAACCTATCAACGTATGAACCGAACTAGAACCCCAGTAACTTAGAATAGGGATGACCTTAGACCCAACTGAAAGGGTCAATTTCATCGATATCCTACACGAGTTCAAATACGTTTTCGCTTGGTCTTACAAGGACATGGCAGGGATCGACAGGGACATTGCAAAACATCGCATCCCAATCAAACCAGGATTCAAACCTGTAAAATAGAAGCTCCGTCGGATGAGGACCGAGTGGGCTCTTAAGATCAAAGAAGAAGTCGATAAGCAATTCAAAGCCAGGTTCATCAAAGTTTCCGAGTATTCAGACTGGGTGGCTAATGATACGTGTCCTAAATATGATGTTTTACACCCCATTTTACACGCATTTCAGAGCTCATTTGTGTAGTTTATGCTACTATTTGCCCCATTTCGTCTACTTTCGTATTTTTATGTAATATTGCAGATTTATACGGAAATGAGTAGATATTGAGCTAAATCCGTCCCCGAGTACCGTGCATTGCATTTGACATGAAATATTTACTCAAGGAACGAGCTTGGTGCGCATTTCGAGGCCCGAAAGACAAATCCACGAGAAAATAGAAGTCAAGTATCAGCTACTTTAGTCGATCGACCAGACCACGAGTTCCAGTAGCTACTGTTTAGCGAAGAGCAGTCGATCGACTGTCTTGTGTGGTCGATCGCCCAAGCCGCTAATTCTGACGTGAATAAGAAGATCGAGAATTTAGAAGCCCATTGTGTTTTAGGTTTTGGAATAAAGTTACGTGAAGTTTCTATTTAACGTAACCTGCTCACATTGATACAGGCATTTAGTTTTTAATCCAGTTTTATTCAGTTATTAGAGAACTAATTAGGGTTTGGTATTAAAAGTTTTAATCATTCAATCAATTTACTTTGGCATTCGGTCTTTGATCTTCCTTCCTGCTTTTACGGTATTCTTCTGCTCTTATTTCAGTTCACTCTATTCCGTTCGTAGTATAGAAATTGCTAGCTAGTTTCCCGAAGCCGAAATTATCGCTTTATATTATTTGTTAGTTTAATTACTGCAAGCATGAATTCAGTAGTATTAATTCTTAATCTTATTGTTGTTTTCATCATAGTTATGAATAGCTAAATACCTTGTTCTAGGATGTAGAGGATCTGTAGAAGTAGGCGGCGTAGAATAGTACGACCTAAATCGCGCCATGGTCGATCGACTGGGTCCCCTGGTGGATCGACTGGCCATGTGAGCTTTACTTTGTTTTAATTAATTTAATTTCCATGTTTGACGAATCGAGTGCACGCGACTAGTTGAATGTTTAGGATTTGACCGACCCAATAAAGATCGAAAGATAGGGAAGGGAGATAGCCTACCTAATTAAGACGACTAGATTAACGAGATCGAAAGATAAGTTAGTTTAGCCTTTTTAGTCACTTTTCAGGACGAAAGTTAGTATTAGTGATATTAGAGACCTGTAGCGAGATCGAAAGATGCTACCTGTGAGAGTGGACCGAGAGGACCTCTTATTTTCCCGTCTCACGTGTTTGTTTTAGACCTACCTAGTATACTACCGCCGAAACTACAGTGAACCGACCATCGTAGCACCCTTTTAATATTTGTTTTCATCAATTAGCTTAGTTTACTGTTCTTTTATTGCCATTAGTATAGAACAAATCAAATCAAACCCCCACTTTTGTTACCTTGGACTTAAAATTAGACAACTAATAATTGCATCGCCTCCCTGTGGTTCGACCCTGTTACCACTAGCTTCTGTTAGTTTTAATAGGTATTATAAATTTTATCTTTGGTGCACACAACGACGGGCATCAAATTTTGGCGCCGTTGCCGGGAAGGCAATTGTTTAAAATTTTTAGTTGTTTTATTTTTAGTCTTTCTCTTAGTTTAAGGGACATCTGTTCCTTAAACTATTCTCATATTCTATATGTAGTTTCTTCTTATGCGCAGGTGACAGAGTGGTGAATTACTACCGTTCAATCCCGAGATTGAGAATACTTTGCGTGAGTTGAGACGATTATCTAGAGTATTGCCGACAGAGGAAGAGCTGAGTACTCTGTCTAGTTACTACGAGAACGAGCTATTTGAGGAGGATCCACATTCATCTCTTGTTTCCACTTCTTCAGCTGAGACCGTCACATCTCCAGATTTTCCAGTCATGGCTGAAGAAGCGAGTATAGCCAGTCACTCCGAGCCGACAACTGCGAATCTTTATAAAGGATTCGCATTACCAGGGGAAGACAGAAAATTCGAGCCGAGGCCTTCTTACATTAACTTGGTTGAGAGAAACCAATTCGGGGGAGCTGCAAATGAGGATGCAGCCAAGCATATGGAGACATTCATTGATTATTGCTGTTCCATACCCCCACCAACCGGTGTGACCCAGGACCAGGTGAAGGAGACTATGTTTATATTCTCTCTTCGTGATGCTGCAAGGGAGTGGTACAGAGACCTGGATCGAGCTGCTAATGGGATCACTGACTGGAATTCTTTGGCCCTAGCATTCTACAAGAAGTATTTCTCTGCCTCGAAGACGAATGCCATTAGAGCTCAGATCACGAGCTTTAAACAGGGTCCGGATGAGAATTTTCAGGAGGCGTGGGTCCGTTTCAAGAAGCTGGTGTGAACCATTCCGCACCATGGGTTTGACAAGTGGAGCCTATGCAATCAGTTTTATAATGGGCTCTATGACGATCAGAGAGCTATCCCGGATCTTGCGGCTAGTGGTAGGTTCCAGGAGAATGTTGGAGAGACTAAGGGGTGGAAAATTATTGATGATTTGGCCACCCATAAAGCTGAGTATGGGAATTCCAGGGGAAATCAAAGAAGGAGTGCTGAATCCCCTTCTGTAGCTGCACTAGAGGCTCTCACGGCGAGGTTTGATAAGTACGAGTTGGGAGGAGCTTCAAAAGGAGGGATCTATCATGTGAATGTTGTTTCAGACGGTCCTTTCGTCTGCAAAAGATGTGGAGCTGAGGGACATGTTTAAGACAATTATCCTAATCCCTTTGAGTCTTGTGCTGCCTTTCAACATTTTAGGGAGACAAACACTTATTATGAGCCGAATGTCCATCCGAACTTGAGGTGGAGTAGCCAAAATGTCCTGAATCCAACTCCACCTCCACAGCAGCAGCAACAGAATTATGTGCCCCCTCATAAGCAACAACAGTTCCAAAAGCCTCCATATGTTCCTCAGCAGCAACAACAGTTCCAAGGTTCCGAATTTGCCGAATTGAAGAATTTGTTACTGAAAGAGTCTCAAGCTAGAGAGGCCGGGATGAAGATGTTAGAGAGCCAAATTGCTCAATTAGCAAGCAAGAATACAACTCGAGCTTCGGGACATTTACCGACGCAGACGGATCAAAAGGAGACCCTTAATGCCATTACTTTGAGGAGTGGGTCTACCCTTGATGGGCCCGCTATGGTCGAGGAAGCTACTGGAAAAGATGAGGCGGAACCAAGTAAGAAGAAGGCAGTGACGAACAATAGCAAGAAAAAGACGATCGGGGGGTATGTCGGTCGATCGATCGACATACCCGATCGATCGACAGTCCGCATGAAAAGTTCTGACTACTATTCTGTAGAAGTCGATCGATCGACCGACATTCCTTGGTCGATCGACCGACAAAGGTCTTTGCTGAGAGTGAGTCTTTTGGTCCTCCAATGCCAAACAACTTGAGGGACGACTTGTTTCGGGGTACGACTACTCCGAAAATATTGAGGCAAGACCCAAATGCTGATGGGTCAGTCCCGGTTCCGAAATATGACCCGATGACAATTAATTGATCATTTTTGAGACGGTCTGAAGAAGGGTCAAGCTACAACAAAGAGAAGGTAGTGGATTTTCAGCCTAAATCCACCGATGCCGGCATGAGAGACCTAGAGGAGAGGGCTAAGTTGCTTCTTTCAGCCCCCTATCCGGAGAGATTGGTGCCGACAAAGGAACAGGTATCATTTAATAAGTTTGAAAATGTCATTCGTAGCTTAAATGTACAAGTTCCTTTCCTTGAATTAGTTAATCAAGTGTCTGCTTACATGAAATTTATGAAGCAACTTTTGTCTAAGAAGAAGTCACTTGAAACTGTGCATACTATCGCACTAACTGAGGAGTCGTGTTCTTATTTGACCCATACTGCACCCCATAAGCTAGAAGACCCAGATAGTTTTTCCGTTCCATGTAGTATTGGCACCTTTTCTATTGAGAAGGCCTTATGTGACCTAGGAGCCAGTATTAGTGTAATGCCCTTGAGTCTTGCTAGAAAACTGAAATTGACTAGGTTTGCAGTTACCAACATGACAGTACAGATGGCTGACCGATCTGCGGTCCAGCCTATAGGAGTCTTAGAGGACATTCCTGTGCAAATACGGAAGTTTTTCTTCCCTGTTGACTTCGTTGTGCTAGATATGCCCGAAGATGCCCACATACCTATCATACTAGGTAGACCATTTCTGCACACTGCTGGTGCAGTTATTGATGTTGGCTCTGGGACTTTGACCTTTAAGGTAGGGAAACATTCCATCGTCTTTGCTCAGACCGCTAAGAAGAAAGACCCCATGTGGCCAATCACTTGTAATACGGTTTCTGAGAAGAAATCTTATTTTATACTTCCTGATATGCCTATCTCTGTTCCTATTCCTGTTGTGACACCTCCGCCCCAGACTGGGAGCAAATTAGAGGAAGATTCTTCTGTTTTGAATATTGCAGGAGCTCGTTTGGAGAAGGAAGAGCTACATGTTGCTCCAGCTGTGAAGGAGCCAATAGTTCAAAGAGGTGGTCTAGGATGCCTTAGCTATGGCACTGATGAGGAGCCCGATGAGGAGCCAGTCAAAGTGACGGAGTCCGATTTGGATTCTGACGAGCTAGAGGAGGTCATTGAGTGGGAAGATGTCCGACATATTGATCCATCGAGTTCTGCGGATGTGGGAGTTGAGAAGAGTGCAGCTGAGAAGATGAGCACTGTTGAGGCTACCTCTTGTAGCCAGAAGCCGAGCAAGTGGGCCATTCCGTGGCCATTCTTGATCAACTATTAGTTGATTATGACTTTTTCAAAAACCATACATTTTATTGCTTTCGTTGAACTTTTTATTTATTGTTTTGTGTGCGCGAGACTTCGTATTTCAATAAGTTTGCTTAGGACTTTCTATACTTTATACCGTTATTTTGGGTTTTGCGCAATTTTGGGCGGGTTATTATGTGTGTTTGCAGGTCTATAGACCATATTAGCTCAAGTTATCGAGCTAATTCGAAGAAATCAGAATGTTACAGCGGGTTTCTCAGTCGATCGACTGCCCCCTATGGTCGATCGTCTGAGCTGCAACTTCCAGGAGCTTCTGTTCCTGTTCATTCCGGTCGATCGACTGCCTGCTATGGTCGATCGACCATTGTCGCTGTTGTACCTGTTCACGACCTTTCCCCAGCTGTGTTTGGTCGTTTTGCGGAATTGAGGGAGTCTTCCCACCTCTTTATTTTCCGACATTTTTCTGTTTTCTTCCGTTTTTAATTTTTTCACATAATTACCGCTTCCACATTGCTTTTTCGGATTTATGTGTGGTATTGTTTGTCTTTTCAGATACCTATGGTAGCACTGCTGGCTACTGAAACCTCCTAGCTCACGCTGGTTTGGGGAGGTTTCCTTTTGCTGCGCTTAAAGTCTTGTGAGTTTCCGAGTTCTTACTTCATGCCTTATGTAGTTAATTTACGCAAATTCCCGTTTTCCTTTTATTTCATTATATGATTTTGCACAATGGGGACATTGTGCGATTTGGTTTGGGGAAGGGTTTTGCGTTGCATTTCATTTGCTTGCATTCACGTTTACATTTTATCTTACATTGTTGTTTATTTCCTATATATACAGGAAATTCAAAAAAAAAAAAATTGCAAAATTTCAAAAAATTCAAAAATTGCATGTTTATTTTAGCATATAGGTCGAGTCGGAACGGTAGTATTTCAATGATGACATTGCATTTGCATCTGTTTTTGCCTAAGCCTTGCTTAAATTGACATGTTATTAGTAGAATCATATATGCATAGTCTACGAGTTTTCGTCAACTATTTGCTGGACTTGAGACTTGACTTAGATTTTTGGCAAACTACATCATTTTCTGAGATTTAGAGCCTATAACTGGTGACATTCATGACCAGTTTATCTAGGATTGTGAGTAGTACTCCTTATGAGACATGTTACATCAATGTGCATAAATATGAACTTAATATGCTTAATACCTGTATGCATCCGGTTTGTGGTTAGTCGACACATGTGGAAGAGGTTTCCTTTGTTCAAATTTTGCCCATAAGCTCCACACTGCCAAAAATAGCCTTTTTGTCCCGTTAACTACATCCTACATTTAGCCTGCCCTTGTCAAGCTAGTAGTTTAGTTTTTGGGATTGTTCCTATATTTTTGGTGGCATATGCTCATTTTGAGATGTTGTTGGGAAGATGAAAAAGAAATGAAACCCGAAAAAAAAAGAGAAGAAAAAATGATTCGAAAAAAAAAAAAGAAAAAAAGTGTTGTACTGTTTAATACGGTCGATCGACTGCCCATTCCGGTCGATCGACTGCAACCCGAGAAAGAGAAAAATCAAAAATCACATGGTTTGAATCTTTATGAGTTGGTGATTTACACTCCCATGTTTCATTTGTATCTTATGGGGAGTTGTTTAATTATGGAGATTGTGAGTTTTGTGCTTACTATTAGCACCGTTTCATTGAAATTTTGAGCAAGAATTTGGGATGGTTTATTAATTTGGTTCCCTTAGTTACTAGCTTGGCTTTTAACTCTGTTTTTATCAAAATTCGTCTTAGCCCTTCTTGCCCATTACCTTACATATCCAAATTTACCTCGGCATGTGTCATGGTCATTTGTTTGGTTGGAATGCATATTTACGGTTGTAGAGATTACTTTCATATTATATTGCAGGCATATTCTTATAGGTCGTAGTTAGATGAGTGTCACTAAAAAAATGAATTCTTTCTATCTTTTACATATTTTCACCTGCGCCTATTTGAGTGATTTGAGCGACCCGTGGGAGTCCATAATGATAAGTCTTTATAGTTGACGGTTCAGCAGTTTTTAACGACTATATAACTCATTTGCATGATTCATATTGCTAATTGATTGTTAGTTCTAGCATTAAACTGGTTTAGGCTTTACAGTTTGCATTTCGCTCTGAGATTGAACTCGTTCCATTAGGTTTTAGGATCGAGTCTAGTTCTTGCTTGGGGACAAGCAAGGGTTTGGTTTGGGAAACTTTGATGCGTGTCCTAAATATGATGTTTTACACCCCATTTTACACGAATTTCAGAGCTCATTTGTGTAGTTTATGCTACTATTTGCCCCATTTCGTCTACTTTCGTATTTTTATGTAATATTGCAGATTTATGCGGAAATGAGTAGATATTGAGCTAAATCCGTCCCCGAGTACCGTGCATTGCATTTGACATGAAGTATTTACTCAAGGAACGAGCTTGGTGCGCATTTCGAGGCCCGAAAGACAAATCCACGACAAGTTAGAAGTCAAGTATCAGCTACTTTAGTCGATCGACCAGACCACGAGTTCCAGTAGCTACTGTTTAGCGAAGAGCAGTCGATCAACGGCCTTGTGTGGTCGATCGACCAAGCCGCTAATTCTGACGTGAATAAGAAGATCGAGAATTTAGAAGCCCATTGTGTTTTAGGTTTTAGAGTAAAGTTACGTGAAGTTTCTATTTAACGTAACCTGCTCACATTGATATAGGCATTCAGTTTTTAATCCAGTTTTATTCCGTTATTAGGGAACTAATTAGGGTTTGGTATTAAAAGTTTTAATCATTCAATCAATTTACTTTGGCATTCGGTCTTTGATCTTCCTTTCTGCTTTTACGGTATTCTTCTGCTCTTATTTCAGTTCACTCTATTCCGTTCGTAGTATAGAAATTGCTAGCTAGTTTCCTGAAGCCGAAATTATCGCTTTATATTATTTGTTAGTTTAATTATTGCAAGCATGAATTCAGTAGTATTAATTCTCAATCTTATTGTTGTTTTCGTCATAGTCATGAATAGCTAAATACCTTGTGCTAGGATGTAGGGGATCTGTAGAAGTAGGCGACGTAGAATAGTACGACCTAAATCGCGCCATGGTCGATCGACTGGGTCCCCTGGTCGATCAACTGGCCACGTGAGCTTTACTTCGTTTTAATTAATTTAATTTCTATGTTTGACGAATCGAGTGCACGCGACTAGTTGAATGTTTAGGATTTGACCGACCCAATAAAGATCAAAAGATAGGGAATGGAGATAGCCTACCTAATTAAGACGATTAGATTAACGAGATCGAAAGATAAGTTAGTTTAGCCTTTTTAGTAACTTTTCAGGACAAAAGTTAGTATTACTGATATTAGGGACTTGTAGCGAGATCGAAAGATGCTACCTGTGAGAGTGGACCGAGAGGACCTCTTATTTTCCCGTCTCACGTGTTTGTTTTAGACCTACCTAGTATACTGCCGCCGAAATTACAGTGAACCGACCATCTTAGCACCCTTTTAATATCTGTTTTCATCAATTAGCTTAGTTTACTGTTCTTTTATTGCCATTAGTATTGAACAAATCAAATCAAACCCCCACTTTTGTTACCTTGGACTTAAAATTAGACAACTAATAATTGCATCGCCTCCCTGTGGTTCGACCCTGTTACCACTAGCTTCTGTTAGTTTTAATAGGTATTATAAATTTTATCTTTGGTGCACACAACAACGGGCATCAGCTAACATAGTCCCCGCACCCAAAAAGGATGGGCGAATCCGGGTTTGTGTTGATTTCAGAGAGTTGAACAAAGCAAGTCCGAAGGACGACTTCCCTCTACCACACATCGACATATTGGTAGATAATACAGCAGATCACGCGTTGTTATCCTTCATAGACGGGTATGCAGGGTATAATCAGATCAAAATGGCCATAGAAGATATGCACAAGACAGCCTTCGTCACTCAGTGGGGCCAGATATTGCTATACTGTTATGCCGTTCGGGCTAATCAATGCTAGAGCTACATACCAACGCACTGAAACCACTTTACTACATGACATGATGCATAAAGAAGTACAAGTATATGTAGATGATATGATTGTCAAATATAAGGATAGAAAAGGGCACATCGATAACCTTCGCAAATTCTTCCTAAGACTGCGCAAGTACAACACCAGCCTCAATCCTCAGAAACGTGCGTTCGGAGTCACATCAGGAAAGCTTCTAGGATACGTAGTTACCCAGAGAGGGATAGAAATTGATACATCCAAGATCAAAGCTTTAATCGAAATGCCACAACCCCAAACAGAAAAGGAGGTTAGAGGATTTCTAGGCAAAGTGCAGTATATAAGTCGATTCATATCAAAGCTCACCATGATCTGCGAACCTATTTTCAAAAAGCAAAAAAAAAACAGATCATACCATATGGGACTAAGACTGTCAAAAGGCATTCGACAGTATTAAAGAGATATTGGCCAAACCACCAGCGTTAATGCCTCCCCAACGAGATCAACCTCTTGGTCTATATCTCACAGTCACCGAAACGGCCATGGAGGCTATGCTCGCATAGACCATTGGAAAAGAAGAAAGAGCTATCTACTACCTTAGTAAGAAATTTTTGGAGTACGAGAGTAAGTATACACCTCTCGAAAAGACATGCCTCGTTCTTGTGTGGGCAACAAAGAAGCTACGCCACTACATTCTTAGCTCCTGTGCCAAGGTGTATTCTAGAATGGATCCCGTCAAATACCTCTTCGAGAAACCCGTCCTTAATGGACGTTTGGCAAGATGGACCTTAATGCTCTCAGAATTTGATCTCAAATACGTACCTTTGAAAGTCATAAAGGGGCGCGCCGTTGCTGAATTCTTCGAAGATAATCTGATCAACGATACCCAAGAAATAGTCATTTCCAGACGAGGTCATCTTACGACCAGTATAGACTCTTAGGATCTTTATTTTGATAGGGCATTGAATTTAAGAGGATTTGGAATAGGAGTTGCTCATTTCTCCTGAAGGCGATCATACACCATTTTCTGTCAAACTCGACTTCGAGGTGACAAATAATGCAGCAGAGTATGAAGCTTATCTCATTGGTTTATAAGCAGCAGTGAGCCTAAGCACTAAGAATATTCGAGTTCACGGAGACTCGTCGTTGATCATTAACCAAGTTATAGGATCTTGGAAAATCCGAAGTGAAAGTCTAGAACCCTATCAGGCTAGGATAGATCAGGTTGCCCAATTCTTCGATCAGGTCACTTATCTACACCTATCTCGTGAGAAGAATCAATTTGCAAACGCTCTTGCAAAACTTGCATCTTTGATTAATATGCCAGAAAACGTGGTTGAAATGCCTTTATGCATCGAACGGCGGTCAGAACCAGCCTACGTACATCTCCCTACAGATGAAGAAGAAAGCCCAGAGGAACCTTGGTTCCAAGCCATTCTAAACTTCAAACTTAATGGTATATACCCACCAGATATGGACAAGAGGGGACAATGCGCCATACGTCTACTCGCCTCTCAGTACCTCCTCATGCAAGAAGAATTATACAAAAGAACACCACTCGGTGTCATCTTGCGTTGCCTTGATCATTCATAGGCAGAGAAAGTAATGGAAGAAGTTCACGATAGAGAATGCGGTCCTCACATGAGTGGACCCGTGATGGCAAAGAAAATCTCGCGTCTAGGATATTACTGGACAACAATGGAGTCAGATTGTATTAAATACGTCAGACATTGTAACAATTTCCAGATCTTCGGAAATGTGCAACATGTCCCTCCCTCAATGCTTTACACCATGACATCTCCTTGGCCATTTTTCGCTTGGGGAATAGACATCATTGGGAAAATCACTCCATCTGGAATAGGAGGTCACTGTTTCATTTTGGTAGCTATCGACTATTTTACTAAATGGGTCGAAGCAGCATCCTACACTGGTCTTAAAGCTAAACATGTGGCAAAGTTCATACACCCCAATATCATCTGTCGATATGGTTGCCCCATGAAATCATTAGTGACAACGGGTCACACTTCCAGGCCGAAGCTGCAAAATTGCTAGCCAAATACAAAATCAAACATCACCATTCCTCGCCATATAGACCCCAAACTAACGGCGCGGTAGAGGCAGCTAATAAGAATGTCGTCATGAGCCTCAAGAAAATGATCGAAAATTATCGAGATTGGCCTAACAAAATACCTTTTGCGCTATAGGGACATCGTACATCAGCTAGGACGCCCACTGGGGCTACTCCTTTCTTTTTAACTTACAGCATGAAAGATGTGCAACCAGTTGAATTAGAAATCCCATCCCTACGCATTTTTCTCGAAAGTCAAATCTCAGAAGCTGAATGGAATAGTGATAGATATGAGGAACTCATCCTCTTGGATGAACGATGGTTGCGCGTGTTACATAATGTGCAGACCTATCAGGCGCGTATCAAATGAGCCTTTAATAAACGGGTTAAGCCAAGGAACATCAAAGAAGGAGATTTGATGCTCAAATTAGTCAGAGCTCCCCTACCTGTCAATCCACGAGGAAAGTTTAAACCTAACTGGGCCGGACCTTTCGTAGTCAAGTCCATACTCTCATGGGGTGTTGTTAGGATTACAGACCTATATGGGAATTAATTTGCTAACCCAACCAACCTAGACCAACTGAAACGATACTACCCTTAGCATAGGACAAAAACACGTCTCGTGAAACACGCATGTGCCGCTTTTGTGGCACGAAATAAAAATGGCCCCTGGCCCGCTGAAAGAAAGCTTATGTCGTTCCGCTCTTGCATTTCGACATTTTGTTATCCTCACATCATCAAAATTGAATTGTACTTTTCATAGGAGTAAGTAAAGCACATGCTTATTTTTCTAAAGTACATTACAAGCTCTTGCTTCGAACAATTAATCTTTTACAATTACTCGAACTACGCACGGGGTTTGATTACATGTTTTTATGAATACGTAGGCAATCCTTCACAGGATACAACCTATTATTTTAAAATGTAAATAGAAGGACATTTGCATATGCATTTGATATTCGAGAAGGATAAGTAAAAGAAAAATCATAACAGTTTCTTAACTAATAAATCTTTTATTCGTTTTTCCATAAATAGTAATAATATGCCAAATACATATAAAATAACAATGCTGAAAATAAATGCTAGGCTAGGTTTTAAAAACCCGCCTTTTATTACAAACCAAATAATAATAAATAATACTATAATAAATGACGAAGGCTATTCTTCCATTTTCTCTTTGCCTTTGTCACCCTTGTCATATTTCTTGTCTCGACCACGAGTCGGGCGCTCTTGCATTATCTCCGACGTAATCACCAACGGTCGTTCTCGCGGTCTAGCTTTACCATTTCCATCACCATCTTCTCGGCCGAGGTAGTTTTCGGTTTCTTCAACGGACGAGCGACTCGGAATCCGGCCTCTTCTTCCTCCTCAGTCAAGTACTTTTGGTTCTCCTTTGCTACTTCGCGGATCTTATAATCCACGGGCTTGTGCTTCCTCAGCTTTTCACGCTCTTTAGGAGTACCAGCCTTTCTCCATTGCAAATATGAGTCAGATACCCATAAGGAGCCAACAGGAACTGGTATGAACCACATGTTCCTCTAGGCCCACCGAATTACCCACTCTCGACAAGACTCCGAAGTATGTGCCAAGGTAGTTTGAGGAGCGGTCTCCAGCTTCGGAATTTTCTGACTAAGGCCCACTTTCCTCATTAATCTCTCCAAAAAAATGCAAACCATGAATTCCAAGCCTGGGACACGAACTGACCGTGTCGGATCTAAAGATGAGTCTCCAGTAACTAACCTGAGGTGCCACCATGGCACAATCCATCGGATCAAGGGGCCACCTTCACTCTTCAACTTGTTTTCCCAGTAGTAGCATACCCGAGTAAAGTCCACCGCGTATAGCCTAGTTCTCATTGCAATTGATCGAGCATGATATCCTTTCACATTAACTGGGGGCTCGATCAGCCGCAGTCATTCCATCAGCCAAACCTGCAAAAGGGGACGAGAATTAATACCCATATATCGACCGAAAAAAACGAAAAAAATAAATAAAAAAAAAAACGAAAAAAACGAAAAAAACGACAAAAGAAAAAAGAAAAAAAAAAAAAAACAGTCGAATATAAAATTGATTCTTACCTGAAGAATGACGGGACTTCCCAGATAAGGAAGCTCGCGGTTGGCCTTTCTATTATCCAAACCAAGGATGGTCTCCCCCTAAGATTAGGCATGTTGGGCTCCTGCGCAGCTCCATTTGCTCTACTATGCTTAGAAAACGAGGATCACCCCTCATCTCCTTATCAACATACCCTTGAAGGACATAGCAATGAAGTAGACAAAACCCGAAGGCCCTGCGCCTCGCAACATAGGAAATGGTAGGGTCCTCCCTATTTATAAATCGATCAATAAAGTCAAACATGTGGACACCTTTTGAGGTCACAAGATGGTCCACCGCAGCCTTGGTCAATCCAAGCAATTCCCTGAATTTATTTTTAAAGCCTTGAGAGCTAGGGGGTATAGCCGGAATATTTTCTGGATCCCATCCTCCAATAGCAGCTATTTCTTCAGGAAAAGGATAAATTTCGCCACCCAGAAAGGTGAATACGTGAAAATTTGGGTCCCAATACTCAAGATAAGCATCCAAGAAGGGCTTCACCACTTTTACTAACTTGAGACTTATGATCGATCCTAAATTGAAAGCAGCCATGTCGTGTTTCTCAATATTTGTAAACTCATTCGTCCATTCCTTCAGACAGTTTATAAAGGCATCCATAATTTTTGGAAAATTTTCGAGAGGATATGTGAGCTTTATGTAATAGACGGAAGAAAAGAAGAAGGAATTGTGTAAATAAAAGCTCAACCGAAGCCTCTATTTATAATCTTCGCTGTTTCCTAATTTCTGTCGAGAACTGACAACCTGGGGAAATGACGTAGCATTTGCTGCGCCTCTTCGAAGAGTCGCAGCTCATGCTGCGCCTCTTCCTCAAGTCCTCTTTCCGTGCTGGCAGCCACGAATCTTTCCTATTTTGCTTTTAGCTAAAGTTTCCTACTCCTATAGGAACTCAATTTGGTAATTTCGACTAAATTACCAAGTTTTATGTTTCCTAATCCTCTTCGGCTTCGTTTTTCGAGGCAAAATCGACATTCTCGCTAAAACGCGCACACTTACTCATTTTCATTTCTTTTTTTTTGAGGGAATCATTTCACTCCTCTTTTCGATACATTTCACACTTAGATATTTCTTTTAAATTTTTTTTAGGGGGTAGCCTTCCCTACCGTCTGGTCATTTTTGCTCATTTTGGGGCAAATTATTGCTCATTTCTAGGCATTTTTTGTCATTTTTGCTCATTTTCGGGCACTTTTTTTCTTTTTCTTTTATTTTTGGGCCAATTTAGGCCACCTATATGCTACGTGTTTTACTTGTAAGTTCTATGTAAATTTCGGCAGCATGACGGCACAAACCATGACCTGCCAAACCTGTTTTTTTTAAAGCTAACCTGGAGGAACAACAAACACCCAGCAGCAAAGGCACTCAGGCCATTATATACACAACCAAAAGACAGTATATACATCAAATTGGGGGCTCTTGCCCAAAACAATGTCCGAAAAGTCCAAAATATACAGATATACAAAACAACAAAAAACGACAGCTAGTCCTGGCGACCCCTCAGCTTAGCTACGGTCGCCTCAAGAGCGGCAATCTCGGTGTCCCTGGCCTCAAGCTCTCTCAACAAACGAGCCGTCTCCTCCTAAGACTGAGCCAGCTCGCGCTCCAGGTCACGCTCTCTCTACGACAAATGGACAAATGCCTCATTTCAATAAAACGGAGTAACAATTCGTTGCAACAAAATTCGAAATGTCAAAAAATTAATAAGGAAGGGAAAGGGTGGTTCATACCTGTCATTCCGGGCCACCTACGAGTGCCTCGATGGCCGTAGCTCGCAGCCGGTTGACCATCCTCCACAGCTCTACGTACCTGGACGGTGCCACCTGCATTCAAATACAAAGAAGGTTCAAAAAGGGGCAAATGCATTCCTATGCGATAAAATAATAATGACAGCCAAATCTGGGGGGCTTACCCTCCTCACGACATGCTGCCACTCCTCCAAACCAGCATCTGTCACCTCGTCGCCGAAGTCGCGGATCTCCGAGATCGTCGTCATGCCCGCCACGTCGGTGTACTCCAGTGTCTCTGGGTAAGCTAGGGGCTCGACGCCCGCCACCTCGATCTCCTATAAAGTTCAAATGTCTCTTTATTTGATGATCGTTCGTCATTCATCAAATCAATTCAAAAACAAGTAAAAAGGTAAAAATTCTTACGACGATCGGCCAGTACACCAACCTCTAATGAACGAACTCGGAGTACTCCTCGCCCGGAAGAAGGAGGGCATCACCACCCGTGTCAGCCAAGTCAGCCTCTCTCTCAGCAGCGGAAGACTCCCTAAACATCGTCCATGGAGGATCGATGGGGATCGTAAAGGTGTCACGAGAGCACTGCCGAGTCAAACGCTCGCCCAAGTACCACACAGGTCCCATGGGTGTCGTCAGCAACAACCGACTCGAGCTCCTGGGATGAAGAACCTCAGCCACAAAAGCCGGAGCTTCAGGGTAGCTCTCTCAAGATCTAGGCACCCACTAAAATAAGAGAACGAAGGGTCATTCCTATGATCGGCTCTAAACGGGAAGGGGCCGTTCCTATGATCACTTCTAAATAAAAAGATAGAAAAGGAAAAGTAATGAAATAAGGATCGAAGACACTTACGCTGTCCAACGTCAGGGCATTCACGACCCTCCAACAAACGTCGTAAGAAGAGCGCTGGCTCTTCCTATGGCACACCACCCAGTCCCTCACGATAGGGTACGCCCTCATCTCTGGCTCCGTCCTCTTGGGCACAAAGCTAGGAAAGTAGGAGTACATCCACGCCTGCAGACAGAATAATAATTATTTTTCTACGAAGACAATAATAATGAAACAAATAAGTGAAGAAATAATGATATTTTTTTTTCAGAATTCAAAGGAAAGGTTCATACCTCCAACAGGAGTCCAGGACCAACAGTGGCAGGAGAAGTCCCCTTCTCCATCAGCTCCGGATGTAGCATGGCCCTCATGTAACGGGTGAGGACCGCAAAGCTAGGAGTAACCCAGTCCCAATGACCTAGGCTACTCAAGTCAGCAACAAAAGGAAGAAGCTTCATCAACAGCCTCTCCCCCTTGTCTCCGACGTAAATCGAGACCAGAACCACCACAACCATAGACGAGCCCTCTTCTCAACAGTACAAGGAGGAGGAGGCACCTTCCTCCCCTCCATCGTCACCGTCGCCGAGACCCTACCTGCAAAGTAGACCCTGACGTAGGAACTCGGTACCGACCCGAGAACACTAACAACAATCGCCGCCAGGTTCCAGCCAATCAGCCTCCTTGCCTCGGCCGAGTCTACTCTCACGGCCATCAACAGCCACACCAAGGGCTCCTTTCCACATGGGAAACCCGAGATCATCCCGTAGTCCTCCAAAGTGACCCCGACCTCTCCAAAAGGCATATGGAAAGTCGAGGTCGTGTCCCAGTACCGATCAAGGAAAGCTCGAATCAGACTAAGGTTAGCCCGAATCTTCTTTTCCCTGATCGCCCTCCAGGCTTCTACCAATGCCCCGAAGGCTCCTGTATCAATTCAAAGCAAAAACTATCTTTAGCATAAGACAAATGAGAAATGAAACGGCAAATAAATAGGAGAGGTAATAGAAAATAACAAGCTCAAAACTTATAAAACTCCTCGCCGTCCTGTAAGACAGGTGGCTCTCTGCCGCCCAAATGAGATGTATACCATCCCATTTCTCGGCCCACTCAGGTGCACCCACGAGCTGGCGACCGCCTTGCCCCACGTTGGCCCTCCGCGGGACCTCCTAAACCTCCTCCTTGATCTCCTCCTCCTGTCTCTCTCCCGCCTTGAGAGCACGAGAAGGGTCGAAGTCCACGTCCACGGGGTCCCTCTCGGACGTAGAAGGCACATCACTTGCAAAGTCAAGACAAACAAGGTCGTGCCAAGCCATGACAAGCCTCTTTGAAGCCGTTGCAAGCATTTTCGAACATTTAAAGTGGTTTTTCTCGCCATATTTGGCCATTTCTTTCAAAACCCGACCACACATATGGTAGGTTGAGGCGATTCAAGTCTAAGTTCAAGCCTAGTTGCGGGTTTGAGTCGAAATTTCGGCAGCATTTCGCTACAATAACGATTATGCCCTAAAAGTGTCTTGAAAGAGTTGTCACAAATTGAAAATTCGACATGGTATCAAGTTTACCCATTACACAAGGGTTCCAAAACATCTAGTTTCATCAAAAATGGACAATCCTTATGTCATTTTTGAAGCAATTTTCGAAACAGCGAGAAACCGTCATATTTTCGCCCAAATGCTCAATACTTGACGAAAATTCAAAAAGAATACATGGTTATGTTATTTACATTGTGAATTACCCATTTCTAATATCAATTTTGCAAGACAAATCCATTTGAGGCAAAAGCCCCAGATTTTCGAAATAGGGGAATGTGAAACCCTAATTTTTTCGATCAAATTCAAGCAAAAAACACAAATTAAAGCAAGAATAAGATACATACCTCGATTAGTCATGGTTTATGGCACAATTCGATCAAGTTTTGGCAAGATTTGTAGGAATTTGAGAGAATTTAAGATACAATTGTGTTTTGTGTTTATGAAAATAAAACATGGTTTAATCGGGTTTTTACCCAGACAGTGACAAGCCCAAGAAAAGACGCAGCACTCGCTGCGCCTACTCCAAAAGTCGCAGCTTGTGCTTCGTCTATTCCCCAGCGAGTCTTCAGCTCAAAATTTGAAAGTTCATTATAAGTTTGTTATTTGTGGGCCCAAGTTGGTTCTCTTGGGCATTCATCTTTTATTATCAGGATTTGTGACACTTGGTTCTCCGACATCTTTTATCATACACTTGGTTCTCTTGGGCATTCATTTCGTCCAGGACCGCGTTTCTTAATGGACTTCAAAACCGTCATAGTAGTTTATTTTCCTGCAAGGATCGTTTAAACACAGTTCATGGGCTCATCTTTTATTATCAGGATTTCGCTTTCAACAACCGAGCAGATTTCCAGCGGTGCTTAGGACGCGCCACTATCAGTCAAGCTACTTCATTTTCCTCGACGGTGTTTAAGACACACCTTTGTCAATACATTTATATTCCCACCGAGAGTTCATTATAGCCAATGTACTTCTCGAGAAGTGGAGTTTGTTTGAGAGCAGACACAAGCAGATTCCCCCAAGAATGATTCAATCCCGACAGAGTCATCCACATATTTCCCCAGCAATATTTTGCAGTGTTGCTCATGATGATCAAGATGTTCCTAGTCGTCAATATATACTTCTCCAACGATATATTGCAGTGTTGCTGTTGACAATCAAGACATTATATGTTTCCCTAAGCAAGATTTCATTGCCCACGAATTTCTCAGAAACAAAGTTCGCTTGAACCCGACGCAAGCAGATTCTCCAGCAGTTTCTCCCAATGTCCTGCTGACCCACATAATCCTAATGCCTTCAGACACCAAGTTATCTTCAGACCAAAAGTTTTGCCGAAACGCCTTCAGTCCTGTTTCACCCAGGGGTGTCCCAGGTATGGTTTCTTCTTATGGCTGGTGAACTTCCTTACGTAGTCTAATGGACTTTAAACGACCCTCCCCGATAGTTGACAGACTCTAAAATGTTCCCGATGACAGGTCCTTGGTTCAGACCTCTTGAGCCGCCTTGCGTCGCCATAGTCGTCAGGTTGTAATCTTCAATTGGCTTGATGGCTATACTTTGACTTTCGCCTTGTCCAAGTCTCAGTCAAAGTGGGGGCTCTTTGGATACCTCATTTATACACCTTCCGCCAACCACCCAGTGATGATTGGGCCGCATGTTTGCTACACAGAATGATTTATGACAGTCCGTAAGTTTATCGTCAGGTGATAGCTCAAACACTCAAGTCTATCCCTTGGTCGTCATCTACGCACCGATACGGTCGTTTTGACAGTAATTAGAGTTCATTTGGAGTACGGGTCAAAAAACAGCTTCATTTTCTAAGAAACCGTTTAAAATCCCAATCAGGTTTTATATCTTTTGGTAAAATATCTTCCGTATATTATATTTTACGGAATAAGGAAGTATAGATCTACCGCAATTCCATAACAGAAACGCAGAAATCTTTTTTCCGGAGGAGGAAACCTCTGGGGAAATGACGCAACAGATGCTGCGCCTCTTGGAAGAACCGCAACAGCTGCTGCGCCTTTTCTCCAAACCTTTTTGGCTGTTTACGGAATATTTCCGTGATTTCTTTCCAAAGTTTGTGTAATTTCAAAACTCTTTCACATATTTTGGTATAAATAGAGACCTCCGGTCTTCATATTTTTCACGCGAGTGTCCGCCCTTCTCTTCTCTCTTGGCATTCTAGACCTTGCTCTAAGCTTTTGACGCCTACGTGCTTGATCAATCGAACACGTAAGCTCAGATCATTCTGAGTAACAGTCACGTTGCATAGACCGACCAATTTGACCACTATACATCAATCAATCAATTAATTTAAAATCCTCTAACGAGGGCACTTTCTACATACATTCGAGTCGAGCAATCACTAACGTTAACTTAGTCGATATCGTTTCGTCAAACATGTAAGTCTGAGGGTGTAAATCTAACTTTTATTTTATTTCTTTAATTTTGCACCAATTAATGTATGGTTTACGTCAAATGTACATTAGAAACCGATTTTAAAAACCACCTTTCAAAACCGTATTTACAAAACAGCGGAGGTCTGACGTCGAGAAGAAACGCAGCAGCAGCTGCGCCTCTTCGAAGAGTCGCAGCATATGCTGCGCCTCTTCCAGAGGCTGCTTCCTGCTCCTGCCCTTGTTCTTCTTCCTCGAGTACATAAGCTTCTTTTAATAATTCCCTTTTGATCATAATGTTTTATTTAGACTTAAATCCCTTATAATTCGATATCTTTTGGGTTTTCGTCGCTAAATCAAACCCGGATTTTAGGAACTCGATTTGTTCATATCAAGTTTCTGGGATTCATATTTTTTACGTACTTTTCATATTTTGTTCTGTTTTATTTTACAACCGTCTTAAATCCAAGTTTAGTAAATAATTTAATTCCGACACCGTAAATAAAAGCTAACTTGTTTCAATTCATTTTAATCTGCTTTGTTGCTTTTATGACGGTTCCAGATGTATATAACCTACTAAATCACTTTGACTCGAGTTCCCAATCAATAATCGATCTTAAACTCACCAATGAATATTAACACACCGCGATTCTGACTTCAGAGACAGAGCCCTACTCAAGAACAGCCGCAGGAGGAGCTGCGCCTCTACCAGAGGACACAGCAGACGATGCACCTGTTCTGAGGTGGTTTCTGTCCTTGAACTTTTTGTCGCTTGGACGTAGCTTCTAATTACATGTTTAATTAACTAATAATCGTAGAATCTCTCCTAATCTGACCTATTTTATTACTTTAATTTCTAACCTTTTATTTTTTTCCTCTACTTTTCATCTCTCAAATTCCGTTTTATGTGTATTTTTGACGTAAATCAGATGAGAGTTGTAATTATTGTAATTTAATTGTTATCTAATTATTGTAATTCATTTATTCGTTATATGTATGTTTTCACATGTAATCAATTCTAAATCTCAATTTCGACATATTTGTTCGCTAAATTATTTGTTCACCGACATAGTTAATTCTCGTGCTAGGATTAATCTGTGTATGTTGCATTGCATGCATATAATCGACAACATATCAAATATAAATAACTTCCCTAATCATGAGTAGAGGCCGCCATCGAGGCGGGCGGGATTAAGTGTTCAGTAAAAGAACTTCCTAATACGTATCCTCACCCCTTACTCAAGATCTCTGTGAATATCCGTGTTCATGGGCATCCACGAGAGTCATTATAGACATAGCATGCAAAGGGTAATGAGTTCTAAGTGTTCATGTCACTACTTTGTGTCTTGACATGACACGAGGTATTCGAACGGTTCCAATTTTCCATACAAATTGGTGGCGACTCAACAAATGCAGGCTTATTTAACCTTTCACCGGTTTCAATGCCTCACAAATCGGTAACGGCCCATGACGTGCTTTCGCTAACCAAAGTTCTGTGGGAGAAGTGCCGCCGCCTGGAACATACAATGCGCGGGTGCGCGCGGCACGCGCGGCCCATGTCCACACCAAGTTTAATTTTTATTAGATTGTTTCTCTTAATTAAAATTGATTAGTGTTTGAAGCAATCAAAGGACGTCCCACGAAGGCTCAAATGATCAAAGATTGAAGTCAAGACAAAGATGTTTCCTAGCCTTAGTCGAATGTTGTAAGAGTAAGTGTAACATTCTCATTTCGTCAAAGTGGCTGCAAAACCATGCAACAGTACATTATACTGTGGTTTCTGATACTAGCGTAAGGAGGAGTTTTCTAAACACTACACCATAAACGCGGGAGAGTGACGGGAACACTGACGGAATAAACAAGCCGTAAAAAAACACGGGAAACTGACGGTTTTCTAACGGCATTTCCGTCAGTACCGATTCCTGACGGAAATTCCGTCAGATACTATTGGCGCGTTGAAAAAGTCAATGGCGCTAAAAAATATCTGACGGAAATTCCGTCAGTACAGTGCTATTACTGACGGAATGTCCGCCAGATGATTCTCACACACAGGAGTGCACACCAACTGTTAGGTAACTGGCCATCTGACGGAATTTCCGTCACTAATAGCAACGTACTGACGGAATTTCCGTCAAATGGATTAGATATTTCAAATTCAGTGTGCAACCCAGCTGTCACAATAATAGAGTCTCTGACGGAAATTCTGTCAGAAAAGCGCTATTACTGACGGAATTTCCGTCAGAGACTCTCTTATTGTGACGTGTACTGTTGCGTGAATAATTGACTGAGTAATTGTGCCTCTGACGGAATATCCGTCAGTAATTAAACAATACTGGCGGAATAACCATTAGGAATAATAAATCACTGACAGAAATTCCGTCGGGGGCATCTTTTATCTCAAACCTACACTATCCCCTCGATACTTTACCAAATTTTCCCCCAAATCAATTAAAATCGCATAACCCTAACTCTCTAAAAACCCGACACCACCACCACCCTCCTCCACTTCCGGCGCCACCACCACCACCAACACCACCACGCCGTTGATGTCACTATTAGGTAATTAATTTTGTCTTTCCTTTACCTCTCCTTTATCTTTTTCCTTTTTCTTGTTTTCATTTTTTTTTGCTTCCACAGTCGTGCCGCCACTGTCCCGCCACCGTCCCACCGCTGCCCTGCCGCCGTCCTCCTTCTTTCCCATTCTTCCTTTTTATTTTTTTCTTTGTGAAGTTAATTGGGTATTGTTTAATCTCCTTTTAATTTATTTTTCTTTAAATAGCTTAATTGATTTAGGATAATAGTTATTGTTATAATTGTTCTTGAATTATTGTTGGTGTTGATGCATGTTGACTTAGGATAGAAGCCCATTTTGTTTAAATGTATGTTGTGCTGTGAAAATTTTGTGAGGTGTTAATATTATTTTTAAAAATTGAAACTATTGTTAATTAGATTAGCCGTGTAATTGTATTGTTAAAAATTGGAATTATTGTTAATAATATTTTTATAAATTGGAATTTTTGTTAATTAGATTATTGTTAAATTTTCTGAAATGTTAATGTTTTTAAAATGATAATTAGACTAGATATGTAAAATGAAAAATTAGTCATGGTAGTTTTTGTTAATTGAAAAAGTAGTCATTGTTGTATGTTTTGTTTTTAATATTGTTAAAATTATTGTTCATATTGACCTAGTACCCGTTTAAAAATTACTCACTAGGAGTAATTTTTGAATAGTCCCCGTTTTGGGACTGTCTTTGTACGTTTCAAGTCATGTAGGTAGTAAACATGTACTTGTGATTTGTTAATGAGGAAAGAGTTTGGTGACAATTCCTTTAATGTTTTCTCAATGCATATGTGGAGTAATTATTTATTCTACATTGTGTATTTGGAGAACGGAGGGGAATTGCTGCCGAATTTTTTTCCTCATTAATAAATCACAAGTACATGTTTGCTAGTGACTTGAAACGTACATTGATGGGTTTAGGTTGGAGTGTGGTCCGGTTTAAACTCGTCGTCAAAAGTTACCAACCTAAATAATATTTATAACTTTACAAACTACTCTTAGCAAAGAGGCAAGTAAAGGTCGGATCCCAAGGGACGGGTATTGATGTAGGATTTTCAATTACAAATGGTTGTGTCTTAGGATGTCACAATTTGGGTTTGACATTGGAGATCAACTAAACTAATCTACAAGATGAAAGTAAATTAATGAAAACAAAGCAAGGTAAATAAAGGGGTTGTAAACAATTGATTAAAGGCACTAGGGTGTCATTGGTTCATAGGGGATTCATGGGAGATGATCATACAACAGGTTCTCTATTATACATCAAACACTTATTGTTGTGATGGGATCGAGTTGGTGTATAAGCTTACAATCCCTAAGAAGGTTTGGGTCCCGGAGCCGAATCGATTAGATTGTACAACACCTACAAGTCGACTTAGTCCTTCCTATTCAACTATATGCATGGTCTAATGAGACTCGAATTGGTGTATAAGCTTACAAGTCTCATTGAAAAGATAGGTGATGGGTAATTAATGAAAGGATTCATAGGCTCTCATTTCATCAAACATAACATGTGCATAAGTTGAAATCATAACAAGCAAGCAATTTAATTATGAAAACATATTAGATTAACCATGAATCATTCCCCATATTAGTTTCCCCTAATTCCCCATTAACCCTAGCTAAGAAAACTACTTACTCATAATAAAGTTTAGCATGCTAATAAGGTTGTCAATCATACTAACAAGGCAAAACATGATCAATAAATGAAAATGATTAACAATAATTAAACAAGGTTAGAGAGAATTATACCTATGAAGATGATTCCAAATAATAAAGCAAAGATTAATAGAAGTACTTGATGATTGATGGAAGGTTGTCAATCCTCCAAATAAACCCAAATAATCATCTAATTACCCAAAATAAAGGAAGAACAATAGAGAAATTAAGGAAAGATTAAGATATGATTAATATTGAGAAATTGTATTACAACTAGTTTTTGACTAATTTGAGAGAATTACAAAGTGATTAAGGATGGATTAGAATTGCTTAAGAGAGCCCCCTCATCTAGGTAGTATAAGGGGGTATTTATACTAAAGATTAGGTACAAAGATTAGGGTTACTAATGGCTTAAATGACTATTAAGACCCTAAGAAAAGTTGAGGAAATGCTCCTCTCGAAGGAAATGAGCAGATTCCTGTGCTAGCCTTGCCACAATCCGCCCGTCCTGTGTTGTGGCACGGGCTCTCTGACTTAGGATTCACTCAGCTCTAGGGAGGGACGCTCCGCTCCAGCTGCTGCAACCCGCTCGTCTTGGGCACAAGACGCCCGGATCTTGCTGCTGTGAGACGCCCGTATCGTGCCTGATCCCCTCGGACTCCTAGGCAGACAACTTCTCTTCTTTTCCTTCCCAACAATCCATAAGGATCGTGTTGGGGATGCAAGGATCCTTTCGACATTGCCCATTTCACTTTATTATCTACTTAGGCCTTCCAGTGTTTTCTTCTCATTCGTGCTTGGTCATTAGATGCGATCAATTTAGCTCCATTCCGCCTCATAAATGCAAGGTTAGCATTCCTTTCCTACCAAGGAGACAAAACCTCAAAGAATATGCAAAATGGGAAACTAAAGATAGTCAATGACCCAATTATGTGCTATAAAGCATAACAACGAGGTTAATTTGGGGACTAAATATGCTTAAATATGAGTCACATCAAAGTGATAAGGACCCAATTCAAAGAAATAAAGATTATTTGTAGACAATTGTCATTTATATTGGTTAAAATGTTAAATTATTGTGTATTATTCTTGATTGTGATTTTTGTTAAGTTATTGTCTTTTTTAATCACATATATAATTATATATATTTTGAAATGTAGATACATAATAACATGAAAAGATTAGAACGACAGTGGATGTATGAAAGATTAGACGAAAAAAAGAAACCCAAGAAAGCATTTGTAAAGGGGGTGAAAGTGTTTATTAAATTCGCGGAAGAAAGTAGTGAGTATAAGAATTTAGGTGAAATGAGGTGTCCATGTAAGAAATGCAAAAACCTAGGTTTTAAAAGGAAAAGTGATGTTAAAATTAATCTTTGGTCAAATGGTTTCGCCGATAATTACTATGTACGGACATATAACGGTGAGAAACTACCTAGTAAAGCAAGTACAAATGCTAGTGAGAATCCTTATCGTGAGTTCGTGGAAAATGCAATGCGTAATATTGTTGACCAAATTTTGGAGGATCGACTCAATCCTGATGACCTTAACGATGAAGAAGTGCGTTATGAAACCCCGAACCCCAAGTTTCTTCCTTCTTAAAAATGTTAGAGCAAGCCGAACAACCAGTGTATGAGGGAAGTGATATGAGTTTGTTGCAAGCGGCTGCTAGGTTGTTATCACTTAAATGTGAGAACAACATATCTCTTAGATGCGCTAATGGTTTTGTCTCATTCATTGGTGACCTAATTCCAAAGGAAAATCAAATGGCGCGTAATTTTAATGAGATTAAGAAAGTTCTCAAGGGACTCCAACTATCCCATTAGAATATTGATGCATGTCTCAATGGATGCATGCTTTTCTGGGAGGAAAATTCTAATCTTGAAGAATGTACAAAGTGTCGTGCATCTCGGTATAAAGGTAAAAAGAATTCAAGTGGGAGGCAAATTCCTTGTAAACCATTAACTTATTTCCCGCTTGCGCCAAGGTTACAACGACTATATGCAACGAAGCACATAGTAGGTGAGATGAGTTGGCACTACAAAAACTCCCGATTAAGAGAAAGGGGGACAATGACACATCCAAGTGACAGAGAAGCGTGGAAACATTTCGATAGAGAGCATCCATATTTTGAAAGTGAACCCCGAAATGTTAGGCTAGGTTTGTGTACGGATGGATTTCAACCTTTTGGGCAGTTCAGGACGAAATACTCCTGTTGGCCCGTGATTGTGACTCCGTACAACTTACCTCCTTGGTTATGCATGAAGAGACAATTTCTGTTCTTATCTGTGCTCGTTCCCGGTCCTAAGAACCCTAAGTCAAATTTAGATGTCTACCTCCAACTGTTGATCAAAGAGTTGAAACAACTTTGGGAAACCGGCGTGGACACCTACGATGTCTCTATGAAACAAAATTTTAAATTAAAGGCCGCATTAATGTGGACGATCAACGATTTCCCGGCATATGGCATACTTTTTGGTTGGTCCACAAGTGGGTATCGTGCTTGTCCTTATTGTCCAGAAAATGACCATAGATCCTTTTGGCTTACAAATAGCAAAAACATTTGTTGGTTTGATTTTCACCGTGAGTTCTTAAGACCTGACCATCCTCTCCGCAACAGTTGTAATAATTTTCTAATAAACAGAAAAACAGAGAATCACATTGCCTCATCGAAATTAACGGGTGATGAAGTGTGGGATTCCGTAAAAGACTTGCCAAAAATAGTTGATGCTTCTGATCAATAATTGAAAAGATTGAAAGATAAGAGTGAAGGTTGGTGGAAACAAAGCATATTCTGGGAACTTCCCTACTGGAAAACGTTGCTGATTCAACACAACTTAGACGTTATGCACATTAAGAAATTTTTTTTTGAATAATTTATCAACACCATGATGGATGTGCCAGGTAAAATTAATTTGGCCCTAAGGGTAAAGATGACTTTAATAAACTTTGCTATCAACGGCCCATATCATCTAGGTTTGTTTTATCAACCGCGGTGAAAAAGGCTCTATGTGACTGGGTTTCTAATTTAAAATTCCCGAATGGTTATGCTTCGGATTTGAGTCTGTGTGTTGACCATAAAAAGATGGTGTTGCATTCCATGAAAAGTCATGATTGTCATGTCTTTATGGAACGACTACTCCATGTTGCCTTGAAAGACTTGCTCCCAACAGGTTCTTGGAATACAATAACTGAGATAAGCCAATTTTTTAGAGACCCGTGTACTTCTACGAGTAGAGTTGATTCTATGGAACATCTGGAATCAAACATTGCGGAGATAATATGCAGGTTAGAGAAGATATTTCCCCCGTCTTTCTTCAGTTCGATGGAGCATTTGCCTCTTCACCTACCTTATGAAGCGAAAGTTGGAGGACCTGTTCAATATCGATGGATGTATCCATTTGAGAGATTTCTTAATCATTTAAAAAAAGAGATTGGCAACAAAGCTCAGGTGGAGGGTTCAATATGCAACGCTTTTTTGTTAGAGGAAATTTCAAATTTCTGTTCATTTTATTTCGAAGATCACATTGACACAAAAGTAAAAGACTTAGATGTTGGTGTAATTCCGATGACCAGTTAAAATCTAAGTTACCTGAGTTATTTAATGATGACATGGGAACTACAACCGGGAAATGTATTCAGAGGTACTTGAATGAGAAAGAGTATGAAGAAGCTCAGTTTTATGTGCTAAGGAACTGTGGAGAATTTTTAGAGACTTATGAAAAGTAATTTAATACTTCATCATTACTCAATTGTTTTTTAATTATCAAATTAGATCGAAGTTATATGTAATACATAACTAAAACATGCTTTTCGTACTTATAGGGAATTTGAGACGCATATCAAAATCAAATTTCCTGATGTCACGTCCTCTGATGATGTTTGGACAAAACATGACAAAATTTTTCCGAAATGGTTCAGAAATAAAGTAAGTGATGATACATTTTCTTTGAAATTAAACTACACATTTGAACTACACATTTCTTTGAAATATAACAACTTAATTAGGATTTTTTTTATTCATAGGTTCATAGATGGAAGGATCATCTAATAATAGCTTTAGCAATGGGTCCTAGTAACATGGTGAAGTCTTGGAGACAGTGTTCCATCAATGGCTATAAATTTCGAGCTTTTAAGAAGGGAGTTGATGTTTCGAAATCTTACCTAAGAAATGGGGTTTCTGTGAATTCAACTGAAGGGTTGGACTACTATGGAACCCTAAATGAAGTAATTGAGCTTTCTTATTATACCGAGCAAAGGGGTTATAGGGTCATATTGTTTAAATATGATTGGTCTGATAATTCCCCACAAGGACTTAGTATCCATAAGGTTTACGGACTTGTAGATGTAAACGAGAAAAAAAAACTTCGTGGACATAACCCATTTGTGGCAAGTTTTTAAGTCGATTAAGTTTGTTGTGCTCCTTATCCAACCATTAAGAAAGGTAATCAAGGTATTTAGTGGTCCGCGGTTTTTAAAACCAAGGCAAGATCACAAGTTGATGCTCCTATTGAAGAAAGTGTCTTTCAAGAAGATGTGGTTGTGAATGATCACTCAATTTCACCAATTTTGGTGGAAGATATAGAGGATGAAGATGAATACGAAGTGGTAGTGGAAAGAGGTCAGGGGGAATATGACCGGGACGTCGGAGAAGAAGGGAATGAAGATGAAGTTGAAGAACCTATTAGATACGAAAATGAGGAATCAGAGGAAGAAGTAGGAGTGCTTTTTTCAGATCATGAACCTCTATTGATTTGTAGTGACAGTGATAGGGAGGAGGACTAATTGTAATTGTACAATTATTAATCTATTTGTAAAAACGTTTGAATTTTAAACATTCAATAAAATTTGCATTATTTAAAATTATAGTTAGTGTTTGTTTTCATTGTTTATATATAGCCTGCAGAAATGGTTGATTTGCACTAACGATTTTTTCTTTGGACTAACAATTTGCATTATTTTTCAGCAATGATTATGCCGAATATTTTTCGACGTTATTTTGGGAGTAGTAGTGGTGGATCTCGTGATCAGGAGAATGAGGAGGTTGAGGATGACGCCGATCCTGAAGCTCCAACACAGGAGCAGGAGGGCATGCAGGTGATTCTGTCAGAGAACCGTTCTCAGCCAGGTCGTTATTGGTAAGTTTATGTTAATTTTATTTTTTAAAACTTATATATATATATATATATATATATATATATATATATATATATATATATATATATATATATATATATATATATATATACATATATACATATATATATATATATATATATATATACATATATACATATATATATTGTTTGGCCCAAAATTATCTCCGCCCGACCGACATAGGTCGTGCAATGCCCAAAGTCGAGTTCCAAGCAAAAGACATCTGAAACCAGACATTGATCAAGTATAGACAGGCACCAAACAGGAGTTGATGAAAGACAAGCGAAATATAACCAGTAGCCTGAAAGGGAAAAGCACCAGGCTATTGCAGGCGACAAACAAGCAGTTTATATATATTCTCTACAAAAAAGAAAGACCAATTCAGAAAAGAAAAGATACATGAAGCAGTCAAAGCAACGGGCAAATAAGATGGCAACCAACTCCGGGTAAATAGGGCACAAGCCCTATCTACGAGGAAACCCTAAATGAAAGAAGAGGAGGCTAGAAGAATAAGTATAAATAGAAGAGAAGATGAAATCAGAAGGATCATTCCACAGACCCTCATTCTTACTTACGCTTTTGTATTCATAAGCAATATAATTTAGCCTGTCACGCCTGATATACGAATACTCTGTCAGGCTATCTAAAATCATAGTAACAATCACTCCTGGCTTGGTGCCCGTGGTCTTTTCCCTTATTCACAGGGTTTTTCCACGTATAAAACCTTTGTGTCATTATTTGTCATTTCACTTAACAATACTAGTCAGGCGAGTTGTTTGAGTTAGATCACCCTAGTTATAAATCCCTGGCAGGATATCCTAGATCAGTGAAATCCCTGCCAAAACAATTGGCGCCCACCGTGGGACATCTAGCTCAAAAATAATCAAAATCCATAGCTAAACACCACAAAAAACTAAGGAGAAATGGCAGGAGATAGCGTTGAACAACAACTGGCTGCCGCCAAACAACAATTATTGGAAATGGAACAGTTGAAACAAAAAATGGCCCAGGCTGAAGCAGAAGTTGCAAAATTGAAAGAGTCAGAATCCAGCCAAAAACTAAAGCTGGGAGAGAAAGCTTCAGGATCAAAGATGAAAGTTCAGCCTGGCACACCATTCTCCTCAATCATCAGGAATATTGATTTCTCCAATATTGGCACTCCTACTCCACCAAAATCAAAAACAGCAGAAGAAACAGATTCAGGAGAACTCCAAAACGAAGAAACCTCTCCAGATCAAACTAATACGGCCATTATGATCCCAGGAAATCCAAAAACTCCATGAAAGATTTGAGAAGATCCCAGGAGTTCCTACCCGAATTGAAGAAGCAAATCCAGAGAGCTATGTTGATTCACCCTTTGTGGATGAAATAGCAAAAATAGACCTGCCAAAGAAATTTGTGATTCCCTCAATGAGAATCTGTGATGGGACCACAGATCCACAAAACCATGTTGCTTACTACAAGTAAAGGATGGTGGTAGCATCAATTCCCAATGAACTACGTCAAGTCTGCATATGTAAGGGATTTGGAACGACTCTGAACGGACCAGCCCTGCAATGGTACATAAACCTGCCAAATGGGAGCATCAAGTCCTTTGCTGACCTGGTTAACTCTTTCAATCATCAGTTTGCCAGCAGCAGGGAGCTAGAAAAGAGATCCAGTGATCTATATAGGATCAAACAAAAGCCTGGAGAGTCAATCAGATCCTATATGAAAAGATTCAACAAAGAAAAGGTTTCAATACCCAGATGTGATGTTGGAACAGCCGTTGAAGCTTTCAGGCAAGGGCTACCCATGGACAGTTATTTCTACGATGCAATGACCATGAAGCCCTGTCATACCTTTGAAGATGTCCAAGCATTAGCCATAGGCTATATCAGGCTGGAAGAAGACAAAGGCTACAAGGCAGACAATGCCGACAACAACTCAGGATATGACAAAGCCAAGAAAAAGCTCTAACCACGAGAGGAAGCGAGTTCCAGGCCATCTCCTTACACAAGACCCGGATCGAAGTCCACTATACACATGAACAACGAGGTAACTCCTATACTTACCCTCCTATCCAAGAATATAACTTCTCTGTTGACATTGCAGGGCTGATCAAAAGACTTGACCACATGGGAGACATTGTCAAGTGGCCAAAGAAGTCAGACAACCCCAACCCAAGGAAGGATACCACCAAGTGGTGTGAATTTCACATGGATATAGGGCACACAATGAGAAGAATGCCCGGGATCGCGCAGACAAGTGGCTTACCCGTTAAAGAAAGGATATCTCGAAAGACCGATGCTAACAAGGAGCGGGGAAGATGATGGAACAAGAAGGAACACGTAAAGGCAACAACGCGATTTGCCCCCGCACCACCCATCTATGAAGTCAAATTCATCAATGGAGGATCGAAATGTGTGTCCGACTGACCACTAAATTTGCAAAGAAAATTGCCAGGGAGTCAAAAATGAAATCTCCTTTTAAACCTAGGAATTTACCTCAAATTACTTCGACGACATCGATATGCGGGGCATTCCAGACATACCACCATGACACTGGTCATCACTATGCAAATAGGAACTGCACGTGTCATGAGAATCCTAGTAGATGGAGGCAGTTCAGTAAACCTGATCATGCTTGATGTCCTTAAAGCAATGAAGATTGATGAAAGCCAAATCATAAAAAAGTCTAATGTCATGGTAGGATTCAGTGGAGAAACAAGGAACACATTGGGAGAAATACACCTGCCCGCATATATGGAAGGAGTATCTTCATATGAAAGATTTGGAGTCCTGGACTACCTGTCATCCTACAATGCCATATTAGGAAGACCATGGATCCACAACGTAAGGGCCATACCCTCCACCTATCACCAGTGCATCAAGATACCAACAGAATGGGGAGTAGCAACCATAAAAGGTGAACAAAAATCTGCCCAGAATGCTATCATCGAGTCACTGAAGCCTTCCAAGGCAGGTAAGTCTTTCGCCTAGCAATTACAGTACCCTGTCAGGACAACTCATATAGAAGAGACCAAAATGGAAACAGATCAAGTAATTTTAGACCCTGAGTATCCTGACAGGCATGTACTGGTAGGATCTGATGTCCCTGATAACATCAGGCCAGAATTAGTAAGTTTTCATAAAAGTAAATCTTCATGTCTTGCCTGGTCGCATTTTGATATGACCGGTATAGATGCCAATATTATTACGCATAAACTAAATGTAGATGAGTCTTATAAGCCTGTCCAGCAGAAAAGAAGAAAATTTGCCGCTGAAAGAAATGCTATCATTAATGAGGAAGTGGACAAACTATTGGACATGGGGATGATAAGAGAAGTCATGTACCCTGACTCGCTAGCCAACGTAGTGGTGGTACAAAATAAGAATGGCAAGTGGAGGGTTTGTGTAGATTACACGGACCTCAATAAAGCCTGCCTAAAAGACCCATTTCCACTACCACACATAGACGCAATGGTAGATGCTACAGCAGGGCATGAACTCCTGACATTCATGGATGCCTCAAGTGGATTCAACCAAATCAAGATGCACCCATCTGATCAGGAACATACTGCATTCATCACAGAAAGAGGCATATACTGCTACACAGCAATGCCCTTTAGCCTGAAAAATGCAGGGGCAACATACCAACATCTGGTCAGTACAATGTTCAAAGACCAAATAGGAGACACAATGGAAGTCTATAATGATGACATGGTGGTCAAATCAAAGAAGGTTGAAGATCATGTCAGGGACTTGGCGACAGCTTTCAAGATCCTGGAAGAATTTAACATGAAGCTTAACCCAACAAAATGCCATTTTGGAGTTTCTTCAGGCAAATTTCTAGGTTATATGGTGACCAAAAGAGGAATAGAAGCCAACCCAGAACAAATAAAAGCCATACTAGAACTGGAATCTCCCAAGTCAGTCAAAGACATTCAAAAACTGACAGGACGAGTTGCAGCCCTGAATAGATTCATTTCCAGATCATCAGTAAGGTGTAAGGCATTCTATGACCTACTCAGGAAAAACAAGGCATTCAAATGGTTGCCTGAACACGAGAAAGCCTTCCAAGAGCTCAAAACATACCTAACTACACCTCCACTACTTGCCAAACCAGACAAAGGGGAACCCCTGACGGTCTACCTATCTGTCACAGAGACAACAGTAAGTGGAGTCCTGACCAAAGAAATTGACGGCCAACAGCATCCAGTCTACTACTCCCTCCCATCCAGACCAAAGGTTACATTGACTTTATCACACTTGTCGAGACGTGTTTTGCAACGTGAATATCTTTAGTTATAAATTATCAAATATTATAAAAATTTGATATTCTTATAGCATTCATGACGATAAACCAAACAAGATCTCACATGACTATATTTTCTCTTATAGATTAAGAATAATATCAAAGATTCTCTACGACCGTGAATAGTGCCAAAAGGTCAATGTAACCTTTGGTCTGGATGGGAGGGAGTATGTAAGTAAGAGTCTGCTAGACGCAGAAACCAGGTATGGCTTACTTGAAAAATATGTACTTGCTTTAGTGATGTCTTGTACTAAACTTCGACCTTATTTTGAGAGTCACCCAATTATTGTAAGAACCAACCTGCCTATCAAATCTGTCCTGAGAAAGCCTGAGTTGTCAGGCAGAATGGCAAAATGGTCAGTACAAATTAGTACTTATGATATAACCTTTGAACCCAGGACAGCAATTAAATCTCAGGCATTAGCAGACTTCGTGGCTGAACTCAATCCTACCCTAGAACCAGACCTCATAAAAGAGGTCAATCACCTTGACACCCATAAGACAGACCAGGAATGGACTCTTCATGTAGATGGAGCAACAAATATGAGAGGCACCGACCTAGGACTAGTCCTAAAATCACCACAGGGAGACCTAATTGCACAGGCTATTAGTTGTGAATTCAAAGCCACGAATAATGAAGCTGAATATGAAGCCCTGATTGCTGGACTAAAGGTATGTATAGAACTCGATGTAGCAAACCTCAAGGTAAAAACTGGCTCTCTCTTAATTTTCAACCAAGTCAAAGGAATATATGCAGCAAAGGATTCAAATATGATGCTCTATTTTGAATATGTCAAAAACCTTTGCAAAAAAATTCAAAACGTTTGACATTCACCAAATACCAAGGGACTTAAATACCCAGGCGGATGCCCTAGACAGCCTGGGATCAAACTTCAGCCCTGCTGTGTTTGATAAAATACCCATTATCCACCTGTTGGAACCAACCATAGAAAGGCCTGATCAAATTTGTCCCATCCAGGAAGACACAACCTCCTGGACTAAACCCTACTATGATTGGTTCTTACAGGGGATACTCCCTAAAGATAAAAACGAAGCAAGGGCCCTGAAAATCAATGCATCCACTTATACTATTATAAATAACACGTTGTTTAAAAAGTCTCAGGCTGGACCTTACCTACGTTGCCTGGAACTAAATGAAGCCAGGCAGGTCATAGAAGATATACATGATGGATACTGTGGAAATCATAAAGGTGGCAGAAGCCTGGCAAGCAAAGTCCTCAGGACATGCTATTTTAGGCCAACCCTGAGAGCTGACTTCATAGCATATAGCTCCAAATGTGAAGCCTGCCAAATCCACTCCCCTTATATCCACCAACCATCAGAGCTACTACATTCCATCTCAGCCCCTTGGCCATTCATGAAATGGGGCATGGACATAGTAGGCAAATTACCTAAAGCGCCTAGATAAAAAGTTTTCATGCTAGCAATGACTGACTACTTTTCCAAATGGATAGAGGCAGACTCTTACATGCAAGTCAAAGAAAAGGATGTCATATCATTCATCAAAAGGAATATCATATGCAGATATGGAATACCTTCAGAAATAGTCTGTGACAACGGTACACAATTTGTGGGAAAGAGAACAGCAAGCTTCTGTGCACAATGGAATATCAACCTAGTTACATCTGCACCGGGCTACCCAAAAGCCAACGGTCAGGCAGAATCAAGCAACAAAGTAGTAATCAGTTGCCTGAAGAAAAAGCTGAAAAGGAGAAAAGGAAGATGGGCAGAAGAACTCCCTTAGTCCCGTGGGCGACAGGACCACACCCAAAACAGCGACCACGGGCCGGACACCATATTCCCTGGTCTATGGTTGTGAAGCGAATACCAAGCAGAAATTCATGTGCCAACCACCAGAAGCAGCTTGAATACCATAGAAGAGAACAGGCGCCTACTGCAAGATAACCTGCTCCTAACAGAAGAACTAAGGGATGCAGCCAAAGTCAGGATAACCTCCTACCAACAGGCAGTAGCCAGAATTTACAACAAAAATGTCAACATCAGAGTATTCAAAGAGGGAGACCTAGTCCTAAGAAAATTCTCCCCCAACACCAGAGAAAAGAACGTAGGCAAACTAGCCCCTACATGCGAAGGCCCGTACCTAATTGATTCAATAATAGGACAAGGAGCTTACAGGCTACAAACCTTGGAAGGAGAAATGATCCCCAGATCCTGGAACATTTCCCACTTGAAACTATTTCATATTTGAGAAGTAGGTAAAACTACCTACTCTATATACATATCAATAGAACTTCCTGCTATGTGCTAAACTACTTGCCTGTTATTCTTAGCTTTATCTAAAACTTTATTCCAATCCTGAAAACTTGTTTTACGCCTTCTTTTCACTTGTTATATGCTACATTTTAGGCTTAAACAAATGTTCAGGATTGAGGGCCACTCCACCCAACCTGAATAGCATTTCTAAAATGCTCTACAATTTGGCACCTGCCTGCCTGACCTAAAAACTAAACTGAGCTTAGTACATAAAAAGGCAAATACAATGGTGGAATAGACCAGAGTACTTGTCAAAATAAGCCCTCCTGACAGGCTGAGGGCCATAAGCCCTCCTGACCGGCAACCACCCTCATTTTAAAGCCCTCCTGATAGGCAAACAGAGCCACCATTCTCCATAAACACAGGAATGAGGGCCATAAGCCCTCCTGACAGGCATTACTCTAACAGAAAAATGCTACATGAATGCACAGGCACAAATTTGGTCTAGCACAGCAAAAAAATCAAGAGAAAAAATGATATATATATTAATACCTACCCAGGAATATACCCTTCCCAGGCAGGAAGAACAACTGTTTACCCAGGAAATACCCAAAAACCAACAAAAACCAAGAAAAACAAGTTCTAAAATGTTTGTTCAGGGAACATCCCCCCCCCCCCCCTGAATAGGCCAAAACGACACAAAATTCCACAAATAAATGAAAAACAAACTAGCCCGCCTTGGAAGCTGTAGCAGAGCCAATTCCCTCATCAGCAGCCTCCTCTTCTTCATCTCCCTCCCCTTCAGCATCACTATTCTTTCCCTTACATGGTGGAGAATCCACTTCTTCATCAGCATGTAGTTTACAGAGCTCAGGATAAGTGGTATTAAGATCAACCAACTCCTGATCAGGATTCCAAAAAGGCCTGACCTCAACAGGCTTCTTCATGGCATCCACACGACCCTTGCCAAAGAAATACAGTGCATGATCTTTGTACCTGGCCTGAACCCTATCCCTCTCTACAGCCAATTCTTCATTCACCTTCAACTGCTCTTGCATAGCCTGCTTTTCAGCCTTCAACTCTTCTTGGGCAATATGAAACTTAGCCTAAAGAGCTTTCAGAGCATCCTGAGCAGATTTCAGCTTAGAAGACTCCACCACCAACCGAGCCTTCCTTGCCTCATTATCCTTCTTTAAAGAGTGATTCTCAGCCTTAGACACCTCCAACTCAGCCTTAAACTTTTCAGTATCTTTTTTCAAGATTTGTACCTCCCAGTCCAGGGTATTTTTTAGGCTGTGGACTGATTCCAGTTGACAGGCGCTCCTCAGCATATCATTGCAATTCTAACAAAGAAAAAAATGTCTATCTAAGCCACAAAAAAAGAAAACGCACACAAATATCCATAATAAACAAGCCAAAAACAAAGAATATATACCTCCTGAAGCATGGTAATCAGGTTGGCAGCATAGTCCCTGGAACGGTACATAGCAGCCAAAGCACGGGCAGAAGCATCCTCTGCCTGATACTTGAAGTAGAGATCATCAACCACAAAAGCCTGAGCCTGAATTTGTTCCTTGGCAAACTAGACCTCATCAAAAGAGCCCTAACCCCCCTGACCTCGTGAACCCCTCCTAAAGACTCATCCACTCTCTTCCTCTTCTCAGGACGGTCACTCTCATCCACAACCTTCTCAGGCGATGCCAACTGAACCCCCTGCACAGGTTCCTGAATTTGAACAGCACTATCACTTCCCGTAGCCTCACTGCTCTTTGACTTCTCCCCTATAATTTGAGAGACCCCTCCCTTCACCAGAGACAGACCAAAGCTAGCAATCCTGGCAGAAGCCCTGGTAGCTGCACGACGAGTTTCTAAATCAGCAATATAAACACGTGTCCAATACAAGAAATAGAATGACAAAAGAAAGCAAAAGAACTTACTCCCTGACGAAGACGCCGCTGGAACCTTAGTGCTCTTCACTGGCTTATATGTACTCAACTTGGCCTTCTTAAAACGAGGCATGAAAGCGTGCCTCAGACAGGCAGGCCACGCCCTCTCCTCTTCAGGCAATGCCATGAACGCTGCTATCCGGTCAGCCGACCCCTCGGCATCAGGATCATTCACCCAATCATTTACTACAAGAAGGCATGGGCAAAGTAAGTAAACTCTCCAAAACATATTATTGCCAAACCAAAAATAATACAGGAAAGAAAATTACCTCCTTCAACAGCAGGGTAATTGAGATAGTCCAGGTCAGGGGCAATTGAATCAGCCTTGATAAACATATAGGTTTGAGCCCATCCTTTATCATCCCCTGAATCAAAGTTGGTAATCAGGTGAGCCATCTTCGACCTGACTCGAAAATTAAACCTTCCAGTAGAATGACTCTTCAGGTGATAGACATTCTTGAAGTCATCCAGGGTAATAACCAACTTATGCTTAGAACACAAATGCTCAACAGAATGGACAATTTTCCAGACCATTGGCATGAGTTAAAACGGGGGAACCCTGATAGCCCTAATCACCTCAGTCATGGAAGGAGAAAGGGGAAGCTGACAGCCACCCCTGAACGCCCACTCAAAGATACAGAACCAGCCTGGACTACTCCAATTAGCCCTGACCGGACCGCTCTCAGGAATCCAAACCTCAGCCCCATGAGGAATAAGGCCCCTGCCCTTTATATAATGCTCAAAAGCTGGTTTTAGTTGATTGGCTTCATGAAAAGAAGCCGCCAAAGCCCTAATAGGAGTATATTCAACCCCCTTATAAGACATGGACAGAATCTTTGGGGCAGCAACAACCTCCACCACATCATCCTCAGGGATGATATCAGGGACCTCCTCAACCTCGGCAAAAACCATTTCAACTTCAACAGGAACTTCTTCAGCCTCAGCAGGAGCTTTGGAAGCTGCTGTCCTTCTCCTACCACCAGCCATATCTTATTTTTCAGAAAAATGAATTTTTGCAAAGAGAGAATTTTTTAGAAAGAGAAAGAAGAAAATTGGAGATTGGAATGTGAAGACAAACACGGCAAAGACAGGAAATTTATAGCCGCAAATCTAAAACGGCTAGAAAAGCAAGTGGTAGAGACTAATCATGACTCTCGTAGGGTTTTGTGAACCTACCCTGTTTATGGCAAGTAACCGTTACAAGAAGTTGAATCAAACACTAATTTTAATCCGATAAAGAATCCCTGCACAAATCATTCGCCTGGCCCAAATTTTTATCTCCTTATTCCTGGCCAGACCCAATAATGGAATAAGCAGATAAGGGGCAATTGTTGGGCCAAAAATTATCCTACCTGACCTGACATAGGCCAGGCAACAGCCAAAGCCGAGTTCCAAGCAAAAGACATCTGAAACCAGACATTGATCAAGTATAGACAGGCACCAAACAGGAGTTGATGAAAGACAAAGAAAGATAACCAAAGAGCTCACGAAAGGGAAAAGCACAGAGCTATTGCAAGCGACAAACAGCGGTTTATATATACCCTACAAAAAAGGAAGACCAATTCATAAAAGAAAAGATACAGGAAGCAGTCAAAGCAACGGCCAAATAAGATGGCAACCACCTCCGGGTAAATAGGGCACAAGCCCTATCTACCAGGAAACCCTAAACGAAAGAAGAGGAGGCTAGAAGAATAAGTATAAATAGAAGATAAGATGAATCAGAAGGATCATTCCACAGACCCTAATTCTTACTTACACTTTTGTATTCATAAGCAATATAATTTAGCCTGTCACGCCTGATATACGAATACTCTGTCAGGCTATCTAAAATCATAGTAACAATCACTCCTGGCTTGGTGCCCGTGGTTTTTTCCCTTATTCACAGGGTTTTTCCACGTATAAAATCTTTGTGTCATTATTTGTCATTTCACTTAACAATACTAGTCAGGCGAGTTGTTTGAGTTAGATCACCCTACTTATAAATCCCTGGCAAGATATCCTAGATCAGTGAAATCCCTGCCAAAACATATATATATATATATATATATATATATTTTAATTTCAAATATTTATGTGTTTTTCAGGTGGGATGACAAGCCGATCAAGCAATATGTTACTTGGACGTTCACCCGTAACCTCGGAGATGAGTACTTCACTAGGTGGGGTGAAGCGAGCCAAGCACAGCGTCAGAAGATGTGGAATTATTTTGCGGTAATTAATTTGACACTAATCTATAATTATATATTTTAATAATAATTTTCTTAAGTTTATAATAATTTTCTTAAGTTTTATATATCTATCACACTTGCTTTTGAAACAAACTCATGTAAGATCCTGTGGACAGCGGGGGGTGCCCACGGGGGCGCTTGGGAGGAAGGAGAAACAAGCGTTTGCATTTTTGTATGGAGTCGCCACCAATTTTTATGGGAAATTGGAACCGTTCGAATCCCTCGCGTCATGTCAAGACACAAAGTAAAGACATGAACACTAAGCAATCGTTACCCTTAGCATTCTATGTCTAGAATGACTCTCGCGGATGCCAATGAACACGGGTGCTCACGGAGATCTGGAGTAAGGGGTGAGGGTACGTATTAGGAAGCTCTTTTGATCGAACACCTAATCCCGCCCGCCTCGATAGCGGCCTCTACTAATGATTAGGGAAGTTATTCGTACTTGATATATCGTCGGCTATATGCATGCAATGCAACATCCAAGTTTTAATCCTAGCATGTGAGAATTAGACTGAGTCGGTTGACAACTAATTAGCAAACAATTGGGTCGAAGTAGGATTTAAGATTCAGTTACATGTGAAAACATACAAACGATACAAGAAATATGATAAATACAACAAAATTACAATAAAAAATTACAATAATTACAATGGATTAGGCGATTTATGTCGAAAATACCTTTAAAACGGATAATTTGAGAAAACGAATAAAAGAATAAATTAACGAACAAATCAGAAGGTGATAATATGGATAATAGTTAATTAAACGTAAGCTAATTAAACTAAGTCAAGACAAAAACGGAGTTCAGGGACAGAATTCAACCCGGAACAGGCGCAATAGAGCTGCGTCCTTTGGAATAGGCGCAGCAATTGCTGCGTCTGTTCGTGACCTGAATTCTGGTTGTGAAGCCGGAATTGCGTGTTGTTAATACTCGTCGGTACATTTAATGATTGATTAAATTATTTACTCGTATGAAAGTGATTAATAGGTTATTTACATGTGATTAACGGGTCATAAAACAATAAAACATGGATGAGACGGAATTAAGATGGATTAATTACATGAACGAATGATTAATTAGCGAATTAATAAATTAAACAAGCTAATTAGATTAAATACGATGAGTTAATGACGAATATACGATGGTGACGGTGAATGAACAGATGCAAATATATCAACGATGAATTCCAGATATTCAATATGGGTAAATCGAGCCTCTAAAACCTGAACTGATTTTGATGACGAAAACCCGCAAATATGAGATTACTTGGGATTTAAATCGGGATTTAATGATGAATGAAACGTGTTAACGGTGATGAATAATATACATGTGAAATTAATAAACGATTGTATCGAAGAATTAAAAGAAAACAAACGAAAACAAATAAACACGAACGAATTATAGAAGACAAAGGAAGAAGAAAGGAAGCAGGAACTGCGGCAGCCTCACGAAGAGGCGCAGCAGGTGCTGCGCTCCTTCGAAGAGGCGCAGCAGTTGCTGCGTCCTTTCTCGACGGTTTGTCTACTGGAAATCCGTAAAAAGAGGTTTTAAAGCATGGTTTTAGAAATCGGTTGTAATGATATTTTCGACATAAATCTTACATTGATGATTACAAAAAGTAAATACAATAAATAAATAACGATTATACACCCTCAGACTTACATGTTGACGAAACGAGAAGGACTAAGATATCGATTAGTGATGCTCGACGCGAATGCAAAGAAAGTGCCCTCGTAAGAGGAAAACGGAGAAGAGAAGGGCGGACACTCGCGTGAGAAATATGAGGAGCGAAGGCTCCTATTTATACTAATCACGTGAAGGAATTAGGGTTTCGGAGACTCTTTGGAAGTGAATCTCGGAAAGATATGAAAAAGATACGAGAATTACGAAGAAAAGGACCTGGGAAGAGGCGCAGCAGCCACTGCGTCTCTTGGAAGAGGCGCAAAGACTGGGCCGCTTGCGTCTCTTGGAAGAGGCGCAGACTTTTTTGCGTCTGTTCCCAAGGGGTTTCCTCTTGCGGAAGAAAGATTTCCGTGTTTGAGTTATGGTAGGACGGAATAATTTGGTTTTCCTTAATATTTTATGTGAATATTTCGGGAAATTGTTTACCAAAGGATGAAAATTATGAAATATGGAATAGAAATATCTGGAACATTCCAGAACATTCTGACTCGGGATTTAACGGTTATCAGAAAATGAAGACGGTTTTAGGCCCGGACTCCAAATGTACTCTAATTACTGTCAAAACGACCGTATCGGCACGTAGATGACAACTAAGAGGTAGACATTAATATTTGAGCAATCACTTGACGATAAACTTATTGTCACAAATCGTTCCGCGTACCAAACATGCGGCCCAATCATCACCGGGTGGTTTGCGAGAGGTGCAGAAATGAGGTATCTACAGAGCCCCCACTTTGACTGAGGCTTGGACAAGGCGAAAGTCAAAGTATAGCCATCAGGTCAATCGAAGATTACAACCTGACGACTATGGCGACGCGAGGCGGCTCAAAGGGTCTGAGCCAAGGACCTGTCGTTGGGAACATTTTAGAGTCTGTCGACTATCGGGGAGGGTCGTTTATAGTCCATTAGACTACGTAAGGAAGCTCGCCAGCCATAAGAAGAGACCATAACTGAGACTTCTTCTCGAAATGCTTCCGGAGGTACATGGGAGCTAAGGAGCGAAGATCAGGCGTAAGGACTAAATAAGGTGAGTAGCAGGACACAGACGGGAACTGCTGAAAGAAGGCTGCTTGGGTAGTCTTCGAGAAATAATCGCGAATAGCTGGACACAGGCGGGAACTGCTGAGGAGAAGACTGCTTGGATAGTATTCGAGAAGCATTATAAATAGCAGGACACAGTCGGGAACTGCTGAGGAGAAATCTACTTAGGTAGATGTTAATCTTCATGTCTTGAGAGGGACAGTACGTCCGCTTACTCTCGCCGGGGACATGAATGGGAATTAGTCTCCATGTCGTGAGAGGGAAAGTGTATCCGCTTACTCTCGTTATAATGAAGGCGTGTCGAATTCTGTGAAAGAATAAATGCTCGTTGCGACAAGCAAAGGTCTTGAAAGGAATAAATAATATGCAACAGTCTGCTGCTGGCTTGAGGAAATACGGATCGGAATGAAAGAAAATCGTCAAACGGACCAAAAGGATAAAATAGCATCGGGGAAGAGGCGCACCAAAGATGGGCCCACAAATAACGAACTCATAACGAATTTTTGAAAATCCGTATGGAGGGAACACAGGGAAGAGGCGCAGCAAGAGCTGCGTCTCTTGAAAGAGACGCAGCGCCTGCTGCCTCTATTCCCCAAAGTGTTTTTTCTGCGTAAAAACGCGATAATTAGGAGGCTTATGTTCATTTGTTCGAAACATAATTTACACATTTCTCTCTCAAATCTTCACCATTTCCGCCAAGGTTTGATTCAAAAGCTTGCATTATTCATGACTAATCGAGGTATGTGTCTCATTCTTGCATTAATCTTCCGTATTTGCTCAATTTTGAGCCGAAAAAATTAGGGTTTATGACCCATTTGATCGAAAATTTGGGGCTTTTCCCCCAAATGCATTTGCCTTGTCAAATTGACATTAGAAATGGATAATTGGTAGTATTAGGAACATAACCATGTATTTGTCTCGGATTTTCGTCGAGTTTTGAGCCTTTGAATGAAATTTGAGACGGTTTCACAGCTAAACCGTAAATCGCTTCGAAAATAGCCTTAGGATCGCCCATTTGCGATGAAACTTGATATTTGGGATCCTTGAATGATGGGTAAACTTTCTATCATCTCGGAATTTTGGTTTGTGACAACTTTTTTAGGACACTTTTTCTAGGGCATAATCGCTGTTATAACGAAATGCTGCCGAAATTTCGACTCGAACCCGGAACTAGGCTTCAAATTAGGTTTGACTTGACCCAAGCTGCCACATGAGTGATCGGGTTGGTGAAAATATGGCCAAAGATGGCGAGAAAAGAGCGATTTCAGGGCTTCCGAAGGCTCGGAAATCCTTTAACCAAGGCTTGTCGTCACATGACGCGGCCTAAATTTGTTTTAACGTTTCAGGTGATGTGGCTCTTACTTCTGGGAGGACTCCCATGGGATAGACGTTGCTACTGTCGAGGAGGCTTTAGAGCAGGCCTTCACCGCCGCGGTGATGGCTGCTGGGGAAGAGGTCCATGAGGAGGAGGCTGTTGAGGAGGAGAAGGCCCCGAGGCGGGCCAACATTAGACGAGGAGGTCGTAAGCTGAGAGGAGCTCCTACGTGGGCTGAGACTTGGGAGAGTAGGCACCTGCTGTGGGCTGCAGTGGGTCACCTGTCATACAGGACGGTGAAGAGCTTGGTAAATAGGAATTCACTACTTGTTACTCATCCTCTTTCATTCATTTATATCTCTTTCGATTTTCATTCAAAACTAAAGATAGCTTTTTGTTTCAAATCACAATAGGAGGCCGGGAACATCAGGTCGTTCTCGGGCTATACGACAGCGATGGAGCACTACGAGCGGCTGTCGGCGGAGGAGCGGGCCATGATCGAGCGTGGAGCGTTCGGTCCTTTGGTGCAGGCCTGGAGGGATATCGTGAAGAGGAAGCTGCGGGCTAACCTTAGCCTGGTCCGCGCTTTCTTGGACCGATTCTGGGATACGACTTCCACGTTTCACATGCCTTTTGGCGAGGTGGGAGTCACTCTGGAGGATTACGGCATGATTTCTGGTCTGCCGTGTGGAACCGAGGAGGTGGAGTGACCGGAGACTACCATGAGGGTGGACTCGGCCGAGGCGAGGAGATTGATTGGCTGGAACCGGTCGCCGAAGGCCGTCACAGTGCCGGGCTTGGTGCCCAGCTCCTAAGTTCGAGACTACTTTGCGGGAAAGATCCCGGCGCTGGTGACGATTGACGGGAGGGAGACGGCTCCTCCTCCCCTGTCTGGTGAGCGAGGGCTCGTTTGTGGCTCTGGTGGTTTCTGTCTTCGATTTACCTCGGAGACAAGGGCGAGAGTCTGTCGATGAAGCTTCTTCCCTTCCTTTCTGACCTGAGTTCCCTAGGGCATTGGGACTGGGTCACTGCTGGCTTTGCGGTCCTCATGTACTTCATGAGGGCCATGGTTCGTCCGGAGTTGATGGAGAAGGGGTCTTCTCCTGGCGCTGTCGGACCTGGACTACTGCTGGAGGTATGAACCTTCCTTTAGACCAAAGTTAATTCCTTTCTTTATCAAATCCTGAAAGATCATCATTGATTATCTTGCTTCACAGGCGTGGGTGTAATCCTACTTCCCGAGCCTTGCGCCCAAGAGGACGGAGCCGCTGGAGAACGCCTATCCCGTGGTGAGGGATTGGGTAATGTGCAGGATGAAGAGCAAGCGTTCTTCTCACGGTGTCTACTGGCGGGATGTGAACGCTCTTCAGCTAGACAGCGTAAGTATCTTGCTTACATTCATTTGCTTCTATGTTGCTTTTAAGTCGATCATAAGAATGATTCCTTTGTTTATCTTGTCCCAGTGGGTGACCAGGCCTTGGGCGGAGTACGCTAACATGCCTCCTTTTGTGGCTGAGGTCCTTCGACCTAGGAGCTCGAGCCGGCTGCTGTTGAGGACGTCGATGGGTCCGGTGTGGTACTTGGGCGAGCGCTTGGCTCGTCAGTGCTCTCGGGACGTGTTGACGGTTCCCATCGATCCTCCTAGGACGATGTTCAGGGAGCCTTCTGAGGCAGAGAGGGAGGTGGACTTGGCTGGCGCTAGTGGTGACGCCCTCCTTCTTCCTGGCGAGGACTACTCGGCGTTCCTTTACGGGAGGCTGGCGTACAGGCCGGTAGTGGTGAGTATCTTTTACTCTTCCTCTTGATTTGATTTCCTTTTGAGAACTATGATGAAAGATCACCAATTAATGAGAAATATTTGGTTTCGCAGGAGGTTGAGGCGGTGGGCATCGAGCCCCCAGAGTACCCTGAGACCCTTGAGTACACTGACGCGACCGGGAGGACGACGATCTCCGAGCTGCGTGACTTTGGCGTAGCTGTGACGGATCCTGGCCTGGACGACTGGCAGCATCTGATTCGGAGGGTAAATCCTCTAACTTTGCATAACTTTTTGTGTAAGAACACATTTGATTGAGTTTATTCAATTATTGAGAACTTCTTTTGAAAATGCAGGTTGCGCCGTCTCGGTTCGTGGCGTTGTGGAGGGTGGCCAACCGGCTGCGAGCTACTGCCGTCGAGGCACTTGTCGGCGGTCGAGGCCGTCAGGTATGAACCTTATGCCTGTTTCATTTTTGAATTTTGATTTCCCAACTTTTCTTGAAACGATTGACATGAGCCATTTTGTTGTTTACAGGGGGACCGCGAGCTGGAGCGAGAGTTGACCCAGTCTCGGGAGGAGACAACTCGCTTGTTGAGGGAGCTTGAGTTTCGGGATGCCGAGATTGCCGCTCTTGCGGCAAGAGTTGCAGAGCTAGAGGGCGACCAGCAGTAGTTTTGTGTAGCTTTTTTTGTTTGTTTGTTGGCTGTATTTTGCACAGTTGCACATTTGGACCTTCATTTTGAACATTCTGGACTTTGCTTGGGGCTCGAGCCCCCAGTTTGTTGTACATTTCCCTTTTTTGTTGTATATACGACGGCCTGAGTGCGTTTGCTGCTGGGTTGCATTGCTTGTACCTGCAGGTTAGCTTTGGACAGGTTTGGTGGATGACGTTTACGCCGTCATGCCGCCGAAATTTACATAGAAAATCACGCAAAACATTCATTTGTATATACATATGGCCCTTAATTAGCGCAAAACGAGTGACTCAAAAGAATGCAAAAATGCAAAAAATCTGTCGGAAAATGACCGGATGGTATGAAGGGTTACCCCCTAAAAAAAGAAAAAAATAGAAATCTATAAGTTAGAGGTGAGATGATGAAATAAATGAAATGAAATCGAAATGAGATTTATTTCCTAAAATGAACTAATAAAAATGAAAATTATTTCCTAAAATGAAGGTGGAAATTATTAAAAATGAAAATTATTTCCTAAAATTAAAATGAAAATGTGCAAGTGCGGTAAAATGGCGAAAATATCGATGTCGCCTCGAAATGCGTGCCCGCGGAGTTTAGGAAACCTGAAACATGGTAATCTTCACGTATTTACCAAAATAACAACCCGTAGGAATAGGAAATTTTTCGTCATGGAATTAGGAAAGATCCAACGCGGAAAATCACAGAAGTGAAGCTTGGGAAGAGGCGCAGCATGTGCTGCGTCCCTTTGAAGAGGCGCAGCATGTGTTGCGCCTGTTCCCAAGTTGCTCTATTCTGGCAGATTTTTGGAAACATAAATTAATATAAATAGAAACGCCGATGGAGCTTTTATTCACACAATTCTTCCGTCTCTTCTTTGTCTAATTACATAAAATTCTCAAAATAATTTTTTTCATCATGAATACTTTGGAGATTCGCTTGAAGGAATGGACCAACAAATTTTCGAACATGGAGAAACATGATATGGGTGCTTATAATTTTGGGTCTTTGTTGAGTTTAAAACTCATCAAGGTTGTTAAACCGTTCTTGGATGCTTGTCTTGACTATTGGGACCCGAATTACCATGTTTTTGCGTTCCCTGGAGGTGATATTTGCCCTTTCCTGAAGAAATTGCTGCTATTGGTGGGTGGGATCCCGAACACTTGCCTGCCATTCCTTCTACTTCGCAAGGGTACAAGAGCAAATTTAGAGACTTGCTTGGGTTGACTAGACTTGAGGTGGACCGTCTAGTGACTTCGAAGGGAGTGCGAATGTTGGACTTCATAGATCGATTCATCAACAGGGCCGACCCCACCGTATCTCATGTTGCTAGGCGGAGGGCATTTGGCTTTTGCTTGTTACATGTGTATGTCTTCCAAGCGTATGTTGATGAAGATTTGAGAGGTGATCCCCGTCTTCTGGGCCTTGTTGAGCAAATGGAGCTGCGCAGGAGCTCAACTTGTTTATGCTTAGGATAGATCCTTTTGGGCTTGGATAATAGGAAAGCCAACCGTGACCTACCGTATTTGGGAAGTCCCGTCATTCTGCAGGCAAAAGACATTTTTTCTTTTTCTTTTTTTTTTTTGTTTTTGGTTTTTTTTTTGTTCTTTTTTTGTTTTTGTTTCGTTTTTTTTTTCTTTCTTTTTCTCGTTTTTTTTTTGTTTTCGTATTTTTTTTTTTTTTTTTGATGTCTAATACCTGCTTTTGGTAGGTTTGGCTTATGGAACGGCTCCGATTGATCGAGCCCCCAGTTCATGTTCCTTCCTATCATGCTCGTTCAATTGCGATGAGGACTAGGCTTTACATGGTGGATTTCACCCGAGTCTGCAATTATTGGGAGAACAAACTGAAGAGCGATGATGGTCCCTTGATTAGGTGGATTGTGCCGTGGTGGCACCTTAAATCTGTTACTGGAGTGTCTTCTTTGGATCCTACTCGATCCATGCGCATTCCTGGATTGGAGTTTATGGTGTGCATCTTCCCGGAGAGGCTGATGAGACAAGTTGGGCTGAAACAGACGATCCCGAAGCTTGATACCGTCCCGCAGACTGCTATGGCGCTTACTACAGAGAGCCGAAGGGAGTGGGCCATTAAATGGGCTCAAAGAAATGTGTGGTTCTTGAACTCTTCTGTAAATGCCTTGTGGGTGTCGGATTCTAATTATCTGCGATGGAGAAAGGCTACTACTCCGGAAGAGCGCGAGAGATTGAGGAAGCGCGAGCCTGTTGACTACAAGGTGCGGGAGGTAGAGAAAGAAAAGGAGAAGCATCTGACAGAAGGAGAAGAAGAAGCCGGGCTTCGAGTTATTCATCCTTCGAAGAAGCCGAAGATCTCTCCTGTCGTGGAAATGGTGATTGGCAAAAATGGAAAGTCTAGGCCTCGAGAAAGACCTTTGGTGATTAGGTCTGAAGTGGCGCAAGAGCGTCCGGTTCGAGGTCGTGACAAGAAATATGACAAGAATGACAAGGGCAAGGGAAAGATGGAGGAATAGCTCGAGTCTTTATTTATTATTTGATTATTATTATTATTTATTGTTGTAATAAAAAGGTGGGGTTTTTAGAATCCTAGCCTCTTCTATTTTTATTATGTAGCGTACTATTATTACTAGAATGAATGAAATAAAAAAAAGGTTAAATGGTTATGAAACCGTTGTGATTTTCTATTTATTATTCTTGTCAAATTCCAAATGCAATGCAAATGTCCTTCTATTTACATTTTAAAATAAATGGGTTGTATCCTGTGAAGGATTGTCTATGTATTCACTTAAAAAAATGAAATCAAACCCTTGCGCGTAGTTCGAGTAAATGTAAAAGAATAATTGCTCTAAGCAAGAGCTTGTAATGAACTTAGAAAATAAGCATGAGCTTTTTGCTTACTCTGGAGGTGCAAATTTAGTTTATTTGATGATACGAGGATGATAAATTTGTCAAAATACAAGAGTACAGTGACATTAGCTTATTTCAGCTTGGCCAGGGGCCGTTTATTTAGTGCCACAAGAGCGACACATGGGGTTACGCGAGGCGCGTTTTTTGTCCCTATCGTAGGCATAGTACCGTTTTAGTTGGTCAAGGTTTGTTGGGTTTGAAAACTCATTCCCATCTAGGTCAGTGATTCTAACCGCACCCCCTGGGAGTATGGATTTGACTAGAAATGGTCCGGCCCAATTAGGTTTGAATTTTCCCCGTGGGTCAACAGGTAAAAGAGCTCTAACCGATTTGAGTATTAAGTCTCCTTCCTTGATGTTCCTTGGCCTAACCCTTTTGTTGAAAGCTCGTTTGATACGTGCTTGATATGTTTGGACATTATGCAAGGCGCGTAGCCTACGTTCATCCAGGAGGATGAGTTCTTCATATCTATCCCTCTTCCAATCGGCTTCCGGGATTTGACTTTCGAGTAAAATACGCAAGGATGGTATCTCTAGCTCGACTGGTTGTACAGCTTCCATGCCGTAGGTCAAATAGAAAGGAGTAGCCCGGTGGGCGTCCCTAATGAGATGTACAATACCCCCACAAAGAAAAGGGTATCTTGCTTGGCCAATCTCTATAGTTGTCAATCATTTTCTTGAGAATCGTGACAACATTCTTGTTTGCTGCCTCTACCGCGCCCTTAGTCTGTGGTCTATAGGGCGAAGAGTGGTGATGCTTAATCTTGTATTTGGCTAACAATTGCTCGGTCTCAGCCTGGAAATGTGATCCATTATCACTAATGATCTCATGTGGGGAACCGTATCGGCGGATGATGTTTTTTTTGTATGAACTTTGCCACATTTTTAGCCGTGAGACTGGTGTAGGAAGCCGCTTCTACCCATTTGGTGAAATAGTCAATTGCCACTAGGATGAAACAGTGACCTCCTGTTCCAGCTGGGGTTATCTTCCCGATTATGTCAATTCCCCACGCAGAAAATGGCCAAGGAGATGTCATCGTATAGAGCAATGAAGGAGGGACATGTTGTACATTCCCGAAGATTTGGCAATTGTGGCAATGTCTTACGTATTTTATGCAATCGGATTCCATTGTGGTCCAATAATACCCCAAACGTGTGATTTTCTTTGCCATCCTGGTCCCACTCATGTGAGGACCGCATTCTCCGTCGTGGACTTCTTCCATCACTTTTCGTGCCTGTGAATGATCAAGGCAGCGTAGGATTACACCAAGAGGTGTTCTTTTGTATAACTCTCCTTGCATGAGAACATATTGGGAAGCTAGTAGGCGTATAGCACGTTGTCCCCTCTTGTCCATATCGGGTGGATAGGTACCATTGAGCTTAAAATTCAGGATTGCTTGGAACCAGGGTTCTTGCGCGATCTCCTCTTCATCGGTGATTTGGTGGACATAAGCCGGCTCTGACCGTCGTTCGATGCAAAAAGGCATTTCCCCCATGTGATCTGGCATATTAATTAAAGATGCAAGTTTTGCAAGAGCGTCTGCAAATTGATTTTCCTCCCTAGGTAGGTGTAGGTATGCCACGTGATCAAAGAATTGGGCAACTTGGTCTATTCTGGCTTGATAAGGTGCGAGGCTCTCGCTTCGAATTTTCCAAGATCCTGTAACTTGGTTGATGATCAAGGATGAATCTCCATGTACTCGGAGGTTTTTAATGCCTAAACTCACTGCCGCTTGTAGTCCAATGAGACAAGCTTCGTATTCTGCAGCATTGTTTGTCACCTCGAAGTCGAGTTTGACAGCAATCGGTGTATGCTCGCCTTCAGGAGAAATGGGCAACACTCCTATTCCAAATCCTGTTAAGTTTGATGCTCCATCAAAATAAAGGTCCCGGGAATCTACATCAGTTTGGAGTATATCCTCGTCTGGAAATGACCAAGTGTCTATCGTTTGTGCGTCATTGATGGGATTTTCTGCTAAGAATTCGGCGACGACGCGACCTTTTATAACTTTCAACGACACGTATTTGAGGTCGAATTCTGAGAGCATCAGGGTCCATCTTGCTAGGCGTCCATTGAGGACGGGTTTCTCGAAGAGGTATTTGACTGGATTCATTTTGGAGTATATTTTGACGGAGTAGTTAAGCATGTAATGGCGTAGCTTCTTTGTTGCCCACACAAGAGCGAGACATGTCTTTTCGAGTTGGGAGTATTTGCACTCGTATTCCAAGAACTTCTTACTAAGGTAGTAGATAGCTGTTTCTTCTTTTCCTACAGTTTGAGCCAGCATGGCACCCATGGCTGTGTCGGTTACTGTGAGATATAAACCAAGAGGTTGATCTTGTTGTGGCGGCATGAGCACTGGTGGTTTAGCCAATATCTCTTTGATTCGGTCGAACGCCTTTTGACAATCATCATCCCACATGGTGTGGTCCGTTTTCTTGAGTTTCTTGAAGATAGGCTCACAGATCAAGGTGAGTTTCGATATGAATCGACTTATGTACTGCACTTTTCCCAGGAATCCTCTGACTTCTTTTTCTGTTTGAGGTTGGGGCATTTCGATCAGAGCTTTGATCTTGGAAGGGTCTATTTCTATACCTCGTTGGCTAACGACGTATCCCAGGAGTTTGCCAGATGTTACTCCGAATGTGCATTTCTGAGGATTGAGCCTCATATTGTACTTTCGTAGTCTTGTGAAAAATTTGCGAAGGTTCGCAATATGCCCCTCTCTATCCTTGGACTTGAAATCATGTCGTCTACGTATACCTCAACTTCTTTGTGCATCATGTCATGTAAGAGTGTAGTTGCGGTGCGTTGATATGTAGCTCCGGCGTTGATCAATCCAAACGGCATGACCGTATAGCAATAGGTTCCCCATTGAGTGATGAAGGCGGTCTTATGCATGTCTTCTATGGCCATCTTGATTTGGTTATAACCCGCATATACATCCATGAAGGATAGTAATGCGTGGTCTGCAGTATTGTCCACCAATATGTCGATGTGAGGTAGTGGGAAGTCATCTTTAGGACTGGCTTTGTTTAAGTCCCTAAAATCAACACAAACACGGATTTACCCATCCTTTTTGGGTACAGGTACTATGTTGGCTACCCAGTCAGAATACTCGGAAACTTTGATGAACCCGGCTTTGAATTGTTTGTCAACTTCTTCCTTAATCGTTAGAGCCCATTCTGTCCTCATTCGTCGAAGCTTCTGTTTTACAGGTTTGAAACCTGGCTTAATCGGAATCCTATGTTCAGCGATATCCTTGTCGATCCCTGGCATGTCTTTGTAGGACCAATCGAAAATGTCTTTGAATTTATTTAGGAGGTCTATGAAATCGGCCCTTTCGGTAGAGCTCAAGGTAGTCCCTATCCTAAGTTCTTGGGGTTCTAGTTCGGTTCCTACATTGATAGGTTCGGTGTCCTCTATTACTGGTCCCCCTTCCCCTTCCTGTAGTATTTCTTTGGCTACGTAGGGAGGTATTTCGATCGAGTCTGTGTCTTGGTCATCCTCAGTATCATCGTAAACAGAATTGCACTCAAGATAACACAAAGAGTAAGCAGAACCTGATTTATTCATATTAAAATTTGAGTAGAGTTGAAACAAAGAAGCCAACTGATCCATGGTCAGTGGCGGCAAATGGACAGTGGTTGGGACATTTCCCGAACTACTGTGACTACTCAAGGCTAAGCTAGGAGAAACGAAGGGAGTGGGGATGACGACAGGAGGAGACTCTCTAATGACTTCTCTAGACTCCGACTCTGATTCTGACTCCGACTCGAACTCATCGTCTTCTGGTTCTCCTTTGAACATCTCTCCTTCTCCGGTGGTGAGCTTGAAGAGTCTTCCTTGATTGTTGGTCCACTTGATCGATTTTCTCCATCCTTTCTGCTGACTCGCGTTGGTTTCTGTGATTAACGCGGTGGGGTTGAAGCGATAGTCTTGAAGTATCATGGTAATGATCTCATCCTGCGCGGCCCTAACAAATCGATCTTCTCAGAACAATAGGCTAACAGCTTGTTCGTCTAAGCAAGGTGCTTGACGGGTTTTGACGGTAGGAACCGTTTCTAGAGGGATGAAGTAGCAATCGTGAAAGATCTTGATTCCGACTAGCTTCCTCTCGAGATAATGCCAAGGCTCGGGAAATCCGTGAAAGAGTTCTAGGCTTCCTTCTTGAACAAAGTACCCATTTAAAGTAGGGAGATAGAGTCGCATTTGGACTCCTATGTGCATGCGGTTTTGGACTTGAGCAAGCATTTCGAGAACCTCTTCTTTAGTGGGTTTGTACCCTAGTCCCAGTGGTATCCTCTTTGAGTTGCCTTCCTTATATGGTGCGAAGGTATTTCTTCGGGTAGGGTTTAAAGGCATTCCACGGAAGTATCCCTGGGTTTTGAGTATGTGGTTGACCACCAAGTTGGAGTAGGGATCATAGTATAAGGGTGCCAACTCACTTTCTATGACACTTATGCTTTGGAAGCCCCCAAGTTCATATACGGGATCTGCAAGGACTTGATTGTTCGACTGTTTTTCGATTATTGCCTTGATGGGTGACGAAGTGATCGTCACTACTTTGCCATTTAGCGGGATTTTGATCTTTTGATGAAGAGTGGATGTTACTGCTTTGGAAGCGTGAATCCAAGGCCTTCCCAGAAGTATGTTGAAGGAAGCTTCGATGTCCACTATTTGGAAGTTAACCTTTCGCTCAATTGGCCCTGTGGCTATGGTTAGGTTAACAAGTCCTACCACCTTTCGTCGTGTACCATCATATGCACGCACACCTTGATTGGTAGGGGTCCAATCTTACTCTTTCATGCCTAGCTTGTATGCCGTTTTGAGGGGTATGACGTTGACCGCGGAGCCATCATCTACCAAGGTCATTGGCACGTTATTCTTTAGACAAATTACAGTGATGTAAAGAGCTAAATTGTGACTTGCGCGAAAAGGCGGTAGATCTTCGTCTGAGAAAGTAATAGGATTACTTAGCTTCGGTGATTCTTGGAAGACCAAGTTGACTACATCTTCAGGTGTCGAGTTATGTGCTACATTTAGTTTGGCCAAAGCTTGCAGTAAAGCTTGGCGATGTGGGAACGAACTTGCTACTAATTGCCTGACTGAAAGATCAGCCTTTGTCTTCTGTAATTGCTTGAGCAAATGATCAGTGGAGTCATCTTCGTTATCATTTGGTGTGACAACGTTGGTTGGACCATTTTGAGTAGTGCTTTGATATGGGCGACCTGAACGAGTTAAGTGGTCTACATCTTGGTCTTCGCCATTTTGGACTATTTCTTTGACTGGGGAGTTTTCAATGAGATACTCGTCCTCGTCATCGTCGGCCCAAACTCCATTGATTGTAGCTAGTCTTCTCATTCTCATGATTTCATTTTCTAGTCGTATGATTTGGTCGACTAATTTATCAACCATGGTGACTACCTCTTGCATAGTAGCGTCTTGAAAGAAGATTAGTGGCACTTGTTCTTTGGGTGTTGCGTTGGGATCGCGTAGAGTTATCACCACATTTTCCAATTCCCACACTTGCCTATCTACACTCCTTGCCCATGTGATGAAGTCGGAAATGGTAGGGGAAGTAGTAGAGTAGAAGCCTTCATTCTCGATGGCATGGATATCATTTTCGATTGGAGAAATGAGGTGTGAGCAATCTAAGGTAGATTCGTCACTTGTAATCACTAGAACTCCAAGAGGATTCTGAGTGTTGTTGGGTTTACTTCCCGGCGGTATTGGCAATCGACCATCTTCAATCATGTCTTGAAGCACATTTTTCAACTTGTAGCATTTTTATGTGTCGTGCCCCTTGCCCCTATGGTATTCACAGTACGGGTTCTCGTCCCAGAACTTGGATTTCCTTTCGGGTTCGGGAGTAGGCCCAATGGGTTGGAGTTTACCTTGCTTCATTAACCTTTTTAGGGCGTTGGCGTAAGTGTCCCCAAGATTTGTAAATTTCCTTCGTGGGGTACTTCTCTTGGATGGCTCGAGAAGGTTAACTTCATCGGTCTTGCTAGTGGAGCCGTATGAACAACTTGTTGAACCTTGATATCCTCGACCTACCGTTTTGGACAAGAGTCCTTTACGGATGTCATCTTCAATCCTTGTCCCTAATACGGTTAAGTCCTTGAAAGTTTTGATATTTTAGTATCTCAAATGATTGGCATAGATGGGTTTGAGGTTGTCCACAAACTTCTCCACAAGGGTAGCCTCGTTCGGGCGTTCAACTAGTTGGGTACTAGTCTTCCTCCACCTACTTAGGAAGTCGGTGAATCCTTCTTTGTCATTTTGGGTAAGAACCTCTAAGGTGCGCATGTTAACTTGGATCTCGGCATTATCCGCATATTGTTTAGAAAACTCGATTGCGGCATCTTCCCAAGTAACGACCTTCTTATGATCTAAGGAGTAGAACCATTGCTTCGGGATGGTGTCAAGAGATGAAGGAAAGATCCTTAAGAACATCTCGGGTTTGATGCTTTTGATAGACATATAATCCTTGAAGGCAGGGATGTGGTTCAAAGGGTTCTCGTGCCCTTTGAATTTAGGGATATCCGTCATATTGAAGTTGGTTGGCAATTTGGAATTGACGGCCTCATACTTGCGATTGTTCTCCCTATAAATGTCATCCCCCTTAAGGTACATCAATTGCTCCTCTAAGTATTGGAGTCTTTTCTCAGCTACAGTCATCCCCATGAGAGGATTTTCATCCTTTGATTCATTCTCGGAGTCACCTATTACTTCACTTTCCTGAGGGGGCAATCTCCCCTCTACGGCATAGATCCGGCCTTCGATGGTCTCAAGGCGGTCATAGACTTGGTATTGGGTAACTTGCATTTGGGCTAGCGCGGCTAGGATTCGATCATTACCATCTTGAAGTTGGTGGAGGTTTGTTTTACTGGATCCAGGCATCTTGAAAACTGGATAAGAGATCGAGGACGAATCAAAACGCGATCGACCATTCTAACACACTTGCTAAAAGAAGAAATGTTTTGACTCGTGAAGTGGGTGTGTGCCACTTGCGTTGAGTGAGCTTTGAAGAAAGACAAGGTTTTTTGAAAATGTGCGTCCTAGTCAACTATAGTGTAGTTGTAGGAGTGGACTCAAAGTGAGGTTTTGAAATGGGCTCGTGACCCGAATTTTGACACGACAAATGGACAGAGTTTTGACTGGGTTTTGCGCTAATCAATGGCCTATTTTTCGTAATTTTTGTTTAAAAAAGAAGGGTTTTGATTTTTGCAAAATCGTCATGGTTTCGTTTAGAAATGGTGATCACGTAAGGTACAAACATTTATACAAGAACTATAACGGGATGCTGAGTGCATTTAAAAGGGTTTTGGTTTAAAGGGTGGGTTGCCATACCGAACCATCAAACCCGAAGTCTGTGGAGAGGCTCGTACCAAACAAGAGTAAGGCCGATTCCTAGTCCATTTCCTCAAGTAGTGAAGGCCCTTGATACAAACAAGAGTAAGTATCATGGTTTGGATGACGTTAATCGCTATCCATCCTTAGGCCCAAATAAGAATTAGGACCGTTTAGACGGGACGATTGGTCGAATGGGTTGGGTTGGGCCTAAGAAGGCCGAATAAAACGATCTAGGAAGACCGAGTTATAAAAACCGACAATTGGCTTGTACAAACTATTCTCTAACCTTGTTCAAGTTTCACCCTTGCTACACGTAAGTGTATATTTCCCCAGCGGAGTCGCCAAACTGTGGACAGCGGGGGGTGCCCACGGGGGCGCTTGGGAGGAAGGAGGAACAAGCGTTTGCATTTTTGTATGGAGTCGCCACCAATTTTTATGGGAAATTGGAACCGTTCGAATACCTCGCGTCATGTCAAGACACAAAGTAAAGACATGAACACTAAGCAATCGTTACCCTTAGCATTCTATGTCTAGAATGACTCTCGCGGATGCCAATGAACACGGGTGCTCACGGAGATCTGGAGTAAGGGGTGAGGGTACGTATTTGGAAGCTCTTTTGATCGAACACCTAATCCCGCCCGCCTCGATAGCGGCCTCTACTAAGGATTAGGGAAGTTATTCGTACTTGATATATCGTCGGCTATATGCATGCAATGCAACATCCAAGTTTTAATCCTAGCATGTGAGAATTAGACTGAGTCGGTTGACAACTAATTAGCAAACAATTGGGTCGAAGTAGGAATTAAGATTCAGTTTAATGTGAAAACATACAAACGATACAAGAAATATGATAAATACAACAAAATTACAATAAAAAATTACAATAATTACAATGGATTAGGCTATTTATGTCGAAAATACCTTTAAACCGGATAATTTGAGAAAACGAATAAAAGAATAAATTAACGAACAAATCAGAAAGTGATAATACGGATAATAGTTAATTAAACGTAAGCTAATTAAACTAAGTCAAGACAAAAACGGAGTTCAGGGACAGAATTCAACCCGGAACAGGCGCAGCAGAGCTGCGTCCTTTGGAATAGGCGCATCAATTGCTGCGTCTTTTCGACCGAATTCTCAGTTGTGAAGTTTAATTGCGTGTTGTTAATACTCGTCGGTAAATTTAATGATTGATTAAATAATTTACTCGGATGAAAGTGATTAATAGGTTATTTACATTTGATTAACGGGTCATAAAACAATAAAACATGGATGAGACGGAATTAAGATGGATTAATTTCATGAACGAATGATTAATTAGCGAATTAACAAATTAAACAAGCTAATTAGATTAAATACGATGAGTTAACGACGAATATACGATGGTGACGGTGAATGAACAGATGCAAATATATCAACGATGAATTCCAGAGATTCAATATGGGTAAATCGAGCCTCTAAAACCCGAACTGATTTTGATGACGAAAACCCGCAAATATGAGATTACTTGGGATTTAAATCGGGATTTAATGATGAATGAAACGTGTTAACGGTGATGATTAATATACATGTGAAATTATTAAACGATTGTATCGAAGAATTAAAAGAAAACAAACGAAAACAAATAAACACAAACGAATTACAGAAGACAAAGGAAGAAGAAAGGAAGCAGGAACTGCGGCAGCCTCACGAAGAGGCGCAGCAGGTGATGTGTTCCTTCGAAGAGGCGCAGCAGTTGCTGCGTCCTTTCTCGACGGTTTTTCTACTGGAAATCTGTAAAAAGAGGTTTTAAAGCATGGTTTTAGAAATCGGTTGTAATGATATTTTCGACATAAATCTTACATTGATGATTACAAAAAGTAAATACAATAAATAAATAAGGATTATACACCCTCAGACTTACATGTTGACGAAACGAGAAGGACTAAGATATCGATTAGTGATGCTCGACGCGAATGCAAAGAAAGTGCCCTCGTAAGAGGAAAACGATTAATTAATTAAGGTTGATTGATGTGGAGTTGGTCAAATTGGTCGGTCATGCAAACGAGGCTGGTACTCAGAAGGATCCGAGCTTACGTGGTCGAATGTTCAAGTACGTAGACGCTAAAAAGTAAGAACAAAGGTCTAGAATGCAAAGGGAGAAGAGAAGGGCGGACACTCGCGTGAGAAATATGAGGAGCGAAGGCTCCTATTTATACTAATCACGTGAAGGAATTAGGGTTTCGGAGACTCTTTGGAAGTGAATCTCGGAAAGATATGAAAAAGATACGAGAATTATGCAGAAAAGGACCTGGGAAGAGGCGCAGCAGCCACTACGTCTCTTGGAAGAGGCGCAGCACCTGCTGCGTCTGTTCCCAAGGGGTTTCCTGCTGCGGAAGAAAGATTTCCGTGTTTGAGTTATGGTCGGACGGAATAATTTGGTTTTCCTTAATATTTTATGTGAATATTTCGGGAAATTGTTTACCAAAGGATGAAAATTATGAAATATGAAATAGAAATATCCGGAACATTCCAGAACATTTTGACTCGGGATTTAACGGTTATCAGAAAATGAAGACGGTTTTAGGCCCGGACTCCAAATGTACTCTAATTACTGTCAAAACGACCGTATCGGCACGTAGATGACAACTAAGAGGTAGACATTAATATTTGAGCAATCACTTGACGATAAACTTACGAATTGTCACAAATCGTTCCGCGTACCAAACATGAGGCCCAATCATCACCGGGTGGTTTGCGAGAGGTGCAGAAATGAGGTATCTACAGATCCATCGATCTTGACTATGATCTTAGGCCTGAGTGGCAGAGTAGGGTAACAAGGCGGTTTCCCTCTCTTATTAATCGACTAAAGTATAATAAGAAAAAGCCAAAGTGGGTGGCTGATACTTGGTGGGAGAACCTTAAGACTAGGCCAAAAGATGCCACTTTTACCAAACATTCGAAAATAAACACGGCAAATAGGAAGTCGAGTGCTAAAGATGGGAAAGCATTGGGCACCCAGACTCTTGGTCGGAAGAGTTTCTTCGATGCTTTTAAGGAATTGGTAAGTATTGTTTATATTACTTTTAGAAAGTGGTTAATATATATGATTGGCGAATATATACTTAATTTTACTTGTTTCCATACTACTTTCAGGGTGAAGAGGCCACTCCGTACAAGTTGTTTACAAAGACGAAGAAAAATAAGAAGGGCGAGTGGGTTAATCCTCGAGCTGCTGAGATAGACGTAAGTTTTTGTATTAAATTTAATGTTTATTTTTATTACAAAGAACGGTAATATCTTTCTTAGAAACACGATAATATCTTTCTTAGAAAGATAGGTAATATACATACATATATATATATATACATACATATATATATATATATATACATACATATATATACATACATATATATATATATATATACATACATATATATATATACATATATATATATATATATACATATATATATATATATATATACATATATATATATATATATATCATTTCTGACGATTTTGTCTCTTTTGCCAGCATGATTACAATGAGGTGATGAGTCAACCATTCCCACCTGGACAGTCTCCCAACGAGATTCGGGCGTACTACAAGGCTGTCAAGGGCTTTCACGAGAAGAACCGGCTATTTGGGATCGGAGAAAAAGGGGTCGAAATATCGTATGATCTTCCTACTAACAAAGCTGGTCGACGGTCTTTCTCTTATGCTCCTAGCATGATTTCACAGCTTTCCACCCGAATGAATGATGAGCGAGCCGCTCGACTTGCTCTTGAAGAAACTGTTCGTCAACAGGCCAAACAAATGGTGGCAATGCAGATGGTTTGGGCTGATATGCAAGCATCTCGACCCCCAAACACGTGCTCACAATTCAATCCACATAGCCGGGACGACTTTGCGGATGATGGACACGGGTTCGGAGGTGGTAGTTTTGTTCAACCATTAGGTTAGAACCTTTAGGTTATAGACTTTAACTAGGTTAGTATTGTCGTCAAGAAAGGAGTATGAAAAAACATTGTTAATTTATGTTTAATTAGTAAGACAATGTACGAATTTGTCCGACATTATATGTATCAAATTTGAGTTCCATTTTCTTTTGTTGCCTCTCTTGATTCCCGCAATTGCGGTCGACATGAAAATGGCTTCCTGTTTTGCGGTCGACGATTATATATGTGTTTTGCAGATTTTGGTTGTATTTGAAATGATGCAAATAGGCATCGTGGCTGTATTTGAAACAATGCAAATACGCATCGTGGCTGGGCAGCAAGCTGCTATTTCCAGCCACTGCCATTAAATATTCCTGACGGAAATTCCGTCATTAATGTCAAAAATTCTGACGGAATTTTCGTCAGATGCCCAAAATCTGGGTTTCCAGTTTACTGCCACGTGTCCGTGTACTGACGGACTTTCCGTCAGTAAAGTCAAGAATACTGACGAAATTTCCGTCAGGGGCCTATTTTTCAGAATTTCCAGATCACCCGCCAAAAATGTCACATGTCATACCTGACCGAAATTCCGTCAGAAAAGAAGAGTACAGACGGAATTTCCATCAGTTACCTGCAGCTGGTGGACGATGGAAATTCCGTCAGTGATCCGTCAATATTTCCCTTTACTGACGGAAATTCTGTCAGGACAGGGATTTTAGTGACGAAAATCGCTGACCCTGATTCCTGACGGAATTTCCGTCAGGAAATGGTAAAACTGACGGAAAAGCCATCAGTACGGCCTAATTTTGGCCGTCAGTACCCCGCGTTTTCGTAGTAGTGAAATAAGATATTTCAAGTATCCAATCTTTACAACCCTTTGATTTGTAAAGATTTTTACATTTGAAATAACCTAGTTCAAAACAAATTAAGCTTTTGGATCACAAATCTCTTTAGTTGTAATATCTAGATTTGTGCATTGGCCTTTTACCAAAATGGAAGGGTTTGATTAATCAAAGGTTTAAAGCATCTAAAGTTTTTTGCCATTTTGGCTAAATGTCACATGTTGAGTTTATTGGGGTTTGAAAATCTGAAAAAGCTAAAAGACTTTGTTTACTTGAGACTCCAACACTTACTATCACTCAAATGACTCTTATTTATTTAATGGTTTATATTACTACAAGGGTTTAGTCCTTAAGTAATCTATTCCACTATAAATAGAGTGCCTTTGCTTCATTTATTACCCAAGACTTTCCAAAGCATTTATTGAGAAATCTTGGAAATCATTTGTGCATTTAAAGCTTTGTTCTTTAAGCATTTGCAAAATGTTTTTTCTGATTTAAAGTCTTCATTTGTTTTCTAAAGGTGTAAACCTCCAAGTATCAGTTCGCTGCACTGTGACATAATGAGTTTGTTCCATAATTCTCATGTTTAAGTCTTAATCGTGATCTCCATGTTCATTAAGTGAACCCTTGAGATTCAAAGACTCTGTGAACCTGTGAGATAGAACATATAAACTCTTGAAGCGGATTAGCTTTAAGTTTGAGTGCAATCGAGGTAGATTGGCGAGTTATTTTCATTGTAAAGGTTTAGTTTTTTGAGTAAATTTCAAAACAAGCAATAAAATAACGGTTGGATGTAGGTCTCAGAGTAGAGGCTAAACCAATTTAAGACTCCCTAATATACAATGAATTGTATGTGGTCTCATAACTAAAAACATGTAATCGGATACCTTAAACATTAAATAATTAGAATGATATATATCGCAATTCACAATGACATCAGATCATATTGATCCATATTAAATATATTAACGGAAAATTCACGTGGTACCCTCGAACTTTGCCATTTTGCAGATGGTAACCAACTTTTAAAGTTTGTGTACATTATATCCTCCATGTTTGATTTTCATGCACAACATATCCTTTTTTGTCGCTGTAAAAGAACTCAATTACGCATAACTCGTAGATCGGAATTCAGAATCAGCAAAAAAAATTTCCGTTACATGATTATCTCGTCATAATCTACGATTTGAGAAAAAAAATGTTCGACAGACATTTTATAGAGTTTTTTTAAATGAAAATCTCAAATAAAACATATTTTCGATCTTAAATTTTCGAATGACCATTTTCGTTTTATCAATAATATAGATCTCGAAGAGTTAATCAATTTGAAAAAAAATGATTCAGTTCCGATTTCTGGTCTATAATTTATGCTCAATTGAAAATTTTAAAAACGATAAAAAGGGCACGTTGCGCTTGAAAAGCAAATTTCAAGGATATCATGTGCTCAAACCTAAAAATTTGGGTACCACGTGAAAAAAGGCAAAGTTCGAGGGTATCACGTGAATTTTCCGATATATTTAATAAGCCTCATTTGATCTAGTTTAAAAATGAACATGGTAATTTAATTACATTATCTAGTGTTGAAGGGCTAAAGTGAGAAGTATAATATGACACACTACGTTCCACCTAAGACGATGCTTTTTTGAGGACCACGACATTTCTAGCAATGTTATACTCGTAATGTGTCCTGTATAATTCAAGATGATGACTATCTTACCATTCTAAGTTTACATCCTCCTTTTTCTTGTTTGTTCTATTGTTTAGCCTCCTTTGACTATGCTTTATATCGCAACAACAAATATGCGAGAGAATTGTACCAATCTAATGTTCGAGTTTAATTGATGGCGTGGCTAAACCGTTAATGCTAAATCCCACATGGAATTATGGAAAGAAGATGAGAATGTTTATCACTTCATTATAAGGTTGACAGGCTACTCTACTTTATTTCGGAGTAATTAGTTTTAGAGTGAAATCTCGTTATGATTACAAGGTTGAGAGGCTACTCTACTTTATAACGGAGTAATTAGTTTTAGAGTGAAATCTCGTTATGATTATAAAGTCAACTCTCTCTCATTTACTAACAACAATGACAACAATGAAGTTCATCTATTTCATAAAGTCTCCCGGTAAAAACGTGTTCATTGTTCTTGCCTGGTTGGTCACATGCATGCATGTTTGATCATAAATTACATTTATCTAAAATCCATTCACCAAAAATAGGACAATTTTTTTTTAATATATTTGTTATGTGTGGAGAGTATAGATAAGATGAAATGTGTGTGTTGTATTTCTCATTCATAAGACGCTGTTTAAATACAAGGCATACGGGATATAACCCTATCGAAACCCTAAAACATATGGGCCTAAGTCTGCCTATTACCCCCCTCAAACTGGAGCGTAGAGATCAAGAACGCCCAGTTTGCGGAGAAGGAAATCAAAATGAACAGAGCCTAATGCTTTTGTCAAAATATGAGCAAGTTGAGAATGAGTATCAACATGTGAAGTAGTAACTAGCCCGTCAGTAATCGCGTCGCGAATAATATGACAATCCACCTTAATGTGCTTAGTACGTTCATGGAAAACGGGATTATGAGCGAGATGAAGAGCGGATTGACTATCACAAAAAATCTGCATTGGGCGTGACAAATTAATGTCCAAACTAGCAAGAAGTTCCTTGAGACACTTTAACTCACATAAAACAGCAGCGATGAACCGGTATTCGGCTTCAGTGGAAGAAAGATAGACGGTCTGTTGCTTCTTGGCTTTCCAAGAAACAGGAGAATCACCAAGAAACACTATCCATCTGGAGACAGAACGACGGGTCAGTGGGCAGCCAGCATAATCAGAATCACACCACCCAGAGACCCGTAAGCCACTGTCAGAACGTAAAAAAACACCTTGGCCCGGTTTACCTTTTAAGTAACGGACCACCCGAAGTGTAGCATCCATATGTTCTCGGCGTGGTTCATGTAGAAACCGTGACAGAATATGGACAGCATATGATAAATCAGGACGCGTGATAGCGAGACACACGAGATATCCCACAAGGCGTCGATATGATTCGACATCAGAAAGAAGCTCACTCGTAGCAACACCTAGCTGATGATGCTGTTCGATAGGCGTGGGGACATGTTTAGCACCAAGAAGGCCAGTTTCAGAAATAATGTCGAGTGCATATTTTCACTGATTAAGAAAAATGCCCTCGGAACTACGCGCGACCTTAATACCCAAGAAGTACTTTAGGGTGTCGAGATCTTTCATATGAAAACAGCTACTAAGATAGGCCTTAAATGAAGGAATAGCTGCAGAATTATTGCTAGCAATGACTAGGTCATCCACGTAAACTACGACATGGAGACATACCTCAGCTGTCGTATAACTGAATAGCGAGTAGTCGGAGTAGGATTGAACAAACCCATAGACACGCAAAGTAGAGCCAAGCTTGGCAAACCAACAATGAGGCGCCTGACGAAGCCCATATAAGGATTTGTGCAATCGACAAACCTTGTCTTCCTTTCCCTTGCTAAAACCCGGTGGTAAACGCATATAAACTTCTTCAGTGAGATCGCCATTTAAAAATGCATTATGGACGTCCAACTGATGACGTTCCCATTTTCTAACCGCAGCGACAACAAGAAGAACTTGGACTGTCACCATTTTTACAACGGGAGCAAAGGTCTCACCAAAATAAATTCCTTCCACCTGATGACTCCCGAAAATTACAAGACGGGCCTTATAACGCTCAATTTAACCATCAGATTTGTATTCGATTTTATAAACCCAACGACACCCAAGAGCCTTTTTATCAGACGGAAGGTCAGTCAATTCCCAAGTGCCATTATTCTCAAGCGCTGTAATTTCATCTTGCATAGCTTTGCACCAATTAGGATCATTAATAAGGGTACGAAAAGAAGAAGGTTCAATACCTGCCGTTATTGCTGCAAGGAAATGACGATGATTTGCAGAAAATTTGTTACAATTAATATAATTCGTAATAGCATAAGGTGTACCTGAGGAGAAGGATGAAGATGAGATATCGGGAGAGTACGGTGGCGTGGTGAGATCGGTGGTGGTGCCAATGACATAGCCGCGTAGACGAGTAGATGAGATCTTAAGTCTATGTCCACGACCAAGAGCATCATTATTACTTGTTGTGGCATTAGAGCTAGTACCCATACCATCCGAATTATCAACGCCATTTCTGTCCCCAGTATCCGCATTGCCAAAGCATTACCCATATCAATGGCCGTAGTGCCCGTATCAACGGTGGTAGATGGTGTCATGGTCTCACGGAACTCGGTAACCGTGTCATCCATGAGTAACGGGGTATGCGAGCAGAATCCCCCCCCCCCACACTCGTAAGATAGGTCGAAGGAGTCTCATAAGGAAATGAGTTTTCATAGAATGAACATCGCGTGACAGAAAAATATTCCCGGTAGCAAGATCAAATACCTTCGAACCTTTTTTATTATACGGATAACCAAAAAAAAACACACTTACGACTGCGACTAGCAAATTTGTCACCTTTAGTATGTTGATTGTGAACAAAACATAAGCAAGCGAAGACCCGTATATTATCACAAGACGGAATGGTGCCAAACAAGAGTTCATACGGTGTTTTGCGTTGGAGAAGAAATGAGGGAGTGCGATTAATTAAATAGGCAAGCAGATAAAACACACTCACTCCAAAAAGAGATTGGAAGATGTGGCTGAAATAAGAGTGCTCGAGCAAAATTCAAAATGTGACGGTGTTTACGCTCAACACGGCCATTCTGCTGAGGCGTACCTACACAAGAAGTCTAAAACAAAACACCATTTGTGGTAAAGTAGTCGGCCATAGCATTAAATTTGGTGCCATTGTCGGAACGGACCATTTTAACCAGTTTAGAGAACTGTGTATCAACCATGGCTAAAAAATTCATAAACATGGAAGTGACCTCTGTTTTATCAAATAGAAGATACACCCACACAGCACGTAAATAATCGTCAACGATAGTTAAAAAATACTTGGCACCGCAAGAGGAGGGTGTACGATAAGGACCCCATAAATCACAATGAATTAACGCAAAAATGTCTTACGCTTTACTATCGCTTAAATTAAAACTTTGGCGACTTTGTTTAGCCTGGTGACACACGTCACTAATCCCCCTATTACTAAGAGAATAAAACTTCTCTTAGTTTTCCTTTCAAAAAGCATCTTACTAAATATAGTAATAAATAAAATTTTCTTTCATTACATTATTATCTTTTCATTGAATATATTCTTATAAATAAACTCTAATTTTTTAAATAAATTCATAATTATGATTTTTTTCATTAAAATAAAATAAAATTGATATTAAATTATAAAGTATAAGTTGCTAAATTTTTCAATAATGCAATAATTATTACTGTACAGAATAACTTGACACATGCTTACTATTAGCTTCGTGACAAAAAAAAATTCACAACTTAAATAATTTTTTTATTAGTTTTCCATTTCAATTTTTTTGTTTCATATCAAAATACAATAGAGTGAACTTATAAATATTATGAGGTGCAAATTTTAAATGTATAAATCCTTCTATATACTAAGAGAATACAACTTCTCTAAAGTTTTCTCTAAAATTTGCACAAACTTATATATGGAAACAAATTAGATTTTCATTTATTAAACTAATTTTCCATTTAAAATAATCTATACATAAAAAACTGTATCTCCTATTATTAACTTCGTGACGAATTTTCTTTTTTTTTAAAAAAAAAAAAATTTGATGTAGTTAAAATATTTTCATAAAAAACACAATTCATGGAATTATTTAATTCTTTTGATTAATTTTAATATTAGTTATTTTTTATAAAAATTCGCGAGATATAAATCTAAAATCTATAACTAATACACTAAAAATTAAAAGGCCTAAATTTACCGCGCATTTGCGCGGGATCTACACTAGTAATGTTACTAGAAGAACTAGTACTGCTAATATGAGGAAGTAAATGGACTACTTTATTGGATGGATGACCAAGGCGCTTCTGCCATAAATCAAAAAAGTCTGCAGCGCTCACTCCATGTACCACAGCCGACCGTCTCACTACACGCAAGAAGTATAGTCTGTCCCGTAGCTCACCGTCTCCAATCCTCGTCCTCGAGAAATGGTCCTGAATAGAGCAAGATTTATTAGTAAAGCTCAGAACACAATTTGTAGCCGCAATTAATTGTGAGACGGAGAGTTAATTGCAAGTAAGACTGGGCACATATAAAACATTAGAAAGAATTAAATATTCATTCAACCGAACCGTCCCAGCTACCATGGCCGAGACACTCTGCCCATTAGGAAGACAAATCGGACAAGTCAGGATGGAATGAGAATCGATTAGCCATGTAAGATCACCAATAACGTGGTATGAGGCACCGATATCAATTATTCATTCAGAATACATACCAGAAAGACGGTCATCAAAGGAAGAAGAAGGCTCGACCATCAAGACATTAGCCCGGGCAGGTACCCATGTAGAGGAGGTGGAGGCAGCAGCCCCGGTATTAGCCCGAGTACGAGCATGTACTTCATCAAGCGTGCGAGGACGATCGCCCCACCAATCCAGGAATTTCTGAGATTTAATAAAACATGAGGAAATTTCGTGCCTAGTAGCAGTGCAGTAAGAACACGAAAGCTTCTGTCGCTTCGGCCATTCAAGGTCACGAAGAGCACGCCAATCTGTAACACCCCGGTTTATAAAAGAAGTCTTCGTCAAGACATTCCCTAATAAAACGGACTGTTACCATCTCGGTTTCCCGAGATAGTGAATAACAAATAAAACTCCAAGGCAATTTATATAATTATTTTAACTGAATTATTACAAAACCTCTTTTACGTCAAATTGCAAAAACTAACATAAATAAAAGTGAAAGTCTTCTAGATGATGATCTAGCCACTAAGTCGTCTGATCCAGTGTCTCACGCCCATCAAGCTCCCGTCCTATCTCTTAACCTGTCAAGTCTGCTCCCCATTAAAAGGTTCATCACAGGTGTTCACGAATACACAGGGTCAACCACGAGGTTGAGTAGGGAAAACAATGAAACAATAAATATGATATGCATGATACTCCGTCACCTCCATCTCCATCTCAACTCATCACGCACATCTCATACTCCGGACAGCCCAGCCATACTGATCCCCGGTAGACTATATATATCGACCGTAGCCGATCTGCCAGCTCGCAGCTGAGGACACCAGGGCAAGTCCTGCAGAACCCGCCTGGGCCTTATCACAACATCGTCATCATCACACCGCATCACCACAACATCCTCCATCTCCAATGCATATGAATGCTCAAAAGAAATTGATGCAACATAATATATATAAAAATCAATGAACTGATGAATCATAAAATCATGCCAGTTATCTGATGTTGTGATATCATACTCAATACGATCAAATCAGTCAATCACCTTCCGTATATAAATCGTACTTAAATCAACAACCAGAAATCAAGTCAACACAATTCAACCACAACGATAATAGGACAAGTGTATTTCCCTACCTCAAGTGCCAGCAATTCCAATTAAGCAGTTAAGCAGTCCAGAAAGTAAAGCAATGAATTTGATTATCGATCCTTCACGAATCCGTCACCTAAAACAATTATAATGTTTATAATTACTAACTACTAAATAAAGACATCTCCCAAAATAGAAGCTTTCCCGATATAGTAACTTTCCCCTTTAACCAATCCCGACTCAAAATCCATCTCCAATTATTTAAACGACTCGGGGATTAAATTAAATAAATTATTTAAATGGCTCGGGAATAAATTAAATAACTAATATGATAAATAAAGGATTAAACGAATTATACGATTAGGAAACCCGAATCAAACTTTAACAACTCAAACAACCCATCTTTAATTATTTACTTAACTCGGAATTAAATTAATTAATTAAGAGTACGACCAATTAACGAATTATAACGATTTCCCGAATTAAATGATTTAAGAAAACCCGAAACAAACATAAAAACCACTCGAAAAACCCGACTCTTACACTCACACCTTCACTCTCGCCCACACCCTTCCCGTGCCGCCTGAACCACCGCGACAACCACCAGGCGTGGTCCCCACTTCGACCCAGCCACCAACAACCCAGCCCCACTAGGTCGATCGTCGCGGCGAGGCGAACCACGGCCGTCAATCGGCACGGTTCACCACCGAGCCTCACCAAACGCCTCTGTTTCTCTCTTACCACCACCGCAACCAACAACTACCCACTGCCCAAACAACCACCATTCGACTCGCCATCAACCCACGCACACAGACACCATAGCACCACCGTTTCGACCTCCCCCTAGTCCACGGTGGTGCCACCCAAACCTTACCTGTCTAAACCGCCTAAAAACCAATGCTTAAATCCCGTTTGCTACCCCCTGTCAATGCCGCCTTCTACTGTCACTATCACCACCAACAACCGCCCTAAACACCACCACTACACTCGTTCCATACCACTCTACCCATATGCCCCATCAACAACCACCAGCAACCTCACCAAGACACGCACAACCCCCTCCAAAACCCGACAGACAAAATGAAAACAGAGAAGGTTGCACTCTTACCTTTTTCCGCCACCACAACAGCCACCAGGGGCCACTCCCGGTCGTCGCCAACCACCCTAAGGCTTCCTTGCTGCGCCGTCAACATCCAGCTCTCACTCTCTCTCTCTCTCTCTCTATGCGTGAAGGCTGCCATTTCAGCTGGTGAAGTGAGGGAGGCGGCTGAGGGAGAAAGAAAGGAGGGAGGCGGGTTAGGGTAGTGTTTTATTAGGGTTAGGGTTAGGGTTAGGGTTAAAATGGGCTTTAGGGTTTAATGGGCTGAACATATATTGGGCCGACTTACATGGGTTAGCTCGCAATTCGTATTTCTTATAAACCCGTCTCAAATAACTCATGATAGCTTAATGTAATTATCGACTCAATTATTATCCCGACATAATTAGTAATATAAAATACATAATAATTAATATATAATAATATCCATTTAATTTATTATATAAAAATACGGGGTATTACAGTCTTCCCCCCTTAAAATGAACTTCGTCCCGAAGTTCGCTCCCGTACTCAAACCTCAGAAGGGTATTGTATAATGTTCATACGGACGTCACGCATTTCTAACACGGTTAACACACACTTTTGACCATCAATTAAACATAGCAAACACGGAATGTTACATTCTGCTCTACTAGAAATAAACTTCGTCCCGAAGTTTAACTCATCTTCCCTTAACCCAAAACTACGACTGATAACTACCTGAGAACGCAACTGTATAACAACTAAATAATCATCTGAGAACACCGTCATCTTTCATCTCAATTCCGATCTCAAACTCAAGTAACTCAATAACCATGGTCTCATTGGACCGCAAATGTAACTCGGCACAAAGGCCCCACAATTCATAACTCAATACCAGTAGTTTAACTATACTCTCCTTTTACACCTCAACCAACTAACGGAAGTAGGAATAAACATACAGAACTCATTTGCATAGGTACCCCACAACTAAACATCAACTTGGTCAACTATAATCTACAAACAAGTGCAAATTAAACATCAAGATTTTACAATCCTCCCCAACTAAAAACATGGTTACGTCCTCGTAACCTTCATTATTATAACTAAAGTTCTCAATCAACTGAAAGATTCCCAACTCACGGTTAAGTTAACTGGTTCTTACCAAAGACAATCAATGTACAAGCTCTCTCAAGGAAGCTACCGTTATCAGTAAAAATCATTAGTAATTATTCATTTTACCAATCATTGTAATCTCATACCTTTAAAAACATAGGGGATCAATCAACATAAGAAAGAATTAGGGTCAACACTTTGATAAATCGCTTTATGAAAATTTATAACCTAATAGGTCCATCGACTTTCCTTTACTTAATTGTACATGATTTAGGTCAAGACACGTAATCACCAATAAAATGAAGACAACCAGTTTCGTAGTATTTATCGTCCCAGAAATATTTTTAATCCTTATAACAAAGGGCTTGGGATTTATTCACGAATGACGAATGCACATTGATTGGCAAATTCTACAAACTTATTGGTCGAGTCAAACAAGCGAGTAAATAGCGATATTGGAAAGTTTACCTACAAGACTATCATACATAAAATTTCGTTCTTGGTTTTAAATATATTTTGACTGCACCTAACACAATGACATAAAAGATTAATGTATTTAACTACACCAATTTTACAAATATTCGTTACCTGTCATGCTAATATTAACATACCATGTTGACACACAACTCACTTAAATCTCCACATTACATTTCCCGTCTTGACATTCGTAATTAACCACAACCCACCAATTCGCTATATGAACGAACAACATGACTAAATTATCCCACTATTTATGACTCCGTTCTAGTTTCATTCCTCCAGCTAGCAATTATCATGGAACCATACCACCAGACACTGACTGGAAATCTCATTCTGAATTTATACTCACTCGACAAAATTAACTTCATTTTCAAAACTTTTACTTTCCTACTGGACGGTGAATAATTTTCTTAACATAATCTTATAACAGAGCCGTCATAGAATCCATTTACAGCTTACTACAAAACTCAAAATCAGATAAACTTAATTCAATTCCTTTAAACAAAACAAGCTTAGGTGTCGACTCATACATCGTAATTTACTGGGTTCACCTTATTCATTTCAAATCCTATCTTTATTAATGAACGACTATTACTTCAATCATCAGGATTTTAGTTGCACTTCTTTACTCAGTTATATTCACGGCTCAACTAAACGTAACTATAACGACTATTATTGGAACCAATGCATATCATGTGAATCATTAAAGGGTTATCCCATTTTAATTGCTAATATAATTATCATAAACAATCTTTATTAAAATATAATTGATAGTAATGACTCGAGAATATCGATATGCCAAATGTCGTATTATATCAAACAATTTCCTTTATATCATGCTCCTACAATTTCAAGAATCCCTTTAGTATTTTATGACGATATAATGATGAACATATCCACTAAGAATTAACCACACTGTTTAATATCATGTCCTAGGTTTAGGTCCACTGAAATAGATTAATGCAATGTAAGTAATAAATATACTATAGGCACACCGACTCACATAAAAAGGCATTAGAACTCAGATGACATCCTACACGTGTGAACATTTAGACACAATCATTACTACCATCCATGTGTAAACCTTTAAACATAACTATTATAATTTTCACGCGAGTATATTAGAACAATCAAATTACTTTTAATACCAACAACTTTACCAAGATATGACAATATAGTTTTATATTTATATATATCCGACCACTATGCAAATATGATGAACATACTAGAGATATTACAACATGCCAGATGTATATAACGTATGCAAACAACTGGACTCGTATAAAATATTTCACTCTTGATTAAGAATCAATTTAAGCTATTCAATTTTACTCATACTATCATGCCAACAATGTTATCAACTAAGTTTTAATTTTATCACTTGTTAAGGTACATAACTACTGAACATGCGTGCTACTATCGTTATATAAAACATTATAAATTCACATTACTAAGGCTCATGAATTACTCAAACAACTATATGAAAACTCAACCTAGAACACACATTTTACAAGTCATGATTCACGTTGTAACTTTCAAAGATCACGAATAAATAACCGTTCGATTAAAACTTGATTCATATTATTTTTATAAAACACAGAGAGTTAAAAACACAGGGGAAAAATAATTAGGTCTACAGCACAAGAATTTCATTTATAAAGAATTTTACAACTCAGTTGGTCCAAACAAACATGTGACAGCTATTGGTTCAAAACTTGGGTCAGTTTGCAAAATATTATTATTTAATATTGAAACATCAAGATTTTTTTGTGGCTTATTAATTTGAACACATATGTGAATTTTCTGATCGATGGAGTTGGAATTATATGAAAATTATTAATACAATTTAAATGAGGATTTCCACAAAATCGTTGGTCGAACATCACTGCACAGGAACTTCCTAGCCACAGCTTACTAAAATATTTATTACTCCGAATCCGTATATCCTATAAGCATGGAACCAACGCCAAAGGAACACTAACTCATGAGAATATCTCCCATAAAATTTTCATCCATAGGCAATAAACAGAAAAGAAATGGCGAGAACGTCAGTTAAAGAGTAACATCAACTAAACGAGTTTCAGCACTATGTCATTCATTTTCTATGTCCCAATTCTTACAACTATACTATCGATACTAATCCATTCTAACTGAAATCTCGCACTGTGTACTTCGTAACATCTACCCCGTAGAATCAGTTCGCATCTCGATCTACTCCTTACGTCTAATCATGATTGCTATGACTAAGAACATGCAATTCAATAGTGTTTCTAATTACTATCACAATACTATACTAGCATGGCTTTGGGATCACATAACCGCATATTACTTAGTCATAGTAGTGCTATCAACATATCATTCATACAAATTACTTACCGTAGCATTGTCCTGCAATAATCAATGTATCAATCAATTAACACTTAGGCAACGATAGATGAATTTCCTTGTTCAACCTCAAGTAACTTTTCTACCCTTTTTCTCATATACACTCGGGGTTTTAGGTCAATCGAGAGGGCCACGGAGTTCGGTGTGAGGGGGCCCCTAACTCATACCTTACCTTAGTGTGCTCCTACAGTTCTATCCCGGGTTCATTTTAATTAGACACATCCTAGGTTCATTGGGTTCATTGGTTTAGGCCTGAGGATCGTTCGCTCTGATACCACTTTGTAACACCCCGGTTTATAAAAGAAGTCTTCGTCAAGACATTCCCTAATAAAACGGACTGTTACCATCTCGGTTTCCTGAGATAGTGAATAACAAATAAAACTCCAAGGCAATTTATATAATTATTTTAACTGAATTATTACAAAACTTCTTTTACGTCAAATTGCAAAAACTAACATAAATAAAAGTGAAAGTCTTCTAGATGATGATCTAGCCACTAAGTCGTCTGATCTAGTGTCTCACGCCCATCAAGCTCCCGTCCTATCTCTTAACCTGTCAAGTCTGCTCCCCATTAAAAGGTTCATCACAGGTGTTCACGAATACACAGGGTCAACCACGAGGTTGAGTAGGGAAAACAATGAAACAATAAATATGATATACATGATACTCCGTCACCTCCATCTCCATCTCAACTCATCACGCACATCTCATACCCCGGACAACCCAGCCATACCGATCCCCGGTAGACTATATATATCGACCGTAGCCGATCTGCCAGCTCGCAGCTGAGGACACCAGGGCAAGTCCTGCAGAACCCGCCTGGGCCTTATCACAACATCGTCATCATCACACCGCATCACCACAACATCCTCCATCTCCAATGCATATGAATGCTCAAAAGAAATTGATGCAACATAATATATATAAAAATCAATGAACTGATGAATCATAAAATCATGCCAGTTATCCGATGTTGTGATATCATACTCAATACGATCAAATCAGTCAATCACCTTCCGTATATAAATCGTACTTAAATCAACAATCAGAAATCAAGTCAACACAATTCAACCACAACGATAATAGGACAAGTGTATTTCCCTACCTCAAGTGCCAGCAATTCCAATTAAGCAGTTAAGCAGTCCAGAAAGTAAAGCAATGAATTTGATTATCGATCCTTCACGAATCCGTCACCTAAAACAATTATAATGTTTATAATTACTAACTACTAAATAAAGACATCTCCCAAAATAGAAGCTTTCCCGATATAGTAACTTTCCCCTTTAACCAATCCCGACTCAAAATATATCTCCAATTATTTAAACGACTCGGGGATTAAATTAAATAAATTATTTAAATGGCTCGGGAATAAATTAAATAACTAATATGATAAATAAAGGATTAAACGAATTATACGATTAGGAAACCCGAATCAAACTTTAACAACTCAAACAACCCGTCTTTAATTATTTACTTAACTCGGAATTAAATTAATTAATTAAGAGTACGACCAATTAACGAATTATAACGATTTCCCGAATTAAATGATTTAAGAAAACCCGAAACAAACATAAAAACCACTCGAAAAACCCGACTCTTACACTCACACCTTCACTCTCGCCCACACCCTTCCCGTGCCGCCTGAACCACCGCGACAACCACCAGGCGTGGTCCCCACTTCGACCCAGCCACCAACAACCCAGCCCCACTAGGTCGACTGCCGCCGGCGAGGCGAACCACGGCCGTCAATTGGCCTGGTTCACCACCGAGCCTTACCAAACGCCTCTGTTTCTCTCTTACCACCACCGCAACCAACAACTACCCACTACCCAAACAACCACCATTCGACTCGCCATCAACCCACGCACACAGACACCATAGCACCACCGTTTCGACCTCCCCCTAGTCCACGGTGGTGCCACCCAAACCTTACCTGTCTAAACCGCCTAAAAACCAATGCTTAAATCCCGTTTGCTACCCCCTGTCAATGCCGCCTTCTACTGTCACTATCACCACCAACAACCGCCCTAAACACCACCACTACACTCGTCCCATACCACTCTACCCATATGCCCCATCAACAACCACCAGCAACCTCACCAAGACACGCACAACCCCCTCCAAAACCCGACAGACAAAATGAAAACAGAGAAGGTTACACTCTTACCTTTTTCCGCCACCACAACAGCCACCAGAGGCCACTCCCGGTCGTCGCCAACCACCCTAAGGCTTCCTTGATGCGCCGTCAACATCCAGCTCTCACTCTCTCTCTCTCTCTATGCGTGAAGGCTGCCATTTCAGCTGGTGAAGTGAGGGAGGCGGCTGAGGGAGAAAGAAAGGAGGGAGGCGGGTTAGGGTAGTGTTTTATTAGGGTTAGGGTTAGGGTTAGGGTTAGGGTTAAAATGGGCTTTAGGATTTAATGGGCTTAACATATATTGGGCCGACTTACATGGGTTAGCTCGCAATTCGTATTTCTTATAAACCCGTCTCAAATAACTCATGATAGCTTAATGTAATTATCGACTCAATTATTATCCCGACATAATTAGTAATATAAAATACATAATAATTAATACATAATAATATCCATTTAATTTATTATATAAAAATACGGGGTATTACACAATCAGTGGTTGGTAGAGACAATTTAGAGGATGACGAACGGCAAACACCATTAAGTCCGCGGGTTCATCCGTAGCAACAGCCCCGGAACGTAAACGCTCCTCTTGTAACACTAACTGAAAAGCCCGATTAAGAGTAAGCAAAGGGTCGAGAGACAAGATATGGGAGCTAATATTACTATAAACAGAGAGATCCAACCCCATAATAAATTTATGTAGACGCTCAGAATCTTGTCGAGCAAGTGCGTCCTTGGCAAGAGCACATAAACAACGACGACATTTACAAGCAAAATGCGGCTCGTGATTAGCAATAGCATCCCAAAGGACTTTCAACTGACCAAAATAAGTGGTGACAGACATACCTTTGGATTGCTTACAATCACGAAGTTGTGATTTGAGGCCGCGAATTTTAAAGCCATCGAACGTCGCAAAACGCTCATTTAAATCGTCTCATAGAAGACGCGCATTTTCAAAATACGAAATGCTACCCTTGATTGACGGATTAATAGAGTGCATAATCCATTGAAAAAGGGTACAATGAACGACCTCCCACTGCTCAAGAAGGAATTTATCAGCGGGTTTATTAATGGAGCCATCGTCAAAACCAAATTTGCGCCTCGATTTAAGAGATTGGCGCATCGACTGACTCCATTCTTCATAATTATCGCTGCAAAGATTAACGTGGGTAACTAATAGACCGGGGATGTCGTAACTGCCAAGATAATACGGAGACAAGACATCGATTTTTGGAGAGGAAGATGAAACGTTCTCGGTTTCCGTCGACATGATGGATGACTGTCGAAGAGGAAGCACGAAAAGAATGAAAGACGGGATTTAGGCTTTAGATCGAAACCTAGAACCTGATACCATGTTAAGTGTAGGGAGTATAGATAAGGTGAAATGTGTGTGTTGTATTTCTCATTCATAAGACGATGTTTAAATACAAGGCATACGAGATATAACCCTATCGATTATTTATTTGTCATCTTGTTTAGTCTGCAATTAAGTCTAACAAAAAATTAATTAACTCTAAACCTCCGTAATTATTTCTGCAACTAAAATACCATTAGGGTTATCTGAAATCTACTTCTAATTAGTTGGTCAATTTGATAAAAGAATCCACAATATCATCCCTTGAAATAACTATGATACCATTAACTCGAAGGTAATTTGGCAAACGAGGAACGTATTGCATGAGAGAGTATATATTACATCATCAGGAATAGAAAGTTATAGCACCCCAACTATCCGGCCAAGATAATTGGAGCGTTACCATCTCGATTTTCCAAGGTAGTGTTTCAAAACTCCAATCAAAGAACATTTTATTAATGTGATGTTTAATGAATTACATAAACGTAAACAAATGAATAAAGTACAACGCATGACATCTATACTCTTCTAGCCAACTAGACTTGTCTCGTGATTCATCAAGCTCGTCCCGTCTCCTGCGTACTATCTAAACAACCTGTAGTTAACCTGCTCCCCATATGACCAAAGGATATCATATGGATCGACACATGCCACCCCAAAAGAGATAGGTGACAATAAAACTGACACACAAATGTATGTTTCATTAAATAAATAAAGTATGACACGACTCGAGTGTGTGAGCCCACAACATGACCATGATATGAATGAACCACCATCAACAACCACCACCACGGCACCGGGACACGCCGAGACATACCGACAACCGCACTGGTACCGGGACACTCTTAGACATACCGATAACCACACTGGTACCGGGACATGCCCAGACATACCAACAATCACAAATAGGTACCGGGACACACCCAGACGTACTGGGTCCAGAAGCCAATCGAATCCCTTGCCAGACGTTGTGTCTCAACCACACGAGTCCTTCTGTAACTCAGGCCATTAATGTGCACATCCCTCTTGGAGTAGGAACCTATATAAGGCGACTTAAGCGCAAGACGGTCTCCCAACCGTCTTACGTCTCCAAAATAAGTAACCAGTCAAACCACCATGTCCTCTGACATACAAGACAACACAACAAATACGATATACCATATAACATGCCAATTAACGACTCACTCAATGCAAATGAATGATAAAGGACTCATTTTGTAAATAAATACGACAATGAAACTGTGTACGATAAATCTACTTCACAGCAAATCCGCCTATTTTGGGTGGTCAACGGCCGTCCATTGATGGTCAAAGGCGGGTCAAGGTCGGGACGGGTCAAAGGTAAGAATAAATAAAATAAAGGCTAGTATAAAACGGTTTACCTCACGATCTCAAGGCGGAGGGGCAAAAGACGATGTTCCTTTTCTTCTCTTTTTCTCTCTTCTTTTCTCTCTCTAATTTGATGGTGGATTTTGGTGGATTACAAATGGATAGGGTTGGGTGGATAAGGTAGGGTGAAGGGTATATGTATGTGGGTAGCTAGTATGGCATACATATATACATACATGTATCGATTTATTATTATATTATTATTATTCGGTATCAAGCCCAACTCGCCAAATATAATACAATATTATTATTATATAATTATTAAATATGGAGTATTACAATCTTCCCACCTTAAAATAAACTTTGTCCCCAAAGTTTCACTTAACTCTTTCTTTCTGACTATTCCCTCAAATCTCATGTGTACTCTCTTTCCAAAATTCGGTGTTCCATTCTCACTACTTCCTCACTATTCTCGCTATTTCCTCACATTCCGCACATCCTTTTTCCTAAACTTCCGAATTGTTACATTCACTCCCCCTAAAAGAGAACTTCGTCCCGAAGTTCAACTATCAACCTCAAAATACGACATCATACACTCATTAGAAAATTCCACAATTGACTATGTTCTAGGTTCAACATTCTCTCCTACTTATTGGAAATCCATAAATGAATCACACATAAGTTTAATGCCGTGATATAGCCCTACTCTACGAGCCTCCCAAACGTCAAGGTACAAGATTCAGCCCACGGTTCGAAACCCTAATCCCGTAACAACTCCCAACTCAACTGGTTCTAATTCTACGCATCGGTCTCGGGATATAACTCGATTATTACTACACATATATATATCACGTTTAATCTCATACACACACCTGTATGAAAATCAATCAATCATAAATATGCAGACTCTATGAAACAACCAAATGATGCAACGTCACTCATCATGTGACTCAACTATGCTCAACATTCCCATTTTCATATACTATGCCACGCATATACCGTGTCAAATCCACCACATGATCACACATGTGTTTTTAATCATCCCTTCGCATTTATTACCAACATTTCCACTTATATGGAAGACCATATACACAATCATGTAAATGACCACTATGCAACAGATAACTTGCATTTTTTCATCTTACTTTTACGCAACGAAATGAACTCACGTCGATTAACACACATCAAACAAGGTTTTCATATCAATTCTGTCATCAATTAACTCATGTCGAATCAACGATTTCCATTACTTGCGAAATTCTACACCATATGATCAAGCGTAAACAATTCACACATATCACACATGTGAGGTCAATCATGGTCATCCAACACAAGTCAACTAATATAAACCGTGAAACAAGGGTACATGCTCAATATTTGGTCAATATCAACAAAACAAGGGTCAAAGCAGACCACTCGGACCAGCGTAGGAGGTCACTCGGCCGAGTAGGCGGCCACTCGGTCGAGTGCATAGTGCACTCGGTCGAGTCTCACCTGGGTATAACATGTCCATTCTCAAACCCACTTTCAAACTTTCCTATTCCATCACATAGGTGCTAATAAATCCTGATGGTGCCTCATATACCATTAAACAACCGATTCAAACACAGCTATCGGCCTTATGGCCGTCATTATTACACAGCTTAAATAAAACATCCAAGGCATACTACCAACACAACCATACTATTTCATCTCCAACAACTGCACCGTAGTGCGACACTCTAGTCACGACGATAAACATAACACATTAGTCTAACGCAGGGGCACGACCTAATCACTCATCACTCTTAGGGGATAACAATAACAACATCACTCACTTAAGCATTACAACAAAATCGCGATGTACACCGTGGGCGTTCCTCAATAACGGTTGGGAGGCAATTTTACAAACAAAATTTATGCTACCACTCTCAGGGTCGGAGTCTAAACAACCACTTTCACCTATCATGCCTATGTACTTAGGTTAACGGTTACATTATCTATCATAAATGATCAAGCTTATCAACCATAACACCAAATCCTTAAGCATCAAATGCCCCACTCTTACTCTCATGACCATAAACCCAAACTTGGTGATACCAAATCCACAATTTCATATATATCGATTATTAGAACTCAACTCATCAACAATTAGGCCACCTCACAGGGGTTCACTCGAAACTTAAAACAAATTCCTCACTGAATGACGGGTTACTACTTGCAAGATCTCCAACTCCTTTCTCGCTCTAGTACTCTCTCTCTCTCTCTCTCTCTCTCTCTCTCTCTCTCTCTCTCTCTCTCTCTCTCTCTCTCTCTCTCTCGTATTCCAGATCTCTAAATATTATCACCATTTATTCAACTCACATCATTCCCTAAGCCAAATGTCACACCCTCTAACTACTTTTATCATTCATACTATCACTCCTCTTTTAACTCTCTAAGCACTTCAACTATTCCCTCATCCTTCCACAAGTTCTAACTAAACCATATGCTAACCAAAACATCTGGGTTGTGCAAAAAGGTCTTCCTCATATGTTCTCAAATTGCGCTCACCTTATATGAGTCCACACAATTGCTAAGTATCCAATTTCTGATTGTATTTCACTCATCATTTATAAGTTATCTCTCGTGATCAATTCACCACACTCAAAGCATTACATGGGCCAACTACCGTCCTAGTGTTCCCAAATTATTAAACTTGATGAGTATGTCCAAAATCACTCATCTTGTCGAAAACATATGCCTAAGGATAGGCTGAAAAATCACTCTTTTGGGTTCACACACAACTCTATGCCCAGATATCCCGGGTTAACTCAACGGATAAGGATGATGGGAATTAAAACAAGCCAGAACGGATATGGGAAAGATAGCAAATCAAATAACATGAAGGGGATAGGAAATCAATGATCGACTCTAAAAAAAATTTACCCTAATAGCACACTTGAAATATCATTAACTTTGGAAAATGATGCAACTGCAAAACTCAACACTAGTGCAATTTTACTCAAACTTGACTCAAAAGCGAAATGTCATATTAAAACTTTAACAAAAGGTCATTTTCTCAAATTTCTTGAAAACTTTGATACTGAGTATTACGTCATAGGATGGTACATGACACTATATGCCAAATTCAAAATATTGCTATTCGATTGGTACAATACATAACTTAGAAAAGTCAAAAATTCGGGTAGATATATCATTTTTTTTTCAAAAATGATATTTTAAGGCGGAAAAACTTCTTATGCACAACTTCACTAAAACATTGTAATCAAATATTAGAATGATAAGGAATACATGAAGTACGCCGCGAGCGAAAATCAAAGCTTATGAATACGTTTCACAACATTTTCGGAAAATTTGTCAACCTTCTAGACGGATAATTTTGATTCACACCTTTTATTACAAAATTACAAAAATAAGTTTTTAGTTTTACAATACTATTAAACAATATTTGGGTAAAATAAAAAATGTTCATATTCCTCACTTGGTTCAAAATTTTAGGCAAAATTTGCAATGACATATTCGTTTCTAAGACAATATACCACACTACTAGGGATAACGGTAGTCTTTGTAAGACGATTAAAACAATGTTCCCTCATGAAAATGTAAAGTAAGTGAAAACTTTAAATTGTTATGAAATATTATAGTATAATATTATACGGATGTCCATATCTTAGAATATTCTTTCTTATGGAAACTTTGCCCTCAATGTATGTGTATATATACCCTTCCATAATGGAATAATATACAGCTCTGTCTCTCTTTTCTCCTCTCTGCAATTCTCTCTTCTCTTTATTTTACAACACGTTATCAGCACGAGTCTTAACCAACTGAGCGCAAGGGAATTAATGTCTTAATTTGTTTCATACTTCATATATTATTAAGATCTGATAATCAGGAGGTTCATATCAGATCTTGTTATTTTATTCTTCTAATCAAGGTATGTTTTTTTTTTGTGATACACCGCAATTGTTTAGGGAGATCTGATTAGTCGTCCTTGCATATCACATCGTTTGAATATCATATGCTCTGTAGCAATTAGTAAACTTATCAAAATTAAATTCTCTAATGTTAAACTTATCTAATATGACCTCTGTAAGTTTCATTGATATTGCTAGTACTCTTAATTTTTATTACAACACGTTTTTGTATGTGGTAATAAAAATCTGTGTATATACTCCGTACTTGATTTTAAATTTTCGTTTATGGTCATTCGAGACTCTGACTTGTTTTTGTATGATATTGAATTAATTTGAATAAGGCATGTCGTTGGTTTAGTCTTCCCATATATTACCAACTTACATCCCTCTCACCCTAATTAATTTTGATGAAAGGAAACGTGTGTCAATAATCATATATATTCAGTGGGCAAATGAGTTTTCAAGCATGCAAATTATGTAACCTGCATATGCCACCACATTATGATATTAATTTCAAACTAAAACATTATCAATTGTTTATTGTTGATGAAATATGATATTTGGTCCAATCTTTCGTATGTCTATTGAGAATGAAATATACTCTTACACAGTAATAATTGTGTTATATTATATGTCTTCTATATGTATGTACAAACCACTATATATTATAAGTGCACAAATTCTATCCTTTACATGTTCATTAGTTGTGCAGTACATACAGGTGAGTTAAAATCATAAAAGTGATAATTATTGACGTACAATTTTATTACGTATTAATGATATTTATAGGTGTTAGTGTATATATGAAATTTATCACTATATGTGGTAAACAAGTTTTGAAAAAAGGACATATCATATAAATTTGGATTTGAAATTCCAAAACATTTATTTTACAAAGATGAGAGATATGTCCATATTATGACTTTGACATGAAATTCAATGTTTGAAAGGTGTGTAATAATTTAACATCGTCTCATCAGTACAATATTCTCATATTGTATAAGTATAAGTGACCAGAAGTCCACGTGTAAATGCTAATGGCCATAACTTCATAGCTGCGATTTTTGAACCGCATATGGGTTTCAAATTAATAAAGCGGTCTTTATGAAAGGCAATTTTATTTGCGAATTGATTCTTGTTCACCGGAAGTTGAACAGTATAATGAGATATGAAATTTGATCCATTCCTTGAAGTGAATGTGACATCTCATAAAGACTATATTTGTAGCAGAGATCGAGAATATGGCGTTATGATAAGCCTAATGTTGTGTCCTTAATTGAGCCTGATAATGTGGCATTTGATGAGCCAAGTAAAGAAGACTTAATTGAGCTTATGACGTGGCCTTATTGAGCCAAATTCGTTCACTGAAAGAAATGAAAATATCTCATGAAAAGCCATGTGAGAATATGAGACTCGTATATGCAAGAGTTTGATATGAGAAAAGAAAAATATATACGAGCTGAAATTTTGATATTCATACTATGACCAAAGTTCATAGTATTTATATATACAAAATTATGACCGGAAGTTCATAATGTTTACAGATATTAAAAATGTGGCCTAAATTTCACAGTAGTGTAATTATGTAGTTGTCGATACAAATTATGACACAAAGTCTCTAATTCAAATCCGTATACTATTTAGATTTTGGATTTTAAAAGTACATATTATGGAGGATTGGAAGTTAAGAATTGTCTTTTCTCTAATTGGTTTATTTTTGCTTATGTATGTCGGTCACCATATATGATATATAGTTCTTGTATGGTCAACTTTCATTAATTGAATTATTTTTTGTGATTGTAAAAAATCGAAAACCGTTGCGTGCGTAACAAATAAAATCATGCGAGAAGGTGAACACATGAAAGCAAAAATCACAAAAGGCCAAGATCGTGGTAAAGTCTTAATGTATCTTTATTTTCTAGGGTGGAATCCAATTATGTAGTAAATATCTGTTATTGCTAATCATTCGCCAATTCGCCACAAGTAACATGCTTGTACTATGGGTCTTAATGATTGAACTTAATTTCTGAGAAAACAAGCTCTTATTTTATCGTGTGACCAAGGGTTCAAGTTGTTCGTCTGTGGTGGTATTGTACTTAACCTCGACATTTTAAACTAAACTCGGCCGTGACTTTAAAATTCTGATGATGGTTTATGTTATTCGTAAACAATAAAATAAAATAAAGTTTATATACATGCACATTTTAAGTCTTATGGCATTTGAGGAATACTAAATATGTTTGATCACAGGTTAATTAGTTTATATGTGTAGTTGTGTGTTGCATGAACATATAATATATGACTCTATGTGGGGTATATAAGGTTATCTTGGAATGAAAGAATATTTACTAGTTGATATAAAGGTTAGAAAAAAAAGTAGTTGTCCTTGATTCATACTTTGCTAATTATTAATGTCCATTATATATATTTATGAAATTATAATTATTCATCTTCTCATATAATAATATATGAAAATACTCAAAGAGTAATATATAGTCATGTTCCCTGAAGGAACATTGATAATTCTTGCCTACATATACAAGACACCTGTTGTGTCCAATGTCATATCATTTATCTGCCGAATAGATTATAAATGATTGCCATGGGTTGTTGGCAACTAAGAAACTTGACATAAAATGATCCTGTGTGACAATTAAGGCCATCCGGGTTCTTATTATACCCATTTTGATAAACCTGAAGTTTATCCTAAGGAAAACATAGGTGCTGAAAACTCTCTCATGTAAATTTATTAAAGGCAAGACATTACACGAAGATTGACTATATATATTTGATATTGGAGATCACTATTTGATCATTTTATGAAATCGTTAGTCTCCGAATTGGGCATTGTGATTCAGCACATTAAAAATCCAACTGCATTATATTGTTATTATACAAAAAATACCAATATAAATTCTCATCGGTGACATGAGAAATTAAGTCCTAAGGTGGTTATGGTTTTTACCATCTTAGGGGGACAATGATAAGGAAAAGCTGGTAAAAACAAACAAGTATGTTATCTCCAACGGAACCTTAAGTTCAACAGTTTGTTTTCAATATGAAATACATCAATTAGAGGTTCATGGAATCAGAAATAATGGTATTCATTTACTTTTGAAGATGTTTTATGATACCAGTTTGATCGTCTTATCAAAATGTGATATGTTCATACATTGAAATCTACGATTTAATTATAGACAGATTAGCCCTATATGTGGCATAGTGAACTATAAATTAGTCATGGAAAATGTATGTAATGAAAAATTAGATTCTTGCCAAATTGAACAGTAACCACACATGAAATGTAGTGTGAGATTCATATCGGTTCACATATTTCAAGTAATAAGAAAATGGCAAGAATAGGGAGTTGATACTCCAATGGAGCAAAGAAATTTCGATGTCCCGGAAGTGACATAGATATCTGAATGATAATAGACGGCCTATATAGGAAAGGAATGGTACCGTATATATTCATATATCACTGATTCAGTACTGACAATATCATGATATGTCGAAATTATATCGATATGGTTAAGGAACCGATATGCATTTGCGCGCGGAGTTTAATGGACTAGAAAATGGGGATCTTATATTTAAGTCCATTTTAATTGTCAACATATAATCTATGATTATAAATGAGCTCATGGACTAGAAATACAGTTATTGACCTGAAGTCAATTTAAGTTAGGAATATTGGAAAGGGAAACTGTACAGTTGGCATTATCGAGTCATCATCATGTGCATTTAGATGATAAGTTCATCATTTTAGCATATTAATTAGTTTTAATATATTTACATTATTGCATTGTTTTAGAATGTTGTTTAGAATTAATTACATATCATATGCAAGCACATGATTAATTATATTGTTATATTTTGATAAATGTTTTAAAAGAAGAAATGTTATCTTATAAGATACTCCAACGAGGATAACTCCCTATAGGAGCCTCATATAAACGATCATCAAATGATGATGTTTGATTAATTGAGTTTTGGGAACTTATGATTATATATGAACCTCTATGACACGATTGAAAGGTTATCATGATGATTAATTCCAAAATGGAATATTCAAACTCCTGTAGAGTTTAGTTGAAGAAAATTATTATTGGCTCAACCTGAAGGTTGAGCATATGAGAATTCAGATTTAAATGAGCTTTTTGCTAAACATTTTAAATTAGCTTATGGTCCAGAAGTACCATAATGATTAGAAAATAATGTAGTTAAAGTCTACAATGAGAATGTCAATCCAAATATATATGTGGTTTAGCAAAGAAAATAGCTCAAAGGAATTGGATAATTTATTCAATAATTATCGGATTGATTCTCCTTAATACAAGGAATTAAGGAATGATAGCTACACTCTTTTTCTCTTCGACTAGGTTTTTTGTCCCAACGGTTTTTTTTACTAGTAAGGTTTTAACGAGGTAGCATTATAAACGCATTAGTACACTATAGTCATAATTGTGATTGTTGTTGCAATGACAACTATTTTGGATATATAATGTTATGTCATATATTGAAGAGAAAGTCCATAATAATCATAGAGGTGTTATTTGAAATGAAGATCCAAGAGCTATTATGAAATGATTATATCCAGATTGTCAGCTCCGAAAGAATATGATATTGAAGTTGTGAAGAATTACTATTGAGTGAAGATTCAAGTTTATCAACCAAAATGGGTACTACTTCAACTATCATCAAGAATCAATGTCAAATCATGATCATTTCAATATTTATCAAGTTATGTAATCATCAGGGGGAGTAGCACGCGCTGTACTCTTTTTCCTTCACCAGTGTTTTTCCCACGGGTTTTTTCTAGGAAGGTTTTTAACAAGGCATCTTCTTCAGTGATAGACATCCAAGGGGAGTGTTATGAAATATTATAGTATAATATTATATGGATGTCCATATCTTAGAATATTCTTTCTTATGGAAACTTTGCCCTCAATGTATGTGTATATATACTGATGTGACCATAATTAGCGCATATTTAGCCCCCGAATTAGCCTTGTTCCCATGCTTTTTAGTGCATATTTGGGTCATTTATTGTCTTTAGTTCTTTGTTTTGCATATTCTTTGAGATTTTGATCCCTCGGTAGGAAAGGAGTGCAAATCTTGCATTTTCATGGCAAAACGAGACTAAATTGATCGAATCCAATGACCAAGCATCAAGAAGAGACAAGATTAGAAGGTCTTTGTACATATTATAGTAGATGAGCAATGTTGAGAAAGGATCCTTGAGTCCCCAAGGAAATCCCCAAGGAATTTATGAAGAAAAGGGAAGAAAAGAAGAAGAAATGTTGCTGAGGTACAATCCGTGCGGATTGTCCCCAATCCGCCCGTCCTCCACAAGCACAATCCGTGCGTTTTCCTCCAAAGACGCTCGGGTTAGCAGCCACCACAATCCGCCCGGATTCCTCCAAAGACGCCCGTGTTCCACCACCAGAATCCGCCCGTCCCGACTCCAAAACGCACGGATTCCTGTACAGCGCAATTTCGTCTTCTCCAAGCTACAAAGAAAGAAGCCCTTCCTTCGAAAAATACCGGCTCCTCCCTGCTCAATCTAAAAAGTGTAATTACTAGTTTAGCCCTTAGTTAACCCTAATGCATCCCCCTAATTTCCACTATGAATACCCCATTAGTCTAATTAGAAGAACATGTTCTTCTTATCAATAATTAGAGTAGTTAATATCAATCAAATCTCTCTTTAGTATTGTAATCAACAATTAATCAAGTTCTAATACAAGTTTTATTTCCTTAATCTCTCTTTTGTTCATCCTTTATTTTGGGTAATTGAATATTATTTGGGTTATTATTGGGAGGTTGACAACCTCTCAATCAAGCATCAAGTACTTCTTTTATCTTTGCTTTATTATTGGAATCATTAGTAGGTATAATTCTCTTAATCCCTCTTTAATTATTGTTAATTACTTTCATTCATTCATCATGTTTCCTTTTGTTGGTATGATTGACACCCTTGCTAGCATGATCAACATGATAATGAGTGAGTAGTCTCTTAGCTAGGGTTAATGGGTGATTAGGGGAAACCAACATGGGGAATGATTCATGCTTAAATTAATATGCTTTCATGGTTTATTTGCTTGCTTGTTATGATCTCAACTCATGCACATGTTATGTTTGATGAAATGCTAAGCCTATGAATCCTTGCATTTACTACCATCTCCTATCTTTTCAATGAGACTTGTAAGACATAAACCAACTCGAGTTTCATTAGACCATGCATGTTGTTGAGTAGGGAAGACTAAGTCGACTTGTAGGTGTTGTACAATCTAATCGATTCGGCTCCGGGACCCAAACTTTCCTAGGATTGTAAGATATAACCCAACTCAATCCATCACAACAATAATTGCTTGCTTATAATTTGAGAACATGTTTTTATGATCAATTCCCATGAATCCCCTATGACCCCATGACACCCTAGTGCTTTTGTATCAATTGTTTACAATCCTTTCAATTCATCTTGCTTGTTTATTTCCATTGCTATTTAGTTTAGTGACCTTCTACATCAACCCAAATTGTGACACCCCTAAGACACCACTAGTTTCAATAGAAATTTCATCTCAATTCCCGTCCCTTGGGATCCGACCTTTACTTGCCTCTTTACTAATTGTAGAGTTGTTTGTGAAGCTATAAATTGTGTTTTGATTCGGACGTGACCCAACGACCACATCTATTTAATTGTGAACACGAAACGGACCGATAAAAAATGGCGCCGTTGTCGGGGACGGTGTTTACTTGATTTAGATTTTCTTTTATTGTTATTAGTTGTGTCTTTCTTTGCCTTGGGGAAGTAAAACTCCTCAAGGTTTGTTCTAATTGTTTTCGAGTTGTTTGATATTTTGCATGTCTAGAAGGTCACAAGGTGATTTGTTACCTTTTGACCGTGAAATTGAAAGAACCTTGACAAATAATAGGAGATTTGCTAGGAGGAATTTGAGAGGTATTAGTGAGGTTGTTCAACCAACTATTGAGTTCATCAACCCTTTTGCAAGAGAAGGTGAGGAGAACCCATTACAAAATACCCCACAAAATCAACCTACAATGCCTAAATTTTCATCGCATTCCGTACCCACCGAGGAGAACCTACCCAATGGTACTCTCACACCACAACATCTAACCGGAAATTTTATTGCCAAATCCGCCTTTATCCAATTAGTCGAAAGGAGCCAATTTGGGGGGATGCCTAATGAAGACCCTCATTCTCATATGGAAACCTTTTGTGACTATTGTGATGCGATTTCTCAAACCGGTGTGACTCAAGACCAAATTCGATGGGTCTTATTTCCTTTTTCTCTAATCGGCACCGCGAAACAATGGTTGAAGGGCCTTGATAAGGCCACTCTCGGAATAGATTCTTGGAAGAAGTTGGCTCTAGCTTTCTAGAAAAAGTTCTACCCACCGGAAAAGACTAACATGCTAAGAGCTCAAATTACGGGTTTTAAGCAAAGGGATGAAGAATCTTTGTATGAAGCTTGGGAGCGGTTTAAGGGAATTTGTCGCTCATGTCCTCACCATGGACTTAGCGAATGGTTCTTGGTACAACAATTTTGGAACGGTTTATATGAAGATTCAAGGAACATTCTCAACATGGGATTAAATGGAATGTTCACCGAAGTTGATGACAATCAAACATGGAACAAGATTGAGGAAATGGCGGTCCATAACTCACAATATAGTAGACCTCGCAAGGCTACTAGATGAGGAAGGCATGAAGTGGACTCCGTTACTCAATTGGGTGCTCAACTTAGTGCTCACATTGACACAATCGATTTGAAGTTTGAACAATCTATGGCTAAACTTGAAGAAGCCTCAAAATCACCAAAGCATCATGTTAATGCCATGACGGCATCCTCATCAATCCCAAGTGGGATATGTGAGAATTGTGGAACTTTGGGACATGACCAAAGTGAATGTAGGGGAACAAATGAACAAGTAAATGCTTTCCAAGAATACAAGAGTGGTACCGCTTATTCCAATTATTACAATGAAAACACCAAGTTTCATCCAAATCTCTCATACAAAAGCCAAAATGTTCAAAATCCTCAAACAACTTACACTCCACCTCCCATGAGAAACCAAAATCAAAGACCCTTTTACAACCAAAACCAAGGTTACCAAAATCAAAATCCATACAATCACCAAAATGACCAAGGTTTTGATGTTCAAAAAGCGGTCCTCCAAATGCAAAAGAATCAACAAGAGTTTTTCACCCAAATGCAAAAAGATAGTCAAGCAAAGGAAACCACCATTAACAACATTCTAGCTCACACCAAGATGTTGGAAACATAATTGACTCAACTAGCATCTTCAAGCTCACAAAGACAAAAGGGGCAATTACCACCTCAAAGTAATCCCCCAAGACATAAAACGGTTAGTGCCATTCACTTGAGAAGTGGTACAAGAAATGAAGCACCGAAGAAGCAAGTTGAGGATGAAGTTGTGGAAGCTAGTGATAAGGAAGAAATTGTGCAAAACTCCAAAGATGGAGAATCATCAAAAGAAGAAATTTCAAAGAAAAATGAAGACAAGGTCAAGGAGAAGGAGCCCATTGTGATTAGACTTCCTTTTCCAAGTCGTCAAGCCAAGCCCAAATTTGATTACCAACTTGGAAAGTTTATGGAAATTGTGAAGAATTTGGAAGTCTCAATTACTTTCACGAAATTAATCAATAATGTACCGGCCTATGCGAAATACATGAAAGACATCCTCACAAAGAAGAAGTCGATCCGGAAACTTGAGACTATCGCCTTCACTAAGGTGAGTAGTGCAATACTTCAAGGGAGTTCACCTCCAAAACTAAAGGATCCGGGAAGCTTCTCAATACCGTGTACCATTGGCGACACCACGATCAACAAAGCCTTATGTGATCTAGGGGGTAGTGTGAGTGTTATGCCGTACTCGGTAAGTAAAAGGTTGGGGATGGGAGAGCTTAACTGTACCAATATCACACTCCAAATGGCCGATAGATCGACGAAGACACCATTAGGGATATGGGAAGATGTCCCCGTGCGAATTGGGAAGTTTTTCATCCCGGTGGACTTTGTCATTGTTGATATGGAGGAAGACTCCAACATTCCAATCATTCTTGGAAGACCCTTCTTACACACCGCGGGTGCGGTGATTGATGTAAAACATGGTGAGCTCACTCTAGAAGTGGGAGATGAGAGTATAATTTTTAATCTTGACAAGACTATGAGAGCTCCTCGTTTACATGAACCGTGTTTTATGATCGATCATTATAGTCGGAAGGATGAAAGGAATAAGTCGGAACTCCAATGGAAGAAGAAAATTGAAGATGCTCCATTCAAAGAGCAAGTGAATTGTGACAAAGAGAGCTTGCAATGCTCATCAAAGACAAGCAATGAAGAAGATGGCCTCATTGGCCAAGGAAAGGAAATGGGAAAGTTTTCACCATCAAATCAAGAGATTTTCAATGATCAACTTAATGAAGTTTGTGGTCTTTGGGACGACGAATTTGAAGGGATTTTTAATCCCTACATTGGTAATGCCATCGATCAAGATCGACAACAAGGGCCACGGTCTATTGAAGACCTCTACCATGATAATGAACAAGCTTTTGATTACTTTTTCAAGGTGTTGAGCAACATCAACAACACATTGAACATGCCCCCTTGACATCTCATCAAGAATGAGAGTTTGGTGGAGTCCTCCCTAAACCACCATTTGTAAATATTTCTAACTCCCTAACTTGCATTTCAATTCTTGTATTGCATTTTTTTTTTCATCTTTGGATTTTTATATACTTTGATCAAGATAATTATCATGTTTGAGAGAAGTGAGGGAGGGATTAATAATTTCAATTAATGTGTAGTGCTTTAGCTTAGTGTGGGGATGACAATTGCCTAGGCTATCCATGCCTTAGTAGTGCCCCCACAATGAAGAACACAAGATATGAAGAAGAATGGAAGAATCACAAGGGATATGTGTTGTACACGAATGGAACTGAATCCGGGTACAAAGGGGTCGAATCCGAGCGGATTCAGGAGAATCCGCCCGTCTTCAGACAATCCGAGCGTGTTGGGTAGAAGACGCACGTCCCTCTGAGCTGAACTTTTGAAATTTTTTTGACTGTCAGCGAATCCGGGCGTCCTACATCCTAATCCGCCCGTCTTCAAAAAGCCGCCCGTCTTGAAAGGAAGACGCTCGTCTTCTTGGCTGAGGAAAACAAGGAAAATCCCTGTAAAGGAATCCGCCCGTCTTCTGTATAATCCGCCCATCCCGTGTCTGCGAATCCGAGCGTCTTCCCTTAAAGACGCCCGTCTTTAGGCGAGTTTTTCCCAGCCCAGAAAAGGCAGAATCCGTCCGTCCCGAGCAGAAACCGCACGGATTGCCCCTGCAGTTCAAATTTTTTCGGGCTTTATAAAACCCCTCCCACATTCATTTCTTCATTCCTTCATTCATAACACTACTCAAAACCCTCAAAACCCTCATCCTCTCCATCACAAAAACAAAATTCCTCAACTACATTCACCAAAATCAAATCAAAACATCCTTTTAATAACAAATCAATCACTCCTTTTTCAATAAAAATCAAAACCAAGCACAAAATATTCAACCTTTGAGTCGATTTTTGAATTCATAAAGGCGACGCCTTTCATCTTTAAATCGATTTGGGTGCACTAGAAATTGAAGATTTTTCACTCTTTCTTGGTTAATTCATCAATGGTAAGGACTAAGGGAGCAACAAAGGCAACAAAGGCAAAGGCACCAAAGGCAAAGACACTTTCATTAAGGGAAAAGACTCTTCAAGCAAAGAAAGCATTGGCTATGGTGGTAGCAAACCCAAACTTGGAAGTGCAACAACAACAACAACCTCCCATGGGTGCTACAACATCTACTACTCTGGAAATTGATCAACTTGCAAACTATCCGGAGGTAACTTTCATTTCCAAAACCCATAGGGACACTTTTGCTAAGTTTGCTAGAAAATCATTTCAACCCACCAAGTTTATATGTGAAGATACCTTAGAAAAATTGGGTGTCCTTGAGCAAACTGGAGCCTTTTTCAAAGCCATGGGGTTGAAGAAATTGTTTGAATCAAAAGAATTGACATACCCCTCCCTTACCTTAGAATTTTTTAGTTCTTTGAAAGTTAACAAGGTTGAGACTATAGAGAACCTCGAGTTTCGTCTAGCTAATGTTAGTAGGCGCATCTCCTTTAAGGAATTAGGTGAAGCTTTGGGTCTTAGTGATGAACCGAGTTATTTTAAGAATGTTGGCAAATATGACCCCGACCATCTTTGGGAGGCGATTTCCGGAAGGAAATTTGAAGACTTTCATGCGAGTCGTGCTCTTTTAGTCCACCATCCGGGCATAAGAGTATGGCACAAGGTCGTAGGGAGCACCATCAATGCAAGAAAAGACACCAACCATTTCACCAAACTCGATTTTGTTCTTCTTGAGTCGGCATTGAACATTGGAAGAGTACACACCAAGCCTTTCAACTTTCTAAGGCTATTGGTGGATAGATGGCTCAACATTGATTGTGGGAAGAAAGGCACTACCGTTATTGTGAATTGAGGCCTAGTTACTATCCTAACTAAATACTTTGATCTAACTTCAACAAAGATAACAAGTATGAGGCGAAAGAAGGTGGTCATCTCGTTGATTTGCATACTATGATACACAAGTACAAGTGGGTTGCATATAACCCTCTTGACACCAAGTATGGATGGCTCACTAGTGAGGCTAGTTCTTTCACTTTGCCTTCAAAGATTTGACGATTGAGTGTCCACCGGACCAATTGAGTGTCCTCTCCGTCATAAACAAAAACCATGCATCATGTAGTGTAGACTAGTGTAGATTGCATTTAGTGTAGAAATCATGCATCATGTTTGCATAATTTCCCATCATTTTGGCCATTGAGGACAATGCCCATATTAGTGTGGGGATGGGGAATTCTAACTTAACTTTTATTCAAAAATCCAAAAAAATTGAAAAATTTCGAAAAACCATAAAAATTTGAAAATTGAAAAACCCAAAAACATGTTTATTTCCTTTTGTAGTGTAGTTATATTGTATATATTGTGTTTGTCCTATCCTTGTTCACATTGATTGACTACGCCACATCCGAGACATGAGGATCATGAAGACCGCATGGTATGATCTTTCCAATCTCCTTTTCCCTCTTTATGTTAATGACTATGTGGCTTTATTTTGATTGATGCGGTATAACAATGTGAATTTAGGGCTTGCATTTAGTTTATATGTCATATTAGTTGATAGAATCACTTGCATTAGGATGAATATATTAGTTGCATCATTGCATGTAGTTGCATTTAGATAAAATATTTTGAAAAGTGCCTAATTGAGAACTTTGAGAAGAGCAACTAAGCCATTACAAATACTTTTTCAACTTAAGACTTTGCCTACTAGAATGGTTGTAACACACCCTAGATAGTGTCATACTAGTGTCTTTTGACCCATGACCCAAAGCCTAGTCAAGGGTTTGCATGTGAGTCACCTATACAACCCCGTGATGCGATGTGGACTTGGTTAACTTGTCTAGGTGACCTTGATTGACCTTGTGGTAAGGCAACCCAAAAATATTTTCTATCAATAAGCTTGAAGTGCTCATTTCAAAGAATTTTGTCATGTGGAAGTAATTTATTGCCAAGGAAACCTCAAATGTTATGAAATGTTGAAATGTTGAGAAATTTAATTGTTTTGATGGAGGCGTACCACTTCGATGTGCTTTGGAGCGGGATCCATTGAATTGGGCCCCCACACGGTTGTGAATTCGGCCACCCAGAGACAGAGTGACTATCACCCCGAAAAGCTATTGTCTAGAGGTTAACCGGTTGCCTAATAAGCGATTGGCGAAAGCAAAGGACACTAGCCCGGAAGGGACAAACCCCATCTTAAATTTTTGAAATGTGAAAATTAAATGAGGTCAAATTTTGAATACTAGTCATATCCACCCGTTGTGTATAAAGATTTGAGCATTTCATTCCCAAAAAGCCTTTTTGTCAAGCCACTTTATCGAGCTTGGGACGATCCATGACCTTTACTTTTGTAGAGAATTCGAGACTTGTCATGTCATATTCTACTAGCATCACAGGGATCATCATTCCACCACCATCCGATCGCTCTTGACGAAAGCATTTGGAAATTGAGGACGAAAGTAGTCTAGTTTAACACCATTTGGAGGTGATTTAGTGCCATCCTCTTAGCCTTAGTAATTTGTTGAACTAGTATTTGTGAAGGATTACATGCTCTTAAATTTGCTCTCTTTTAGTTGCCTCCGCCACTTGAGGAGGAAGTGGCTATTCCTTTTGTAGATGCATCCATTATTTGATTTTGTGTGCTTAATGTTTGGATGTGTCGCCATTTTGGCAAGACCCACCTTGCCTTGCAAGAAGGCATCCTACCTCATGGTTGTCTTGTTGTGAGTTGAAGGGGCGGAGTGAGACCCGCTAATTGTCTCATATCGTCTATATTAGTAGGATAGTTTAAATAAGGGTCATTTATTGTCTTTAGTTCTTTGTTTTGCATATTCTTTGAGATTTTGATCCCTCGGTAGAAAAGGAGTGCAAATCTTGCATTTTCATGGCAAAACGAGACTAAATTGATCGAATCCAATGACCAAGCATCAAGGAGAGACAAGATTAGAAGGCCTTTGTACATATTATCGTAGATGAGCAATGTTGAGAAAGGATCCTTGAGTCCCCAAGGAAATCCCCAAGGAATTTATGAAGAAAAGGGAAGAAAAGAAGAAGAAATGTTGCTGAGGTACAATCCGTGCGGATTGTCCCCAATCCGCCCGTCCTCCACAAGCACAATCCGTGCGTTTTCCTCCAAAGACGCTCGGGTTAGCAGCCACCACAATCCGCCCGGATTCCTCCAAAGACGCCCGTGTTCCACCACCAGAATCCGCCCGTCCCGACTCCAAAACGCACGGATTCACATGCAGCAATTTCATCTTCTCCAAGCTACAAAGAAAGAAGCCCTTCCTTCGAAAAATACCGGCTCCTCCCTGCTCAATCTAAAAAGTGTAATTACTAGTTTAGCCCTTAGTTAACCCTAATGCATCCCCCTAATTTCCACTATAAATACCCCATTAGTCTAATTAGAAGACCATGTTCTTCTTATCAATAATTAGAGTAGTTAATAACAATCAAATCTTTCTTTAGTATTGTAATCAACAATTAATCAAGTTCTAATACAAGTTTTATTTCCTTAATCTCTCTTTTGTTCATCCTTTATTTTGGGTAATTGAAGATTATTTGGGTTATTATTGGGATATTGACAACCTCTCAATCAAGCATCAAGTACTTCTTTTATCTTTGCTTTATTATTGGAATCATTAGTAGGTATAATTCTCTTAATCCCTCTTTAATTATTGTTAATTACTTTCATTTATTCATCATGTTTCCTTTTGTTGGTATGATTGACAACCTTGCTAGCATGATCAACATGATAATGAGTGAGTAGTCTCTTAGCTAGGGTTAATGGGTGATTAGGGGAAACCAACATGGGGAATGATTCATGCTTAAATTAATATGCTTTCATGGTTTATTTGCTTGCTTGTTATGATCTCAACTCATGCACATGTTATGTTTGATGAAATGCTAAGCCTATGAATCCTTGCATTTACTACCATCTCCTATCTTTTCAATGAGACTTGTAAGACATAAACCAACTCGAGTCTCATTAGACCATGCATGTTGTTGAGTAGGGAAGACTAAGTTGACTTGTAGGTGTTGTACAATCTAATCGATTCGGCTCCGGGACCCAAACTTTCCTAGGATTGTAAGATATAACCCAACTCAATCCATCACAACAATAATTGCTTGCTTATAATTTGAGAACATGTTTGTATGATCAATTCCCATGAATCCCCTATGACCCCATGACACCCTAGTGCTTTTTTATCAATTGTTTACAACCCTTTCAATTTATCTTGTTTGTTTATTTCCATTGCTATTTAGTTTAGTGACCTTCTACATTAACCCAAATTGTGACACCCCTAAGACACCACTAGTTTCAATAGAAATCTCATCTCAATTCCCGTCCCTTGGGATCCGACCTTTACTTGCCTCTTTACTAATTGTAGAGTTGTTTGTGAAGCTATAAATTGTGTTTTGATTCGGACATGACCCAACGACCACATCTATTTAATTGTGAACACGAAACGGACCGATCATATACCCTTCCATAATGGAATAATGTACAGTTCTGTCTCTCTTTTCTCTTCTCTACAATTCTCTCTTCTCTTTATTTTACAACATAAATTAAAATTTTCGCATACAAGGTAAAATCCGACATCAACAACAAGTGTTAAGCCTTTCTTGTTCAATATGACCCAACATAAAGCATGAAAATGTGGTTATCAACTCAAAAGCACAAGTTTCTAAGCTCATCCATGGTGGGAAAAAAATTATCGTAAAAATCTAATTTTGGCCACTCTAATGATGTAGAAAATCAACCATTAGTATGAAATTGAACAAATCATGCAGTTATTTGATTAAACTTGAATAAACATGTGTATATATATATAATACCATTTCAAATTGCAAAATGAAGAAGATGACTCAACTACATGGTCGAAACTTGAGGAGACAAATAAAGAGAAGCAGGGTAGCAAAGTGTAACTCAAACAACAAATAATAAATATGAAAAATTTGAATTATTTTAAGATAAATCGATGTCTAAGTTACGAGGTTCGAGATAGAAATGAAAAGATAAGGTAGAAAAAGTAAATTTTACATGAATTTCTCAGCTAAACAGGCCCACTCGGCCGAGTACTTAGGGCACTCGGTTGAGTGAAACTCCACTCGGTCTAGTGACAGGTTAATTACTCGATCGAGTGAAAACCTTTTAGAAGTTTTCCATTTTCTTAAATTAGCCCACTCGATCGAGTGACAGGTACACTCGGTCGAGTGACTCTTCCACTCGGCCGAGTGACAGGTCAACACGCTCGAGTACTACGCTACTTGATTGGGTTTGTCTCACACTCACTATCTTTGGTATATTACTCCAAAAATCATATCTACTCTACCAATAATCATCACAATTCATGCTATAACAACGACACTAGCAAGCTCAAATACGCATACGATATCTATATGTCAAGACTTGGGACTACCGTCCCTCACATCAACATACACCAATCACATCTACGATATACTACTCACATGAGTCTACTTATCCATTCATCACATGCTATCATATTTCCCATGAACGATTCTATCATACTATAAACCTATTTCGAGTCATAAAACACATGTATTCACGCCACTTTAACAATGATCATATTCCATGCCACATGCAAACATGCTTTAATACTATAACACATATGCATTAATGTTATGATTCACATAATGGTTCCCATACTCCTAACCACCCACGTAGTGACCAACTGAGATGATAGGCACTAGCTTTGGAATGAGGGCGCCTACTCATCCAAAACCGATCTCCTATTATACTCATCTCGGGTTCATTTTACTTAGACTCTCCTAGATTCATTTTTGGTTCATTTGGTTTAGGTTACAAAAGTGTCGCTCTGATACCACTTTGTAATACCCCAACTATCCGGCCAAGCTAATTGGAGCGTTACCATCTCGATTTCCCGAAGTAGTGTTTCAAAACTCCAATCAAAGAACATTTGATAAATGTAATGTTTAATGAATTACATAAACGTAAACAAATGAATAAAGTACAACTCATGACATCTATACTCTTCTAGCCAACTAGACTCGTCTCGTGATTCATCAAGCTCGTCCCATCTCCTGCGTACTATCCAAACAACCTGAACTTAACCTGCTCCCCATATGACCAAAGGATATCATATGGATCGACACAGGCTACCCCAAAAGAGATAGGTGACAATGACACAGACACACAAACGTCAGTTTCATTAAATAAATAATGTATGACACGACTCGAGTGTGTGAGTATACAACATGACCATGATATGAATGAACCACCATCAACATCCACCACCACGGTACCGGGACACGCCCAGACATACTGACAACCAGACTGGTAACGGGACACGCCCAGACATACCGATAACCAAACTGGTACCGGGACACACCAAGATATACCAACAATCACATTAGGTACCGGGACACGCCCAGACGTACCGGGTTCAGAAACCAATCGGATCCCCTGCCAGACGTCGTGCCTCCGCAACACGAGTCCCTCCGTAACTCAAGCCATTAATGTGCACATCCCTTTTGGAGTGGGAAGCTCCAAGAGGCGACTTAAGCGCAAGACGGTCTCCCAACCGTCTTACGTCTCCAAAACAAGTAACCAGTCAAACCACCATGTCCTCTGACATACAAAACAACACAACAAATACGATATACCATATAACATGCCAATTACCGACTCACTAAATTCAAATGAATGATAAAAGACTCATTTTGTAAATAAATACGACAATAAAACTGAGTAGGATAAACCTACTTCACAGCAAATCTGCATTAGCTATCTGTCACACAAGCTAGGCCCGTCTCTTAAAACCATCTCACAAAACCCATTTCCTAAAATAGGATAATAATACAAATACATATATATATACCAATATAATACGTATGTAAATACGTATAAATATACTATTCTATTTATACAAATACGACTAAACTAAACCCGTCTTATACACTACCCAAAAACTCAACTCATCCAAGCTCCCACTACACCACCTCCGTGGACCGCCACCACTAGCCGTGGTGGCCACGGTCAGCAGCAGCCACCCACGACCATGACCAACAACACCCGACACCAACAAACCCAACCCGCAACAACTACACACACAAACACATATGCACAAACTTCCACCACCGTTGCCGCCACCACCACCATTGCGCCGGCCTGGCCACGGTGGATCTAAGGGTGGCCACCATGCCGGTAGCCACCGCCCACAACAGCAACGACATCAACAAACAACACACGATAACAACAACAACTCAAAAACAACCCGACATCCCTCCTTTCTCTCCCCATTCCCGCCAGCTACAACCACCATACCCGCCACCCTTGGCCACCACCAGACTCGTCCCTAAGCCCTCGACCAAACCACCCCACCACTGGTCCAACTCAGCCATGGTTCAAGGGGGTAAAATGCTGCCCTAAAACCCATTTTTACAACTTGGTCCAAGGCCTATTTTGGGTGGTCAACGGTCGTCCATTGGTGGTCAAAGGCGGGTCAAGGTCGGGATAGGTCAAAGGTATGAATTAAATAACATAAAGGTTAGTATAAGACGGTTTAGCTCACGGGGGCAAAAGACGATCTTCCTTTTCTTCTCTTTTTCTCTCTTCTTTCCTCTCTCTAATTTGATGGTGGATTTTGGTAGATTACAAATGGATAGGGTTGGGTGGATAAGGTAAGGTGAAGGCTATATGTATATCGGTATCTAGTATGGCATACATATCTACATACATATATCGTATTATTATATTATTATTATTCCGTTTCAAGCCCAACTCGCTAAATATAATAAAATATTATTATTATATAATTATTAAATACGGAGTATTACTAAAGTTGCTGACTTTATATTTTTTATTGGATATTTATGTCCAATTTTTTCGAGGTGGTTTGAAATCAGGTGGCTTCAACTTTGCTCACTAATTTGAAATGATGAGATATGTTGATCCTACCCCAAATGATTAATTAAGTTTTCTTACCTTATCAAAAAAAAAATTCATGAATACAAAATCTGTATTTTCACTATTAACAATAGAGTATGTATTTTAGTTAAGGTGCGTGGTTGTTTGGACCCAATTTCGTGCATATGGGCCAAGGTGCAAATACTTATTCATTTGGTGATAGAAGACAGCAAGCAGTCCACAGATCACGGGTAGCGAAATATGGCGAGCTGAATAAAAGCCCACAAAACAGCCGACAACTGCCTTGGAGAACAAGCAGGCTAAACCCTACTAGGGTTTAGCCTTATATAAGACGAAAAAAGGCAAAAGGAAAGATCCTTCAAGAGACGAACAACAACCCTAATGGCAAACACACTAGCAATATTAGCCGTCTTCTTCATTGTACTCGTGACCTAACTTTAACAATTTGTTAGTAGAATATTTGGAAGGATACCATCTCCTTCCCGCGGCCGTTTCCCATATTGGGTTTTCCGTGTCACCAAATCTCTTGTGTCAAATCTCTCTTTATTTATGCTCTTTAATATTTGCATCACAATCATACAAATACATACGTAGACACTTGTTAATCATAGAGCAATTGATTAACGTATAAGACCTCTTTAGTCCTAATTCACATAAATTGGTAAAAAATACCAAAACAGTTTGGCGCCCACAAAGGGAATTAGTGGTTGTCATTGTTAATCGTTTCACTACAGAATACACTATGTTAGGGAATAAGCAAGTTATCCAAGGACTTCGATGTTAGGACTCCCACCAAGAGTCAGTCATCCACCCAAGACCAGTCATCCGCCTCCAAAGGTGCCTAGCGCAACGGCAGTCCAACCTAGGGCTGAAAAGGAAGCGATTTTAGGATTTGATAGACGGGTGTGCATAAAATTTTCTAACAATGAAAATATCGAGTTTTATGAAAAAAAATTGTGTAGACGGACAAAATGTATGATGATATGGTATTGGATAAAAATTGTTCAATACAAGGATTGAACCTAGGGCAGAGCACAGATCGAATAACTTATCTAAAGTGGTAGTTCGGATCAAATATCCATATTTGAAATTCTTGAAGTAGGATATCCATATCCAAACCAAATATTTCGGAAATCCAATGTTCGGATATCCAAAATAATTAGATCGGATGCGAATATCCATATTTTGAAATTTACTTTAAAATTAAGTTTGAAACACGATCATTTTCATCGTCTTACATGATGATTTTCTTTATTATTCTTACTCCTATATTCTCAACATAAAATTTAAGTATCACTTACATATTTCTGCAATATTATAAACATTAATTAAGTTGTTATATGAGATAAAATTGTATTTTCACGAAATTATACTAGAAAATTATTGTTTCGGATCGGATATCCAAATTTTTTAATTCTAATATCCATATCCAAACCAAAACCATTGATTTTGGTTCGGATAACGGATCCAAACTTAACTTTCGGATCGGACATCCAAAAATTCGGATCAGATAAGGATCCAATATGAGATCGGTTTGGATAATCGGATTTTTTTGCTCAGCTCTAAATTTGAACTCATGACCTCTAACAAAGAAATAGTCTTAACAACCACTACAACTACATAATTTATGTTCTCCTTTGATAAACAAAATTGTAATTATTTTTGGGAAAAGGGAGTGCAGATGAACGACCTGCATTTCACGTTAGAAACGCCTCTACTTGAAAGCTTTATAAATAGATACGAAGTACAGTTGTGGAAGATGGATTACATATTTTATTTTAGGGTGTTTCAGTTGATTGTTTATCATTATATTTTGGGAAATTTTTTGATGAACAATTTGATCTTTCACACCCAATTAGGTCCATTTATAATTAAATAATTTGTGGTTTGTTGTGAAATAAAGATGAGAGAATTGTAGAGAGAAAGTTATAGAGAAGGAAAGAGAGACAAAACTTTATTCTTATTCCATTAAGGAGGGTATATATACAATTTAATGGGATGGAGTTTTCATAAGATAATATATTTTTAAGTTATTCTAAGATATGGGCATCCATATATTAATATTTCATAACACTCCTCTTTGGATGTCCATTACGGAAGAAGATGCCTCGTTAAAAACCTTCCTACAAAAACCTCGTGGGAAAAATGCTAGTGAAGGAAAAGAGTACACTGATCTTCAAACACGCATAATAATAGCTGCCTGGTTAAGACCTTTCCAAGGAAAACCCAGTGGGACAAAACCATGGATAAGGAAAAAGAGTACATCGCGTGTCTACTCCCCCTGATGACTACATAACTTGATAAATCTTGAAATGATCCATGATTTGACATAACTTCTCGATTGTTGAAATATAATTCATCTTTGTTAATAACTTGCTATCTTCAATTAGTAGAAATTCTTGATAACTTCAATCATCATACTTCATCGGAACTCACAATCTGGATATGATCATTTCTTAATAACTCTTGCATCTTCATTTCAAATAATACCTTCATAGTTATGGTGGAGTTTCTCCTTATTATTATATGACATAGCATTATATGTCCAAAATAATTGTTATCGCAACAATAATGACAATCATGACTATAGCGTAATAATACGCGTATAGTGCTACTTCGTTAAAAACTTTGCTAGAAAAACCTATTAGGACAAAAAACCTAGTCGAAGGGAAAAAGATTGTAGCTATCATTCCGTAATTCCTTGTCTTAAGAGAATCATTTCGATAATTATTGAATAAATCATCCAATACCTTTGAGCGATTTTCTTTGCTAAACAAAATATGTATGGATTGATATTCTGATTGTAAACTTTGACTACATTTTTTCCAATCGTTATGGTACTTCTGGACCATAAACTAATTTCACATGTTTAGCATGAAGTTCATTTAAATCATTATTCTCATATGCTATAATTTCAGATTGAGACAATAATAACTTTCTTCAAGTAATTCTACAAGAGTTTGAATTTTCCATTTTGAAAATAATCACGATAACCTTTGAATTGTGTCATATAGGTTCATATATAAATATATAATCATGAGTTCCCAAAACTCAATTAATCAAACATCATCATTTGATGATCAGTTATAAGAAGCTGTAAAATATATTTCTCCTTTTTAACATTTATCAAAGTATGACAATATAATTAATTATGTGCATGCATATGATATGTAAATAATTTTAAACAACAAAATAAAACAATGCAATAATGTATATATATTAAAACTAAGATGCAAATGATGAACATGATCTCTAAATGCACATGACAATTACTCGATAATGCAAACTGTACATTTTGTTCACCAATATTCATAATTTCGATTAACTCCATGTCAATGGATGGACTTCAGGTCCATGAGCTCATTCATAATCATTGATTATGTGTCGATAATAAAATTGGACTTATTTATAAGATCCCCATTATCTAGTCCATTAAATTCCGCGCGCAAATGCATATCGGTTCCTTAATCATATCGAAATAGTTTCAACATCTCGTGATTGTCAATACTGAATCAGCGATATCCGAATATATTTGGTACCATTCCTTCTTTATATAGGTCATCTATTATCATTCAAATATCTATGTCACTTTCAGGACATCCAATTTGTTTACTCTAGATGAGCACCAACTGCCAATTCTTGCCATTTTCTTATTACACGAAATATGTTAACCGATATGACTTTCACACTACCTTTTATGTGTGGTTATTGTTCAATTTAGCAAGAAATCTCATTTTAATTACATATATTTTCTATGACTAATTTATAGCTCGCTATACCACATATAGGGTTAATTTGTCTATAATTAAATCATAGATTTTAATGTAATATATTACATTTTGATAAGGTGATCAAACTGGCATTATAAAACATCCTCATAACCAAATGAATACCATCATTTCTAATTCAGTGAACCTCTACTCGATGTATTTCATATTGAAAACAAACTGATAAACATCAGGTTCAGTTGGGGATATAACATAGTTGCTTGCTTTTACAAGCTTTTCATTATTAATCTCCCCCTAAGGTGGTAAAAACTATAACCACCTTAGACCTTAATTGCTCATATCACCGATGAGAATTTATATGGGCTTTTTTTGTACAATAACAAAATATTTTGATGAGTAACATATAATGCAGTTGGATTTTAAGTGTGCTGAATCACAATGCCCAATTCGGAGACTAATGATTCCATATAATAATCAAACTGTGATCTCCAATATTAAATATAGTCTTCTTGTAATGTCTTGCCTTTAATAAATTTACACGAGAGAGTTTCAGCACTTATATTTTCCTTAGAATAAACTTCAAGTTTATCAAAACGGGTATAATAGGAACCCGGATGGCCTTTACTGTTACATTTGAATCATTTAATGTTAACTTTTTTTGTTGCCCACAATCCATGGAAATCTTTCATAAGAATAGGCTGTGTCTCGATAATTTCACTTACCACACGCCACAATTTAGTTGCCGATATTCCACATGCTAATCTTCTTGTTAGCAATATTTATATCATATAAACTCAAATTAATTTTTTTATCCGTGAGATAAATGATGTGACATAGGACACAATATGTGTCTCGTATAAGTAGGCAAGACATATCAATATTTCAGTATCAAATAATTTTTTTTTTATATTTGCAATGTAAAGAGTGTTGACAAGTTTATACTAATTACATGTCATTAACAAATAATCCGTATATCTTACCTCGTACAATTCATACAGCTTACGTCCGTACCAAACAAAACACAAGCTATAAAGTTATAGCATTAAAACAACAAAGATCTAATGTAGCTAATACACAGAGAAAATGATTTACATGACAAGTTGACTAATCTCTTTTGCTATAATTGCGTAAAGACAATTACCAAATTACTAAAGACCCATTACACTTAGTTAAAAGAACGGATTGACTTTAGTGACATTTATTACAAAAGTATATATTGGCTAGGTTAATAAACAATAAACAAACACTGTAATGACAAACAAATTATGAACAGACAAAATAACATGCTAAAATAACTAGTGACAATTAACCAAATTAAAACAACTTTAAAATATGGTACTAAGTTATTCATACCTTTAACATCATCCGAGAAAGAAGTCTTAGAATTGATACACTAATCAATTAATCGTATAATAGCACGTACCTTTATGAGCAATTGTGACTTAATAACCTAATGTAAAAATTCCACCAAACACATGTGAAAATAATCAAATGCCAATTAAAATAAACACTGTCGTTCATACCAACCAAAACACTATGACTTATGGGCATAGTTCCAGGATCCAACACTATGAACTTCAGGTCATAGTGTGTGTATAAAAATTTCAATTCGTATATTATCTTTTTCCTTTCTCATATCGAACACTTGCATATATGAGTCTCATACTCTCACATGACTTTTCATGAGATATTTCACTTTCATGAGATATTTTCATTTCTTTCAATGAACAAATTTGGCTCAATAAGGCCGCATCATTAAGCTCAATTAAGACTATTTTACTTGGCTCATCAAATGTCACATTATTATGCTCAATTACGGCCGCAATACTGGGCTTATCATAACGCCTTATTCTCGATCTCTGCTACAGACACAGTCTTTATGAAATGTCACATTCACTTCGAGGAATGGATCAAATTTCATATCTCATTATACTATTCAACTTCAGGTGAACAAGAATTAATTCGCAAATACATTTGCCTTTCATAAAGACCACTTTAAACTCAACAACGGTTCATATACCATAGACGTGGACTTCTAGCCACTAGCATTTATACGTGGACTTCTGGCCACTTACACTTATACATTAGGAATATATTGTACTGATGAGATGGTTTTAAATTAGTACACACCTTTAAAACTTTGAAGTTTGCAAAGTCATAATATGGACATATCTATTCATAGTTATAAAAAAAATTCTTTGGAACTTCAGGCCCAAATTTCGTTGATATGTCCTTTTCTAAAACTTGTTCATTACATATGTGAAACTTCAGGTCCAATAATATACTTAAATTACTATGTTTTTCATGATTCAGTGAGTGATTAAACAATATAAATAATCAAATATTGAGATCAAACTCTACCGTTTCAATAAATACAATTGACTAAATATAATTAAACATTATTGTCGAATATATTATCAAATACATGTAATCTACATATATGGTTATGTAATAAGCAACCTTTTGTTATTAATAGGTGTTAAACTGAGATTTTAAAGAAGGCAAATGTCACAAGTCAACATTAACAATTTCTTAGTGATTTAACAATAATAAAATCACCCTTAAATACCCAAATTAAGTATAAAATAATTTAGAATTGCATACCTTAACAGGCAATTTAGTGTTGGGGTAACTTTACAATTACGAACATACCTTCTTCTCGAGTAATTAATACCTTACGCGCCATCAGTCCACCACGTTCCATTTTCTTTCAATTTTGGCCTTTTCTGTTTTCTTTACAACGTAAGTTGGACAACCTTATTTATTTGCTCAATTGGTAAAGAGTCGTGCTGATAACGTGTTGTGAAATAAAGAGGAGAGAATTGTAGAGAGAAAGTTAGAGAGAAGGAAAGAGAGACAAAATTGTATTCTTATTCCATTAAGGAGGGTACATATACAATACAATGGGATGGAGTTTTCATAAGATAATATATTCTTAATTTATTCTAAAATCCGTATTCTAAAATATGGACATTCATATATTAATATTTAATAACATGATTTTTTTCCTTGATTTTTGTACCAAAAACAAAAATAAATAAATGATCCGACATATGAAATAGACGGAAGTAGTTAAAACAGAAGGGGCAAGGTTGTTGTAGTTATGCTTTGCTCCAAAAGATTGGGTGCATTGCATGTTAATGGTACGATAATGACATGGTAAGATATGTGCCAAATGGCACCATAAAAAGTAACTTTGAGCCGCCAATTGAATTGAACAAGTCAAGTGTGAATGTGTGCTTAATCCCCCAATCCCTTTTGACAAAAAGGTTTTTGTAGTTTTGTCCGATAAATAGATGGATTAATATGACTGTATGAGACTCCATCAAAATGTGAATATGTGGTCAATCATATTATAATGGTCAATTTGCATTTCTTATCATCAACCTTCATCAGATATGCACTGGTCAATTAAAATAACAAAAAGTACACTAGTATACCCCCTACGAAATACTGGAGAAAACGTTGAATTAAATTTAAGAATCTTCTTTATAGGATATTCTTTCTCATAAGGAAATAAATGATACTTAAAGAAAATTGATGTATATCGAGTAGTTCCATTACGAAGGATTGGTATACGCAGCTAAAATAATAATTATATGATCCTTTAAAGACCTATTGCATTCAAATTGATGTAAACAAAGAGTTTAAATCACATACTTGAATTTAAGACGGATCAACAATTAACGCTGAAAGTACAGAGTCTGTAATGTATCCACACTGGGTACGATCTACCCTCCCAACCTTTGAAACGACTGAGAGATATGAGACTTCTCTTGAGAAAACCTTTTTTCTCACTCTAACTTTACGGGGTGAAATAATTGATTGAATGAAGTAACCATTTCCAATTCCCCTAGACCATGTATTTACGCGGAAGAATAAAATAACTCTTTATTTTATATCCTTATTTAAATATTATAAAATACTTTTCTCCTTTTATTAAACTTATCTCCTATGTTAGCCGTTGATACAATAATATAAAGTTATCTTAAGTGTCATCAAACCGTAAGTATGTGACCATCTAGGTTCAACGTTAAGCCGGTAATAATTAACATTACCGATTCGATTGGCTTTGGGACACAATTCCAACAATCTTCTGCTTAACCCAGGGTCAATCATTTTAATTACTAATCGAGGTTGGCGTCTAACAACACTCCTCAACGACTGGATAACGTGAATATCAACATCCAATGAAGACGAACCTGGTTAAGGATAATGTATCATTTCCTTCCATTTTTCCAACTCCGGATCATTCTAGGGTATGGTTAAAACGGTCTAACCCTTTTAGTTGACCACTATGTTCCATGTCAATGACTATGGTTGGCGAATCGACTTCAAGAAACTCATTTCTTGAACAATTCATCTGCCTTGGCCATGGTTTTGAAACAACGAATGCGAATAATGACAAAATAGAGTTCAAACTCGTTACCTCGAGTTGATGGATTTCATCCGACTCACCACTAACTAGATAGGTACTCAACTACACCCAATAACCATTCAACTAGTATTTTTACACACTAGATATCAGGCATCAAAGCATAACAACCAATCTATTAGTTACAATGGCGATCTTAGGTCAAAGGCAAATGAATTACATTCACTCCTTATGAGAATTTCCATATTGATAGTATAAAGGTAAAAACAACCATTTGGAAAACCTCCTTTCGGTCAGTTCAGTAATCATATCTCTACATGGTCATATATACATAGAACATGATGAATGAAATCCATTGTATTCATCGAATGAATAGAGTTGTACATATATTGGTTTATCTGTATCATCAAAGTCCCTTTTGATAACCCTTGAACAAAATATATACATATTTAGATGAAACCCTCTAATACTCGAATCTCATTATTATAATCTCAATTATAATGTCAAGCATACAATTCAATTAAGTGCTTATCACATTAGTTTTCAAACTCGATATGATAAAAAATAATGTCATTTTATTAATCTCAACTAATGAACTAATAATGAAAAACAAGATGAAATTTGTTCAAAAATGTTACATAACGATTGGGTCTAGAGTATTATTTCAAAAATCATCTCCCACATGACCTATCGCCAATCACATATTGTAGATACCCAGTATCTGCACCTTCCAAAAACCACCCGATGATGATCGGACTACAACGTGTTTTTTATATGCGTGCGTCGATTGGCAATACATGAGACGGTTTAATGCATTACTCGGATATGAAAAATGATTTCAAAAATGGTTTTCTAACTTCATTTACATTAAAACAACACTATTTAGAGTTAAAACCGTCTTCGAACCCAAAACCGACTCAAAAACCTGCAACTCGAGTCAATCTGAGTCAACCCGAGTCTCGTATGCCATAAATGGTTTTATCATGTTATTCGCATTAAAATGACACTAATTAGAGTCAAAACCGACACTAGGCCAAAAACCGACTCAAAATTCAAATCCCGAGTCGACACGGGTCAAACCCGAGTCAAGAACACAAAATACCTACCCCAAAGAACACCTAAGAGCAAGCTCACACAGCTAAGCAATCACATAAAACCACAAATCACAACCAACAAAACATTGGTTAGAACAAAGGCTACGTCCAAATTAAAAAGGACAGGACACCCCATTGTGGCACTAGGTGGCCCGCGCCTCTTTAGGCCTCCTCCTTAGCCTCTAAGCAAACTCAACCGACCTACCACCCCACATTTCTCTATATATAACCACCTTCAGACACCATAATCCTCACGCGAGAGTCCGCCCCCTCTTTCATCCTTATATTTATAGAGCTTTTGACTTCTTAAGTAAAAAAAATCGACACGTGAACACAAGCCTTACACATTTTGTTTGGTACCGTCGTCGTGCATTCAACTGACCCATTCGACCAACTCAACATTAATCAACATGTTTTCAAACAACATATTTTCAACATTATTTTCAAGACAAAATCCTTTTTTAAGGCACTCATTTAAACTTCTTTTGATACCGAGTAGTGGCATAACGAGAAAACCGTCTCTAAAGCCGTCTACCTCGCAAGCATCATAACATGTAAGTTTGAGGGTGTAAACAACTCACTTATTTCATGTCTTTACTGTTTTCATGACTTTATAAACATGAACAATGCATAATATGATCCAAAATAATGATTGGTCGAGCCAAAACAGGATTTTGACTGGAGACAGAGGCTGGTAGTCACCACTACCAACCTCGCGCCTCTTACGGGGTCTCTGGTCAGAATCCAAACGTGTTTGTGCTCATCTTTCCTTGTTGTTTCATCTTTTTTCCTTTACGGTTTTACCATTTCAAATCATTTTCTATGACAAATATTTTGACCATTACCGAAATCATCCTTGCGTCTTTATACCATGACGGTTTAATCCGTGACTCGGTGATATTATTTGGTTAATTACATTTTAAAGGGTATTCTAACACTCTTTTCTTTTATTTACCATTTTTCTCATTTACTTACACTTGCAAACATATTAGTCATAATTCATAATCATCCTTGGTTCTTTATACCATGTCGATTTAATCCGAGTACGATGATAAATATTGACTAATTACAAATAAATGAACTTAACATATTTAGTTCATTTCAAACATTTCTCTTTATTTTATTTTATTGTCTTGACCATAATGGATATCACACTTTGTTGAAATAAGTACCATGTCGATTTAATTCGAGTACAGTGTTAAAACGGTTATCACGCACATTTTACATTTTTACTTGTAAACTATACTTTTCAAACTTGCAAATCCGACCACGAATATTACTAATATAATAGTAATTATTCCGAGTCATGCAAACAATACTTGCAAATCATTAAACACAAAAGCGATCTTGATGACCTTTTTAACAAAGACGTTTTTTAACGACCTTTTAAAACGGTTTTTCATAACCTTTTAAACAACCAGGAGAGGTCCCTTGGACTGCCCTATGGCTCGCGCCCCAAGTAACCTCCTGTTTTCTGTATTTCAAATTTGAACAGGCCTTGTCGTCTCGCCGTATGGCTCGCGCCCCAAAGGGGTTGCCTGGTACTGTTCTGTTTCATTTTTAGCACTTGTCTAGGACGATACCGATTACGGTTAAACCGAATACAGGACGACTCAGATTGACAAGTTTACATTTTTACACTTTGTCATTTGACACCCTTTTCAAACAATTGGATCGTGTTAATCATCATAATCCGAATTTGGTAATGGATGTTTAATTTCCGTTTTAACATGCAAATCAATCTAAATCCGACTCGACATCAATTACTTGATATTTGGATAAACAAACCGACTTAGCAAACTTTCACATGTTAGGTTAAACTTGTAGATGCGCATTCATGCATTTTACAAGTTTTATCAACTTTTGCACTTAAAAAAACACGATCGATCAGTAGAGGCCGCTAACACGGGCGGGATTTGGTGTTTGATTAAAGAGCTTCCCAATACGTAACCTCACCCCATACTCAGAACCTTTGGATAGTGGATGGCCTTATCCAGGGTGTACGAGAGTCATTCTAGCTATAGGATGCTAAAGGGGGACGAGTCCTTATCTTTAGTACCTATGTCAAGCACCTCTTTTTGCCTTGATTGACCGAGGTATAAAGTGAATTAGAACTGTTTCCAAGCATGCCATAATTGCTTGGTGGCGACTCCGAACATCTCTACATCGTTTCGAGACCTTTGCCGAGACGAAACCGACCGATCTAAAACGATCTGGTCGAAGGCATTTTTACGCCCTTAAACGTGGCTTTCTGAGCGCTGCATGTGTTGGAAATCATATTTTACATATCACATATTTTAGTTTAAAGTTGTAGTCATAAAAACTTAAGGATCTTATGCATGCAAAACAAATACAAGAGTGAAGAAAAATCGGTTCCTTACAATTGTATTTTTGGCTATATGGGCACAAGTAAGGTCTCCTACCTTCACTTGTTCTTGAGCTATGATGAGTATTAGGATGATCCTCCAAAGACCTCAAGTATAGAAGCCACTCCTCTTGATTGCACCCAAGATTATCCCTTATCTCCACTAAATAATATTTGCTAGAAATTTGTTTAGTAGTTTACCTTAAAATTGATTACTAATACTCATATATTACACTAATAAGATTAGTAATCTCATTTGAAATATTTGGATCATGATTTCTCTAATTTTGGAGAAAGATGAAAGAGTAGAGAGAAAAATGCATGTAAATGAATGAACATGCATGAGTTGAATGAGTAGAGAACCAAAATACTCTAATGTGGAGAGGGGGCATGGTTATGGGGAGGTGGAGGACCAATATATGGTCCTTCCCTTTTTACTTTTGTTCTTATCTAAACCTTAGGCATGTAAGGCTAGGTAAGTAGTGTCATGATGGTGTTATTTTAGCTTATTAAAATAAACCACCACCATCCACTAAACCCTCTTTATTTCGGTCCATATTCATAAAATGGACTACCATTTTATTTTGTCAATTTGTCATTTGTCACACAATATGTCACATGTAGTATGTTACATGTTATTAATTAATTTGATGCATATTTATCACATAAATATCATTTCATGAATTAATGTTGGTCAGTTGACTATATAATTGAATCATCCCTTACGTATTCTTAAAATGAGATTTAAACATGTGATCATCATGATCGACAATTGTGATTGCATTATTGTCGGGGACACTCCAACAATCTCCCACTTGTCCTCGACAAGTGTGCGTCACCAATTCCCTTGTCCTATTACTATCTCCCACTCAATACAAGGTGTCTTTCAAGTCGTACTTGCAAGTGATCACATCGAGAGTGGTTTCCTCGATCTGGAGAATAACTGATTGACCGGAATTATCTACCATAGATACCTTCCGAGCGTGGCCACGCATTTCTAGTTCATTACTCCTCAAGTGGCCCTGAGATATTGTTTTAACCCTGACAAGGGGGTGGACAATTCCTATCGCACTATTCTCTTCGAGTAGCCACAGCCATCATAACCCAAAATATGCCCATTTGACCCCATTTACGAAGGTCGTAGTAACATAAATCAAAGTTAATCTGAAACCATGCCACCTTAGGCGAACAGTCTTTAGTCAAAAGAATCGACTTATTAGAATACTATAGTAGCTCTCGCCACGAGCAGGCTTTATAAATTTGCCAGAACTCTATAAGCGGTCACTGCCCGACAAGGTGTTCCTAATAGTCTGCCTATGTGATCGACTAGTCATCTTACATGACTCTATGGCACTTGAACTTGTCATCAATCACATCACACTCTAGTCACTTCGAGACGTCACCTCATATATGTGACTATGGGCGAATACTATGTTAATTCGGATTCACTTTAACGGGGTTCAATATCGTCATACAACCCGTTTGGATGTAACAAAGTATAATAAAAGAGTTTTAAAGTAAAAGTCGAACGACAAATGCGATTATCACATATGAATAGTCAATGCCTGATTATTATTTCATATTCTATAATCTAATTTGATCTTGTATGTAGTTGTTCATCTCAATCCAATTGAAATGACCTGACTCATCATGTTAAGCCTATGAATAGGCATTGTAAGTAGGTCTTAGCAACTCTCTGCTCAACCTTGCTACATACTTGTTTTCCTTTCGTAATGTATACATTTGCATTACAAAACTTTCTGAGTACGTGTCTAGATCCAATCTAGACATAGGCTTTCTTGCCTTAAAATAGCTCCCACTGTTTTCACAGTGTGCGGGACTCATTCTCTTGCACATCTCATGATTGCAAGTGTACTCAATTTCCGTTGTAAATATTTCTCATTGTTCTTTATTGCCTAGAACTATTCTAGAAAATCTATTTCTTAAATAACATAGCCACAATGGTATCCTAACCATCCTAATGTGTTTTGATTTTGGTTTTGTCGGAAACGATGCGCAATCTCAATTGTCAATTGTCATTTGTGTAATACCCTTACACAAATTTGCACCAAAAACACTTTGTTTTACATCCTTAATGCTTCTGCAAGCACTTAAGGGTAATCTTTATGGCTTACTTGGTAACTATTACTTAAATTCGATTTGAAACAATTCATCATACTCAAAGTATATGAAGTGTTATACATCATTTCCTATTTAATTGATTCGGCAGCGGAAGCAAATGGAATCAATCAAATATGTTCAATCTTGATTGAACTAGTCATGAATCTTATCAACATAAGACTTCTTATTTGACGTTAATATCATGTGGATTTATCTCCATAAATCTGGATATGAAAGATGTATTATATTTCTTCAAGTCTTAAATCATTCACAATGATCAATGTGTCATCCACATATAAGACTACTGAAAATTTCCGTAACTCCCACTAAACTTCATGTATAAACACAACTTCTCGACTTATCGGGAAAATTTTTATACCATGATCAAATCATTGATTCCAACTCATTTATGTCCTACTCAAGACCATCTCTTAAGTTGCACATTATCTTAGGATTGCAAAACTCATAACATGTATCGAATACATTTCTTCTTTGAAGAAGTGGGTTTTTGGATTCACTCGCTATATATCTCATCATAATGAAATACAATCCTTAGACTTAAGCTTCTCAACTAGTGCAAAACCCTTTACTACCAATCAAGCTTTTAAATCTCTCTTTATTAGTGCAAAACCCTTTGACACTAATCAAGCCTTTTATTTCGGATTTTCATGGCTCTAAGCCTTGTATTGAGTTGTGACTTAAACATTCTCATATAAGTCATATGTTCATTACTTTCCAGAAGTAATTAACTTGAATCAAACAATTTATTTGTAAGTTATAAGCTCTTTACTTTCTTAAAAGTAACATGAATTCATCAACTTCAACAAGTGATGACTTTAACCTCCTAGGTTTTAAAGAAACAACGTCTTACACAAAACGTCTCATGTAGCCAAGAAATACCAGTTTCTTGCGACATACAATTCTTTTGTGGCTCTTGAATAATTTCTCCCACTCTGTCTTCTAGAAATAAACTTTTATTCTAGAAAGATAGCTTCACGAGCCGCAAACTCGTTGTACTCGTGATTATAGTAAGGATTTGTTTCTTTTGAAAACATACAAACATGGTACCCTACCATTGTTGGGAAATGTGTCCTCAACAATAGTGCGATCACATGATTTAAATATCATATATATATAAATCTCATATAAAGAATACATGAGGGATGATTATTTATAAAGTCGACTGACCGTCATAAATCGGTAATGATTGGCTGACTAGAGTTTGACATTACTGTCGTGTGACGGTGGTGGTCAGTTGATCCCTTAAGGTCACACCTAAAGGACAATTCCCTTAATGGATAAATTGATTAATTGTATGACGATACGAGGTAATCAATTCCTTAAAAGTGGACAGTTTATTTGTGAGAGAGAAATTAATATCTTATTGTAATGAGATTAAATAAGATTCTTTTTAGTAATAAAAGGCTTTATTACTAAAATAGCTTATTGTTTGAGAAACAATAGAGATAAGAATGAATGGTTAATTATAATTACAAGATGTTGTGAATTATAATTTTGTGACCCATTTTATTTATGTGATCAAGTATCACTAGTCAATTTATTGTATGTAATTTAATTAATTCGTAAAATGATATTTATGGGATAAATATGCATTAAATTAATTAATAACATGTAAAATACTACATGTGACATATTGTGTGACAAATGACAAATTGACAAAATAAAATGGTAGTCCATTTTAAGAGGAATGGACCGTGTAATAGGAATTGATGGTGAATAATTGATTTATTTATCATATAAACATTATGGGTTGGCTAATTTAAATATCAAACCATACTACAATGTATGATTCCTTTAGCATGTGCACCGTATGGAGGGAGATATATTAGTATGAATTGATTTATTTTTATGATAAAATAAATCATGGTTTTTGTTTTTAATAAACACACCCATACTACTATGTTTTATTCCTTGCTTTGTGTTACACAAAAGGAGTGTTGGGCATTGCACTCTTGTCCCCTTGGGTGTGCACGGTTTCTCTTCAAACCGTGAGGCATGCTCTTGACTAGAGAGTTGTTGTTGTTCTCATTGGTACTAACCAATTCATTCAACATTCATACTTTAACATTCATTCAATATTTTCATATGCAAAAGGTGTTGCTCTTATTTCTCTCTAATTCTCCAACAAGTTTTGGAGACACAAAAATGTGATTGTTCATTATTTCTAATATCAAAAATATCATTACTAGTGTAGTAGTAATAATTATATTAGAAATTTTTAAGGATACTTGTATATTAATCTAGTTAATTAGTATACTAGTTTAAGGGTAAGTCTTGGGTGCAATCTAAGGAGGATTTCTATACTTGGGATCTTGGAGGATCATCCATCATTATAAGCTCAAGAACAAGAGAGAAAGGTGATCTCTCTTGTGCCCATTTGAACCGAAATTAAATGGTGAGAATACGATTTCTTCTCTAATTTCTTTATTGTTTGCATGCATAAGATTTGTTATTAATTTTATGACTAAATTAATTAGGAACATATATGAATATGTTAAAATAGAAATAAAGATTTCCAACAAGTGGTATCAGAGCACTAGGTTGGTTGCATGCAAATCGGTTATTGTTTTTCCGAGTTATATGATTAACAAACAAAACTTATAAATTTGTATTTATTATGAAATATCACGAAATTTATTATGCATGTTATATATTCTGGTCCTAAAATGTTTTAGGTCATTTTTATGATTCACGGAAATTAATGCTCAATTTTAAGGATTTTTTGTCATTTTATTACATTTTTATGACTAAAATGGGAATTAAAATGCTAAAAATAGTTATATTTCGATTATGACCTTGGAAAAATTATATGACCTCACATGCATATTTTACAAGTTGTGTGTAAAAGGACGAGTTAATGTGATTAATTTTGCATGATTTATGATTTTTATGAGATAAAAATGGATTAAAAGAGGTAAAATGGTTAAAAATAGTTAAATTTCGAATTAAGCTATGATCTTTTAATATGATGTCACATGCTAGATTTACAGAGAGTATGTAAATTTCCAGATTTAAATATCTTCTTTAGCATGATTTATGGATTTTTGAGTAAAAATGGCATAAATAGTGACTATTTTAGCAAATATTAGCTAAAACGTATATAAAGGCTTGAGAAAATTATTTTAAGTTGCATTAATATCCCACATATCAGAACTAAAGTTGTAAAAATTATTGGAGTAATTTTCGAGTACTTTATGTATTTTATGAGATAAAACTGATAAAATGCAACTATATTTACTCAATATTAATTCGAAATTTTTTAACCATGTTTTTGACATTATGAGGGTCATGGAATTATTCCAGAATATTCAAAATTTTAAAATTCAAATTTTGAAACTTTTATGAGTTAATTTGGATTTATATCATATATATTGAGTTTTTAAGGTCAAAAATGAGCATAAAATTAAATCAAGTTGAATTATTGTCAAAAATTTAGTGAAGACTGATTTTTGAGTCCTAAAATGTGTTAGGATAATTAACTTGAGCTTAGATGTGATTTAAGTGTTAATTAGTGATTTTAAAAGGTTATTATCACGCATTTCCATGAAACCGGGTTATATGTACGACATAAAATAAATAGGGCGATTTGGCACATGATTTTGCATGATAGATACATATTTTAATGCTGCATATTTCAATTGTTGAATGTATTTTATTTATATAATTTTTGAATTATGTAATTTTATCTTAGTATGGCCTTAGTTTTAGTTAATATTACCCGTAATGAAAGGGAATATTGATTCGGTTGTAATTTAATGTGATCTCGTATCACTTTTAATTATTTATTTCATTAGTTTTTCCATTTTACAAATGTATAATAGGAATAGCTTTGTATTTTTATTATTATTTGTAATTATGGAGCATCTTCAAAGACGGTGCCATTCGGAAGGGTGATCCGACAAAGACGGTGTCTTGGGAGGCGTGCCAATTGAAGATTCAAGGGACCAATGGAGTTGGTTTCCGAATTTGTAATAGATTATTTGATTTTCTATTTTAGGAAGGCCATACTAGGAATTTTTATTTATTGCATTGCATTTCTTTTAATATGTTACATGCATTGCCAAATCGCCATAACTAAACATGCATTATCATTTTAATCGAGTATATCGACCGTGTCAATTATAATTATCGTAGTTCACCGCTTTAGTTCACTTAAAACGTGATAGATAATAAATTGACATGACCTCTCGCTAAAATAAACAATTGAGACTTAGCCTTACCAAATAGTAGAAACCATGAAGTACCAGTTTTGTGAAGGAGTTGAGCGGCTTTACGTAAGACAAACCTTGTTACGTTGGTGAAGTGGGTGATAAATGTCTATCCACCGAATTCATGTTGATAAGGGATGAATCGGCCCTACCGTGCCCAAGTTGATGTGGATTTGGATCATGGACACATTTATTCGAAATTTGGATTGAACTCAACAAAAGTTTCTGATAAGGGATGTATCGGCCCTACCGTGCCCTTGTCGGATGTGTTTTGGGCTAGAGATGAATATTAATGTAAGTATCATCGACCAAGAGTTCTAAAAGTAGAATCGATTAAAGAGTTAATCCACCAAGTTATATTGATAAGGGATGAATCGGCCCTACCGTGCCCAAGTTAATATGAATTTGGATCTTGGAATCATTTATCATAGTTGGGTAGAGGTCACTATGTAAATGCTATACTTGTTTTTCAAGTATTAATAAAACGATAAATGTTAAGTTTTCCACTATTCCGTTATCATATTGTTCTATTTCTTTACCACAATTCATATACGATATCATTTCGATTTTCCAAATCTCCATTAAAACAACGTAACTAGAGACAAATTTGAATTTTGCTTCTAAAACCTCATATGAACCATTGCTAAGGATCTCTTGCAAAGAGTATAGATTAAAGTTATCTATTATCAAACAGGTTTTTGATTCTAGACTAACACATCTACTTACAATGGATTGTTATTCATATACTTAATTGAATTAAGTACCTTGAAGTTTTTAAGACTAAAACGAACAAATGAAGTGTGATCTTCATGAATTCAATTTTGCTTCTCAAAACAAAGACTCATTGAAATGAGTGGGAGCATTCTCTTAAACCGTTAAGATGAGAACGAGGTTCAAGAAGTAAAGATTATAATGGAATTGATACAAGGTAATGTTAAAAGTAAAGTTGTTGAGAATGACGATACTAAACCTATCAATCCCGACCGATAAAGTTTCCATTGTCTTAAATGTTGGACACGAGAAAGGAAACTACCCCAAATTATTGAAGAATCAACAAGTTAGTTGTGGGACATCTAATGGGATCTTCTTCTTTAAATGTTTATTTGATTAAACATAAATTTTGCTAGCACTACTTCGTCAATATTAGAAACCAATGGAGGTTTTCATCATTGTACTTGATACATAGGATGATTAGAATATGACGACTAGCAACAATGAAGTCGAGAGATAGAGTCATTGTGTACTAAATCTAGTTTTTGGGTTTGGAGTCGTACTTAATTGTGACTATTAAGTACAAAAACTCTAAATAAGAATACAAACTTGTTAAGATACAAAAGAGGTTTCACTTTTGTGACCCTATACACCACGATTTGATGTATGGCTAGCCCATTATCAAGGTGATTATATTCTAAACCAAACTAGAATGATATATCATAAAGATGATGCAAGACTCAAATTGGTAACCCAATATCAAACCTTAGATTTTGGAATGATTAACGCAAAGAGTTATCGAGTACTCTTGAAACCATTAGATCTTATGGTTTATGCGTATCTTGTATTCAAAGCAAGATGTCTCGTGCCTTTTGGTTGAAAAGGAGATCGAGGTTGTAAATCATTGATCCAAAATAGGTTGATTATTTCCTTTTACCAACAATTTAGTTGACACTAATGTGTTCACTTAATAAGGTAAATAGAGAAATCTTTGAAGATGTTCAAAGAATTCGAGGAATCACGATTTAGTCGTGATGGAATTATCAAAGTGAAGACTTTGATATAAACCAAAGGAAATGTGATATAGTATCACAAGTTAATCTCTCTTAGCACGCATTATGGAGTAATGTGTGGTTGGATAAGAAATCAAACGCTATTCGATATGGTTTGGACTTCAATCAAGTTACTTTGAGTTACTTGATCTTTTTGGGGATTTTATCATTTTTGTCTAAATTATTTTTCCACTAAATCGAATCATATGAGATATGAAATGGTAAGGGTACCATGTTTGTAAGTTTTCACAAGAAACAAATGCTCATTTTTCCTTATTATAATCACGAGTACACCAGGTTTGTGGCTCGTGAAGCTGTCTTTCTAAAAAAAATACAAGTTTATTTCTAGAAGACAGAGTGGGAGAAAATTATTCAAGAGCCACAAAGAATGTCATGTCGCAAGAAACAGGTCTTTCTTGGCTACATTAGACGTGTTGTGTAAGATGTTGTTTCTTTAAAACCTAGGAGGTTAAATTCGTCACTTGTTAAAAATGATGAATTCAAGCTACTTTTAAGAAAGAAAGGAGCTTATAACTTACAAAAGAAATTGTTTGATTCAAGTTTATTACTTCTAGAAAGTAATGAACATATGACTTATATAAGAGTGTTTAAGTCACAACTCAATACAAGGCTTAGAGCCATGAAAATCCGAAACAAAAGGGCTTGATTAGTGACAAAGGGTTTTGCACTAATAAAGAGATATTTCAAAGCAAGATTGGTTGCAAAGGGTTTTGCACCAAATGAAATGCTTAAGTCTATTTGGATATTCTTAGGGATTGTGTTTCATAATGAGGATATGAATACAGCAAGTGAATCCAAAAACTCACTTCTTCAATAGAAGGAATGTATTCAATACATGTCTTGAGTTCAGTAGATTCTTGCAATCCTAAGATAATGTGAAACTTAAGAAAGAATCTTAAGTAGGACATCAATGAGTTGGAATCAATGTTTTAATCATGTGATAAAACTTTTCTCGATAAGTCGAGAAGTTGTGTTTATACATGGAGTTTAGTGGGAGTTACGAAATTTTAATTAGTCTTATATGTGGATGACATATTGATCATTGAGAATGATTTAAGACTTTTGGAGTAATATAATACATCTTTAATATCTAGATTTATGTAGATAAATCCACGTGATATTAGCGTCAATAAGAAGTCTTATGTTGATAAGATTCATGACCAGTTCAATTGAATTGAACATGTTTGATTGATTCCATTTGCTTCCGCTGCCGGACCAATTAAATGAGTAATGATGTATAACACTTCATATACTTTGAGTATGATGAATTGTTTTCAAAATCGAATTTAAGAAATCTTTATCAAGTAAGCCATGAAGATTACCCTTAAGTGCTTGCAGAAGCATTAAGGAAGTAAAGCAAAGTGTTTATGATGCAATTTTGTGTAAGGGTGTTACACAAGTGACAATTGACAATTGAGATTGCGCATGGTTTAAACAAAACCATAATCAAAACACATTAAGATGGTTAAGATACCATTGTGGCTATGATAATTAAGAAGTAGATTTTCTAGAATCGTTCTAGGCAATAAAGAACAATGAGAGACATTTATAACGGAAATTGAGTACCCTTGCAATCATGAGATGTGCAAGAAGGATGAGTCTCGCACACTGTGAAAACAGTGGGAGCTATTTTAAGGCTAGAGAGCCTATGTCTTGATTGGATCTCGACACGTACTCAGAAAGTTTTGTAATGCAAATGTATACATTATAAAGGAAAACGAGTATGTAGTAAGGTTGAGTAAGGTACAAGAAGTTGATAAAACCTACTAACCAAAGCCTTCTCAAAGGCTAAACATGAGGAGTCATGTCATTTCAATTGAGTTGAAATGAACAACTACGTATAAGCTCAAATTAGATTATAGAACATGAAATAGTAATCAGGCATTGACTATTCATATGTGATAATCGCATTTGTCGTTCGAGTTTTACTTTAAAA